>NC_046681.1:24142584-24455169 GCF_009870125.1 Drosophila pseudoobscura | reverse complement strand
GGACGGTCCCTCTCGGGAACGGACTCGATAGAGCCCAATCGATTTGCCTTTTCGCTTATGGTGTGGAAAGGTCAAAGCGGGAAATTCGATATAGAAACCGAGATCTGACTTATCCGCCCTCCGCCCAAAGGCTTGGGCAAACATCCTCCTCCTAGTGTCCGTCGACAAGGACGCGGCAGGACCTCAGTCAAGGCAGCCAGAGGCCGGTCAACGAATGCCTTCATTCCGCTGTGGCACAGACAGACAGACACTTGCAACGGATGCAAATGTGGACTGTAGGACTGTAGGAAGGGGGGTGGGTGGCGCTCCTCTCTCTCTTTGTGTGTGGGAATTGTAATTAGTGGCACTTTCCCAGTTCTCCTTTGTTTGCACACACTTGACAGCGATTCTGGCGAGGTCCTGTCTCCACATGTCCTGCCGCCTCCGCCTCCGCACCCATGCCATCTCCGATTCTCCCATGCATGCAAGCATATATATGTATGTATGTATATCCCCCTCAAATATGCACTGCAAATATGCCAAGAGAAACATTATATTTCACGAAGCCAGCGTGGAAATCAGTTTCTGCACAGCGCCAGGAGGTCCTCTGGCATCCACTTGCATAAATTTATTCACAGTCCAACATAAGTGCACAAATATGTCAGGCATCCTGTTCAAACATCCGCTCGAGCATAGAGTGTACACGTGTAAGGAGTATATTCCGAGCTGAATGCCCCAGTAATACACTTTGAAACTATCTCAAATTTATTCATCGGAAATCAAAGGTTTAACCAAATACCTTTCTTAGTATGCGCCCAAGTCCCTAATTGATTTTAAGACATTTTTCGGTAGAGGGTATATGTATGTCGGGCATAGAACTGCAAATTAAATGCTAAAATCAGTTGGTACCCCATAAAACTTCGCTGCATTTAATATATTGCGCATTAAAGAAAACATTCTCTTTTCCCACTTGCCCATAATCTGTCTATTATTTTCTCATATACTCCGAAGTTGCGACAAAACCGCACAGAAATCGCTAACGAAACGCACAAAAAGATTTCCAATAGCAGTACAAATTCTAGGCATTCAATAATTAGTATAAGGTGAGGCCCTAGAGCCACAAGAGGCAGAGTCAGATCAGCAGCATTGGGCGCGTCTCACCCTTTTGTGAACTTCACTTGGAACGAGAGCACGCATTCCTTTTTGATTCTCTTCTTCACTTTTGCATCATGGAGTGGAAAGGGGAAAACAGTTGACGAATTTTCGAGCACGCACACCCATACACATATGTATGTAGCTGGAACTGACGTGATCAAACGGAAAAATGGCGACACAACGGAATAATAACACATTTTAGATTCAGGCTCTTTAAAAATATGAAATTTTGCTAAAATAATATGTTTATCTACATATACTTACATACATGAAACATTTTACATATATAACACACATTGCCGCACTTTTCCTTCGTCAAGCTGCATTTTTGTCGCCACGGGGAATCTTTCTGATTTTCTTGCAATAAAACACTTTTTTGTATATAATCAGTGCATCACTATGCTAAACTTCACTTTACACAACTGCGAGACATTTTCCCGTTGGATTTTTCACTATTTTCCATATTTTTGGCGAATTGAAACGCGGAGCTGACCTACGAACACGCGCTTTGACCGGGTGAAAAAATTAGAATGAGCGCGGTGCAAATGAGTTCATTCTATGCTCTCCTTCTACTCTTCCTTATTGCTCTCTCTTTCCCACGCACACTTCAACTACTTGTATAATTTCATCATGCTCCTTGTCTTCTTCCGCTGCTACTGAAAAGAGTGATCAAAAGAGTGTTGGAGTGGGAGTGAGATGGAGTGACTGGCGAGAGGGTTACGTTACAGTGCGAGGTGTAGGTGCAGCGCCTATTGAAATTACCTAATATAAATCAATTATTTGATATTTGTTTGTGAAGTTTGTTAATTTTATTAAATTTATTTATTAAAAGAGAGCTTTGCAATAGCAGCGGATGAAGACAAGGATTAGAGCTAAGCCTAAGCAAAAGTACTCGAGAGAGCGTGGGAGTGAGAGCAATTAGGAAGAGGAGAAGGAGAGCATAGAATGAACTCATTTGCATTGGTTGCACTCAAATTTTTTCACCCGTTCAAAGCGCGTGTTCGTAGGTCAGCTCCGCTTTTTAATCCGCGAAAATTCGGAAAATGGTCAAAAATTCGACGGACAAAATATCGCGCTGGTGTGTGAAGTGAAGTTTAGTGTAGTGGTGCAGTGATTATAAACAAAAAACTGTGTTTTATTGCAAGAAAATGTGTTTGATCAAGGGCGGGGGCGCAAAAGAGGAAAATGGCGACAAAAATGAAGGTCGACGAAGGAAAAATGCGGCAACGGGGATTTTTATGTGACAAGTTTCATAAATATGAAGATAAACATATTATTTTGCATAATTTCCTTTTTTTCATGTGCCAAAATCTAAAATGTGTAATTGTTTCGTTGTCTCGCTTTTTTTCGTTTGATCACGTGAGTGCCAGCTGTGTGTGTGAAAATTCGTCAAGTTTTGTCCCTTTCCCACTCCCTTTACTCGGGAGTAGTAGTGGGATGCAAAGGAGAAGAGAATCGAAAAGGAATGAGTGCTCTCGTTCCAAGCGAAGTTCAAGAAAGGGTGAGGCATTCCCAATGCTGCTGATCTGACTCTCCCTTGTGCCTCCCTCTCGTGCCTCACCTTAAATAAATGTGCATTAAATCGGTGCGCTCTTTATTGGAAATCAATTTGTGCGTTTCGCTTGCGTTTTCGGTGCGGTTTCGGTGCGGCTTTGTCGTTACTCATAGCACGGCGACTCTTCATCAGAATCGTAGCAAAATTATGGGTAAGTGAGAAAGATAATTTGTTGTATAGCGAACGTTGAAAACAGACCGCCATTATAAGAATACCATGGGTATGAAAATATGTTAATTTTCGTATTGATCAATGGGAAGTGTCGGAGTGCCGTGGCAGATATTTTCCCAGCGATTAAATACGGCAACGCCCTCGTGCGTGTTTTATTTATATATTTCTTTGGTATTTACTTTCAAAAACTTCAGTCCAGCACTTGGCATTTATCAAAATCATTTCAAAATTATGCAAATTACTTTGCCTGCAATCGGCTCGAAACTGGAACACACTTTCCCCAACAAAAAAAAACCTTATATAGAGCCTCAATTGACCCTAAATCATGTGACTACCGGTGAACTCTGGCCGTCTACGTCTAGGCTCTCAGCCCGAAAGACTCTTTTCGGCCGGATAGAGGCAACACATTTTGGCCATTGTCTGGTGTGGCTTTCGGGTCTTGCCGCAATTGTTGTTTGCTGTTTGTTGTGTTTCCACCATAATTCTTTTAATTATATGATCTATTACATTAGATCCAGGCATATGCATGGCCACACTTGTAACACATTTTAGCATATTTTATTAATTTAAATAATTCACTTGGTTCACTCCGGCCGATGCTAGACCGGCGATAACCCCCAGATATGGCCATAGAGATGGGGCGAGATGTGGAGGGACTTTGTTCAACGATCGGTGACGGACTGCGCCGGGAAGCAACTTTCATCCGTGTACAGTGTACACCCAAGAAGGTGGAAGAGTTGCCCGAAGAGAGAGAGAGAGAGAAAGAAAACCCAGCGAAGCGTCCAAGCGACCGAATCCACCTCCGTTAATTTGTCGAGGCCACTAATTAAATTCAGTGGAAAACTGCCGTATTTACAGGCCGGTCCGAGTCCGACTCCGAGTGCGGGAAAGACTCCACCGAAATTCCATTTTAAATGAATTATTTTACATTTGCTACAAAACCGTAATGCGTTTATTATTTAACCTGCCCCGAGGCTTCGCCTTCGCATCTGCCTTCACTCGGGGGTTGGGGGGGCGAGGCTCTGCTGATGGATTTGTCGGCGCTCTGTCCGCGACGGCACTTGAGTAATGGGTGTATAAGCGACGTCTACGCCCCAACGAGATTCAAATTTTTGCTTGGCCCAAAAGGGAAGCTCTCTAACCATCGAGCCAACTAGGGCTGAAGTTGATTAATGGGGTCTTCAATTAGGAGGATCACCTGCGATAGATCTGCTTTGGGATTGAATCCTCCTCCTTTTGGTCAATCATATGTGATGCCTTAAAAATTGATTGCTGATCAATATAGAAAAGAAAATTTTCCCACAGTTCAGGTTAAAGAATTCCACCATCAAAATCGGTAGTAGGCACAATTTCAATATTAAACAAATTGATTTTCTATGGAATATAGTCATTGGAATAGCTATAACTATAAAATAATCAGACTTTCATTCTAGATTTTCATTCGTAAAAAAAAAATATATTTATCCCTCTTAAATAAATATCATATATGGGACTATAAATCAATGAAGCCAGGGAATAAGCCTCCTAAATATTGCCTATTTTATAAGCATTTAATTCTAGTATGTTCCAGCACACAATTAGCAGGAATATTCCACCTTTTTGTACAGAAATTCCCATGAAAACCCTTTGGAAATAATGACAACGAATTTCTGTATTTTCCCATGTTATAACTGAATTTTCCGTCATGTCCATGTACTGAACATCAATGTCAATTGTCTCATTGTTATACCTCCACCCCCCCTCCCCCCCTCCCCTCTCTAGAGAGGGAGAGTGCACACAGAACGCCTGGGGGACCCAGGGGCATTCGGGTGCATTTCTATCGCCGCTTTGTTACGGGTGTCAAAAGTCAACAGCCACCGTATCGTAACCGTAACCGTTTACCGTTTACCGTATGTTTGCTCTTGGCACACCGCTGGCTGGGATGAGCCAAAGGGGGTGGGGGGGGCACCGGGAAATGATCAATCCATCTCATCATTAGCGCTTATTAAATGGAGCTAATCCTGGGCCGCTGCAGCAGCCACGAACCGTGCGTGTCAAGTGCCAGAGATTGGGTCAGAGATCTCTGAATTACATATTTGAATAATGGTCCGAGGGCTGAATGGGAACCCAAACCCAAATCCCAAACCCAAACAATACAAGCAGGGGAGCCCCCTTAGACGACTGTGATCCTCACGCGCCATCCGTCACTTGACAGCCATCACCGAGGGACCAGAGCAGCCCAGGCCAGGGCAGACCAGACGTCAGGTTGATGTTTTGACATCACAACATCATTATCTACTCGTCTAACCCGTCGTCTACCCACTCCAGGGGCATTCTAGGGGCATTTGCCTCATCATCATCGCCGTTCGGAAGAGATCCCCTGGTTATTTGGGTCTAACAGGCACTTGACCAGTTTGTTTTTGATTTGCCCAACCGCCTTGAATTGGGCCAATTAAACTGCCAGAATGGATGCCAGGCCAGGCTATGTGGGCGGGGGTCGGTCCCACAAAAACCCAATTAGATGTCACTAGAGTAAAGAGCAGTAAAGATTTAATCATGGCCCAAACTCTGCTCTGTTGATCGGGACTGAGGGGGGGCGGGGGACATCCAGCCATCGTGTTTTACAGCCAAAAAGAAAGTGTGAATCAATTAGCCTCGAACCCTGGCTCTCAATCTCAATTGTTTGCTTTGGCGAAAAAAACAATTAGAGAATTTTATTGCCTTCGATTTTACTACGCCCAAAACCATTCCCCTTTCCCCTTTCCATTCCCGGGCACAATTGTCTTGTGATGTTGTCTCTGTTGGGTCTTGTTTGTTGCCGTTGTTGTCAATGTCGTAAAAGTGTTTGCAGCTCATTCCGGGGCCTGGTCGCCGGGTCGCCGGGTCGCCGGGTGAAAGGCCAAGCGATAAAACCGTAAGTGCAGACACTTCAGCGGGCCCGTGGCGGGCGTGGCAGGCGATGACCGATAAGCGAAGCCAGGCTCGTGCCTCAAACATGAAGGATGAACTCCATTAAGGCAAATTTTAGGAGACTATTGGTACATCATCATCTGTGGAACCAATTCCTACTTGGACATACCCAAGGCTATACTTCTATTGTCAATGGATGAAGGATGCCTCCTATGTTGAAACCGATTCTTAAACGAAGTCCTCCATCCAGCTATCCTTGCAGCAAACTTTACTCAGTAAACTCTGAAACCTACAACCTACAATCAAGGGATCGTTACAAAAAGTTGCTCCGTGCCATGTCTATCCAGAATCTACACACCCGCGACCCCTTTGCCGAGGCCGAGGCCGCGGCTGCCATTCAGGCCCGGCCCGTGCACATCCGACTGCAGCAAAGGAATGGCGGCAGGACCATCACCACGGTCCAGGGCCTGTCCTCGGGCTACGACCTCAAGAAGGTGGTCCGCTGCTGCAAGAAGGAGTTCGCCTGCAACGGCACTCTGCTCGAGTCCCCGGAGTACGGCCAAGTCATCCAGCTGCAGGGGGATCAGCGCTTGAAGATCCATCAATGGCTGACCAAAATGCAGTTGGCCAGCTCCGATCAGCTGAAGGTCTGCGGCTTGTAAGGACTAGGCCGAGGCCTAGGACCAAACCGTTTGAGTTGTTGTAAAATGTTCTAAAATATAGCTACAGAATCGAATGGTCCCCCTCAGGATGGTTTGACGTCTCTAGTGTGGGGCACAAATTTGTCAGTGACTCGTCAAGTGCCTCGTCATCGTCATCGTCATCGCGGAGCCGTCAGCGGCGTCGTCATGGTTCGTTCTATGTTGAAAGGGAAAGAGACGTGGAATGGGGACGTGGAATGGGGACCACGGCCGAGTATTTGGCACGCGCTCTCTCTCTCTCTCTCTCTCTCTGGCCGATCGGCCCTGCCTCTCGCTTGAAAATGATTTGTTTGTGTTGTCCGATTCTGACAAGTGTTGTCATTAAGCCTGTCCAAACATTTTCGCTTTAGGGAATTGACAAATAACCAAATTTGTACGAAATAAATCAGAAATTGGCTGTCCAGTGCACTCGGATCATAAATTGAACTGCAAAGGTGGGATAAATTGAGAAAATAATATGTGATAAATGTATCTATCTATAGATTGTATAGCCATAAGTATTTTTGTGTGGTTTTTATATACAAATTTTTGTTCAATGACAGCTGAATATATAGGCAGAATTTATTAATTACGTGGGGTATATAATATATATACACTCCCGGTCAATGGAATAGATTCAATGCATTTTCTATGTGAAAATTAAATTAGGAAATCTAGAATTGAGAAAAAATAATATTTTTCCAAAATACCATTCTTAAATAAAAAAATTAAAAATTGTAGTTCCAAATCAAAAGGTTTTTTTTATATATTTTTTGTTGTACACTGCTGGTCAATAGAATAGACTCAAGGCATTTTCTATGTGAAATTTAATTGTTAAAATCAAGATACATTTTTTTTATATTCAAAATACAATTCCTTAATAAAAATAATTAAAAATTGTAGTTCCAGATCAAAAGGTTTTTTTATATGTTTGGACCCAAAAAAAAGTTGATATATTTATCGATCCATGGAATAGACTCAAGTTTATATATTTGTAAGGTTTAGATTTGGTCTCTTATTGGTATTTTATAAAAAGAGTGGAGTATATACCCAGAAGGCTTGTCGAATATTTTCCATATATTTTGATTGATGGCCCAAATCAAAGCCCTTTGCAAGAAATGTCCAAAACAATCAACGTTTCAAAGAGAAAAAATCTTGGGCCTGGGGCAATTAAATTTCTTTTATTCCAATGTATTCCGAGCATTGATTTGTGCACTGCCGGGTCCCATCCCCAGTCCCCAACAATAACTGAACTTTGATCATAACTGAAGCCATAATTATGGGTCTAGGCGGCTTAGGAGGGAGCATTTTATGTGTGCCTGAAATAAAAATTAAAATACTTTTGAAAGATATACATATACTTTACCCATGGCTGGCCGAGATGCACGGAACGAATCTTTATTTATGGCATAATGATCGTCCGAGTCGGAGTCCGAGTCGGAGTCCGCGTCTAAGTCGGGAGTAGGGAGGGAAAACTGTTGTTTTTTTTTTTTGGGTTCTGTTCCCAATATACCGTCGTATCCGTCTCATCGCTTTACGATCAATGTTCAATTCTTTGTTTGTGTGTGTGTGTGGAGTGGGGGGCATCATCTGGCCCTGGCTGCTCGATAATTCTTTATTATTTCTCTAAAACTTCACCTTTAATTAAACACGAAACGAAATTATAAAATTGTACCTGCTTTAGCAGCCGTCGGTCCCTATCCAAGTCCAAGTCGAAGTCAAAGAGTCGCAGTCGCGGGTCGCATCGGCTGTGTACCCTGTAGTCGTGCGGGGGGAGGGGGTATATACTATCTTAAGAGATGTATGTGCAACAGGCAGAGGGAAGCGTGCCCCTTGAACTATTGGGAGCCACCTTTTGGCCTATCCAGGTGTAACCAAGGGCCTGAATCTTCGATCAGCCCCTATCCTGGCTGTACCCATCGAATACACCTCCATATAGCCTCCAATAGTAGGGGGTATAGGGTACTCCCCTAGTCGTATCCTTTCTGTACCCTTCTTACTTGTTTTCAACTGTTTTCTGTGGGGGAATTTCTACCTGGACAGTACACGCGGCGCATCGCATCGACGGTGTCTCTGTCTCCCCCCCACCCCTTCCCTCTGCCGCTGCCGATGCTGCCTCTGCCGCTGCTCATCTGCCTGGCCCGCTTTTGTCTTGTGTGTGTCCCCAAAATTCGATCAATTTAGATACAAACACCCATTTATGCATCAGTACCTTTTATTAAACTACTCGCTCTCTCCCGCTCTCTTGCTCTCTCTCTCTCGCTCTCCCTCTCTCTCTCTGCTTGCACGCGTCTTGGTATTTGTGTGGGTTGTCCGCTGCCAGCAAATACAACGTGCTGCCTTAATAAGCCCGTTAATGGAATATTAGGCAAAGAGTTTCATTTGTGCGCTCCCTAGGGCAGCGGGGGGGAGGGTACGCACATGGCGACAGAGACAAACACTCCGATTGAGTGGGACAGAAACGAAGAGAGAAACGAATCGATTCGGAGAGTGGGAGTGCGGGAGCGAGGGAGGGAGAGACCAGAGTCGGCGGCTGCTGCGCTACCCCTTAGTCGTAGAGTTTAAGGGGTATATGGGTTGAAAGTAGCTTCGGATTTTATAGAGCTGTTATGTTCCTAAAAGCATACAAGGATAGGCCTCTGATGCCCTGTAGTCCCCCGTTTTCCCCATCCACCCATCCCGTGAAGCTTCCCCCGCACTTCTCTACGGCCTGTACGCCACACCAGGTATCGCCTTGTCGAGTCGCTCTCTCTCCTCTCTGCTGCTGCGCTGCTTCTTGCTCATCTTCTTATTCTGATTCTGATTCTCTTTTGTTGTTGTGCTCTCCCGTGAGTGTGTGCTGTGTGGCTGTAGCAACGATCGAACGATTTTAGTGCTGGAATGCAATAAAATTGTATTTTTGTTTTGTCCGATTTGATTCAAGTTTTATAGTTTGTCCCCAGACTAGCGGAGTGCACACGCACACCCAAAAAACAACAACAACCCATGATACTTGATACACAATACAATGACGGAAATTCCTAAACTGGTACAGGTATCTACCGTCGTACCTGAATTCGATTTACAAAACTTGGACACTTCTTTGGGCCTCAAATGTTGCTTATGAGGAATCCATTGGATATCAATCGAGCGTCTAGGAGTTGAATTTTCTATATTTCGGGCTGAAACGGGGGGCTATAGCGTTTCGGGGAGTCGTTTAGGGAGACTTCTGTGGGTCGAAGTCGCCATAAGACGAACGTTTTCTTTGGATTATAGTGGTTCGACTTTGGTTCGACTTATGGGCGATCAACTTTAGGTACTTTAGAGATCCATATATATAATAATGAGATACAGTATATAAATCTATATATAGTTAATTATAGTTATATCTATAGGTTAGGTTAGTTTAACCTGGATGGCCCTCAGCGGAGCCCCACATACGCCCCAATATGGCACTTAGTTGTCCGGATATGGGGGGGTATGAACCGTAGCGGCAGTGTTGGGGGATTTTAAGGTCCTCGAGAGCCGGACAGTCGCAGATGAGATGTTCCAGGGTTTCGCCACACTTCCTACAGCTGCCTCTGTTTGCTAGACAGTGTCCTATTATATCTGTAGATCTAGTTATGATCTATACTAGTTCTTGGACGGAAAATCAACAATTTCACTACCGTAGTTTTACCGAAAGCTAAGGGATCGGTATTTGTAGCACCTGTTAGCCAGCAAGATATAAATTATCACCCCAATTGCTACTTTTTTATAAGAAAGATAGATTTTTAGAGCATACAGTCGAATTTCTCCATTACGAAGGGGAATATTTCGAAAAACCATAAAACCATTTTCATTGAAAAGTTTTGGTTCTTATTTGCTATTCCCGAAAAATAAATAGCAGACCTCGTATAAGGATTTTATTTCCAAGCAAAATAAGGGGGAGAAGACAATTATGGGGAAAATCCGAACTAGAAATGTGACGAAAACAATTGATTAACAGGCACTTCATACCCTTGTGGAAATGGGAAATAATGTGCCTTAAACCTCTTTAAAGTCCTTGAAGTATTTTTTTAAAGGAAAAGTGGTATTTTTTCTGAATTTTATATTACGAATTTTCTGTATATGGAAATAAGTACTAATTTCTATAATTACGGGCTTCAGTTTGTCTTTAAAAGTTGCAGAAAATCCCAAGAATATTGAAGGATAGTCTACTACTTATCTACCTAAAACACTCCACTAAGTATAACCCTCTCTAAGCAGCATCTGATCTTCA
Source organism: Drosophila pseudoobscura (assembly GCF_009870125.1). Classification (NCBI taxonomy): domain Eukaryota; kingdom Metazoa; phylum Arthropoda; class Insecta; order Diptera; family Drosophilidae; genus Drosophila; species Drosophila pseudoobscura. The sequence continues at coordinate 24,444,500 of NC_046681.1, read as the reverse complement.
CCTAAGAACAAGTTATACCATTTTACCCTTACCATTGCCCTTGGAAGTGTCTCTTTCTTTTTAACCAGATTCATGATTTCGGGGGATGGGGGGGTTATTTATGCCGATACTCGCACTAAAACCGAAATTAACATAATTTGATCGAGCGGTACAGCAAGGGAAGGGGCGATGCATTTTTTATGATCCCATGGCAACGGCAATCACGGGGCTGGGAAATTATTACGAGGAAAACGATACCTTTCCACCGCGCCCGCTCTTTCTCCGTCTTGGCCACAAAAATAATGAACAAGATGCTGTAAGGCAACACCATATTAGCCCTAAGGCAACCCCATATTAGCCCTTACCGATATTAACCCCGATCCCGATAGGTTTTATGCGATAGGTTTTATGCGATAGTTCTGATGCGATATACGACGGCGATAAGTCAGGGGCAATTAATTCGGATCGACAAGAAGATGAAAGAGACGTAAAATAAAGAAGAGAATAAAAGTAAAATAAGAACCGCGCCACAACTTCAGAAGTGGGATACGCAATCCAAAGCTACTTTAAAAACGCCTACAGTTATTCAAATTTTAATCAAAGTCAGTATGAACCCCGCTGCCATTGAGAAGCAGCAGCTTTTGAACTGGATGGACGGGCAAGGAATTGCGCACTCGAGCAATGCAACTTTGCGGCAGCTGCAGAAACTCGCGTACGAGAATGGTTATGTCCCTGATCGTCCAACCAGCCCTGTAGTTCCGACCAAATTGAATGCTTCAGCCGACAACGACTCTGACATTCCGGCCGACCCTAATTTGGAAAACGACGCCGACACGCTGACGCCGGTGGTCGGCAAGGCACGCATACCAGAAGAAGAAGAGTTAGATGCCGCCATTAGAATATTACAAAAAAGGGCTTTGCTCACAAAACTAATGGCGGAGAGCAGCAGCGTCAAAGAAGTGATCCGTGCAATGGTCCCATTTTCGAATCCGAGGGACCAAGACGCTGGATTGTGGATTATGAAATTAGAGCGTGCTTGTTCTGCTGTTGATGAAAGTGACGCCTACAAGCTACGATGCGCACGCTTATTAATGGCACCAAATTCAGAGGCAGACACATTTATGCGGCTTGACACTTCAGAAAATTATGATCAATTTAAAACCAACTTTCTGAAAACATTTGACAAGGCATGTTCGACAACCGAATTAGTGATGCAACTTCAGAAAACTTTCTACATTCCGGCAAAAACATCCGTTATGGGGTACATTTTGCAGATGCAAGAGTTGGCGTTGCGTGCAAGTGTATGTGAGATTGAAGCAGTCCACTTTATCATCGACGGTTTCCGTGACACGTCGCCAGCCATTGCCTTGCTGTATGGAGCGAAGACCTTCAATGAGCTTAAGGAATTATCTCATCGATATGCAGACTTAAGAGCAAAAAACAAACCAAAGTGGAACTCATCGACTATCTCTTCAGCTTCAACTTCAGCTTCAACTTCAGCTTCAGCACAATCTTCATTAACATCGAATGGTGAGATGCGATGCTACAATTGTTCGTTGGTTGGACACTACGCTTCAGATTGCAAGGCTCCCAAACGTGCGAAGGGGTCCTGCTTCCGTTGCGGCTCTCTCAGCCACACTATAAAGACGTGTCCGGAGCAAAAGTACACCAAATCAGCAATGGAACCGAAAACTCCCAGAGATGAAGACAGCGACGAATACCCATTTGTTCCGATATTTGACCAGGTAGGAGTATATTTTTACACTGATCCAAAACGCAAAACTTATAAAATTATTCTTTCCGCTATGTTCGACACGGGCAGCGCCGTTAATATTGTGAGAGCTTCAACATTACGATTCCAAAACATCAAAAAATACACTCTTTTACCATCAAACCTTCGTAGCGTCAACGGCTCACATCTTTTCACTTACGGAAAAATTTACTTACACGTAACCTACCATGACATTGAAAATATGATTTTGTTTTACATTATGCCAGATGAATACATGTCAGAAGATTTGCTATTGGGTAGACCTTTTTTGAAGAAGTATAAGTTAAAATTATCATTTTATGAACATCATAAGCCCGAGACAAATAAAATTGAAAATTTAAGTTTCAAATTAAGTGAGAAAAAAACCATTTCGCCTAGCATAATTGTTTCCAACGATATAGCCTTAGATCAACTAACTCCCACGCATCCGGTTGACACTGCTAATAGTTATGAACCCCTTCAAAAATCAAAAACACCAATTAATAATTCAGAAACATTAGACCATAAATTAGACAAATTAGGGAATGAGACAGCAGGTAGCATTAAAAAAAAACCCCCGAGTAACAGTGAACTTCCGATAAGTAATGCGCTTCTAGATGTAATTGAGCAAACTTCCGATATTCAGAATATTTACAATATAGAACAAATTGACATTGAGGATTACAATATTGATTACAAACTTAGTGAAAACTCGCGTAGTGAAATCCGAACATTAATTGAATTAAACTATTTAGACCTGCCCAACATACCAGCCATTGAACATAAGTATGAAATGAAGATAAAAATTATGTCACAAGCCCCAATATATTCAACACCAAGAAAGCTTTCATATCATGACAAAAGAGTAGTTGACAAACTTATTGAAGAATTGCTGACTGAAGGCCACATCAGACCGAGTGATTCCCCTTATACCTCTGCAATTGTACTGACAAAAAAAAAATCAGGTGAGAAAAGGCTGTGCGTTGATTATAGACAATTAAATAAGATAACAGTAAGGGATGGGTACCCATTGCCACTTATAAATGATTGCATAGAGAGAATGGAAGGTAATAAGTATTTCTCCCTTCTGGATCTGAAAAGTAGTTTCCACCAGGTGAAGGTGGCAGAGAATTCAATTCAATTTACATCTTTTGTGACACCAAACGGACAATACGAATATCTTAGCATGCCATTCGGTTTGCGAAACGCATCAGCTGTCTTTCAGCGATTTGTAAACAATATATTCGGCCCATTAATAAAACAAGGAAATGTAGTTGTATACATGGATGACATTGCAATCGGAACAAAAACTATAGAAGAACACTTTGTTGTCTTAAGTAAAGTATTACGCCTCCTAGCAGAATATAGATTAGAAATCAAGCTAAGCAAGTGTCTGTTTTGTTACACTAGTATAGAATTTCTGGGATTCACATTAAGCAAGGATGGAATTAAGCCAAATAATGATCACATCACGACAATTAAGCACCTTCCGAAACCTACTAATTCCGCAGATATGCAAAAATGTTTAGGACTCTTCTCTTACTTCAGGAGATTCATTCCGGGTTACTCGAAAGTTGCCAAACCATTGCAAGCTCTGACAAAAACTATAGGGAAATTTGAGTTAGATGACAAATGTGTAACAATATTTAATTATCTCTGTGAGAGACTGGCCTCAGCACCAGTTCTAGCCCTGTATAGTCCGACTAAGGAAACAGAACTGCATTGTGACGCTAGTGCCGAAGGGTTTGGAGGAATTTTATTACAAAAACAGGATGATAACAAATTTCATCCAATCTCATATTTTTCTCAAGCAACAACGCCAGCAGAAAGTAGGTATCATAGTTATGAATTAGAAACTCTAGCCATAATCTACTCATTGAATAAATTTAAGATTTACCTTGAAGGAATACCGTTCCGAATAATAACCGATTGTAATGCCCTTACTCTAACCTTATGTAAGAAAACTGTAAATTCAAAAATTGCTAGATGGGCCCTTGAACTTGAAAATTATGACTACACAGTGAATCATCGAAGTGGTAAAAACATGCCCCATGTCGATGGCTTAAGTAGATACCCCACAATAAGTCCAGAATTCAGTTACGAACCAAAAGTTTCAGTTCAGGAAAACAATAATAAGGATCGAATAGTTTCAGTTATAGATATAGATGACATCAATTTTCAGCTTCAGGTCACGCAAAATAGAGATAGCACTATAATTCAGTTAAAGGATAAGTTAGAAAGAGAACCAGTAAAAAATTTCGTATTGGAAGATGGTATTGTCTATAGAAAATATGCTGATTTCGAATTGCTTTACGTCCCGTCAGAAATGGAAAATAATTTAATAAGAACTGTTCACGAAAAATTGTGCCATTTGGGAGTTGAAAAATGTGTAAGCGAAATTAAGAAACATTATTGGTTTCCGAATATGACCGCAAAAGTTGATAGTTTTATAAAAAATTGCATTAAGTGTATTACATTCAGCCTTCCGTCCCATTCCAACAATCGCTCATTACATAGTATACCGAAAAGACCAATTCCATTCGACACATTGCATATTGACCATTTCGGACCTCTCCCCTCAGTCATTAATAAAAAGAAACACATATTGGTAGTCATTGATGGGTTCACAAAGTTTGTCAAATTGTATTCTGCAAACACAACTAGTACTAAGGAAGTTTGCGCATGCTTAACGAAATATTTTGAAAATTACAGCAGACCTAGGAGAATTGTCAGTGATAGGGGCTCATGTTTCACATCGTTGGAATTCAGCGAGTTCATGCTAAGTAACAACATTGAACATGTTAGAGCAGCAACTGCCTCACCACAGGCAAATGGGCAAGTGGAGAGGGTAAATAGAACAATGAAAAGTATGTTAGCAAAGATAACTGAACCATTGCAACATTCAGATTGGTGTAAACTACTCACAAAAGCGGAATATGCAATAAACAATTCAAAACATTCGGTTACTGGGGAAATACCATCGGTGGTACTATTCGGTGTTCAGCAAAGAGGCTGTGATATTGACGCTTTAACGGAATTTCTAGAAGACAAAAATAATCCAAAACCAAATAGAGACTTAATAGCAATTCGGAAAGGAGTATTAGATAAAATAACTGAAAACCAAACTAAGATAAAACACTATTATGATAAAAATATTAGAAAACATATAGAATTTAAAGAAGGAGACTTTGTTCTCGTACGAAACGTTGACACTACGATAGGTACAAATAAGAAATTTATACCAAAATTTAAAGGACCATACATTATCAAAAAAAATTTACCAAATGATCGATATGTTATAACTGACATTGATAATTGTCAAGTATCTCAGATTCCGTACGATGGTGTAATAGAAGCCTGTCGACTTCGGAAATATGTAAATTGGCGTGATCAGTGTAGAACTATCTCTTACTAATCTGTATTTTATAATTTTAGCCTAGTAGAAAATAAAAGTAACCAATTGTAAGGATCGAGGGCGATCCATTTGTCAGGATGGCCGAGCTGTAAGGCAACACCATATTAGCCCTAAGGCAACCCCATATTAGCCCTTACCGATATTAACCCCGATCCCGATAGGTTTTATGCGATAGGTTTTATGCGATAGTTCTGATGCGATATACGACGGCGATAAGTCAGGGGCAATTAATTCGGATCGACAAGAAGATGAAAGAGACGTAAAATAAAGAAGAGAATAAAAGTAAAATAAGAACCGCGCCACAATGCTTTCTTTCCATCTTTACATTTATCTGCAAGGAGGATCTGGGTATTAAAGCAATGAAAAGAGAGGGACAGAGAAACAAGGGGGGGGGGGGGGGGGGGGATCCATCCAACTAGACAAATGTTATTACCAAAAACGAAGACAACGACCGACCCCAAAGATCTGTGACTAAATTTATTCAAAAGAGATTCGAAAAACGTCGCGCTGTGCTTCATTCTCTCCCCTTTCTTTCGTTAATTTGAAACAGTTTGATACTTAGACACAGGTCTGTGTGGCATCCACAAAAGATATGGCATATGGGATATGGGATACCTAGGCACCCATACTGGCACTCAGACTAAAGGTAATTCCAATACGTGTGTGTCTGCCATTAGAGGAAAGTACTTTGGATGCCGCCGCCGCCATCGCTTTTGGGTAGGGACCCTCGATGGCACTGCCCCTGCCCCTGCCCCAGCATCCAGAGCTCTTGCATTGCCACGTCTTTCTCCCGCTGCCCTGCAACTGTTCCTCCGGCTTTCTTTCACCTACAAGATTTATGGCACTGTATTTGTATTATTTTTAGTTGTTTTATGTCAGCCACAGATACACGCCTCGGTCCCCAGGCTCCCCTTGGCCCTGCCCCCCGCCCCTCCGTACCTGAACGGCGTTCTCGGTTAGCTTTCGATTCAGGAGCTCTTTTCGGATGACTAACTGCAAAGTACGAGCATATTGGGGCCTCGCATGAGTCGTTGAACGTTTTCTTTGACTCATCGTTTGAATGCCTTCAATGGACAATCCCAGGTACAGTTGTGCTCTGGATAGTAGTAGTAGTTGCATTTAGTTGATTAAAAGTGGGCTGCAACCCCAGCTGGAACTATAAATAAAGGTTTTTTAATAGTATTTTGAGCTGAAAATTTAAGTAAATAATTAAATAATAATATCATTTATATATAATATAATTTTTAAATTAAGAAAATCGATTCAAAGAATTTGGAGCAGTAAAAAGACATTTTTTTCTTCTTTGATTTAATTAATTAATATTTTAAATATAAACAATATTGAATTAATAGTAAAGTAGAGTGCTTTCGGTATATATGTATTTGAATACCAAAACTAAAGAATAAATCCTATATAATTAAATGTCTATTTGGCGTATCTTTCACAAAGAAAATACAAATGCATCGTAGGATTTGCGGTTGCAATCACATCAGTTTTCATTCTAATCAGTTTCCAATTTCTTATATTCTCAAAGATCTATTTATTGGGGATATCAACATTAGTTATTTTAGGCGCAACTGTACTTTAAGAGGTAATTACGCGCTTCTTGGAGAGAACTGTATTTTAATTAATAATCGAGGAATTTTTTTATAATTAATACCATATTTTTAATTTTTTTTCGTTATTATGTATCTATTTATTATATAATTATTTTATTATTATAGTTTTATGTTTTGTATATTTATTTATTTATTTTATTTTTTGTTATCTATTTTCTTTTAAGATTTTATCAAGTGTATTTTTCAATTTCTCCCCAAATTGCGTTGCTCTACTAATTATTATTATTATTATAGTTTATTGTAATATTACAAGAAGTCTGAGGACTTAATTCTAGTACAGAATATGTCTTTTTAAAGCTATATCAACCAAGGCCTTCAAGCTAGTTGCTCTACTGATATTTTTAATGATAATTGGCACCTCAATCCATAATCGAAAAGAATTTTTTAAAAATTGTTTACCCTGGATCTGGTCATCAGCTTCCCGTCGAAGAATCAAGGGTTAATTGTAGGCATATTCCAGTTTTTCCTTTAACCAAATTCGATCTAAAGACTAGACTTAATAAATAGTTCTAGTACCATAAACCAAACGCCATAAAACCCGACCAAAGCGGCCAGAGAAAGGGTCATTAAACTCGAACGGTTTGGTGTGGAGGCGGCCCGAGGTCTTACCAATAAACTTGATGTATGGCCTGGCCACGATTACCAAAAGACCAAGTCCCGCTTTCTATACAAATCGCAGCAAGTGAAGCGTACAATAGATCGAAGAACAAAGGCCACTGGCAAATATAAGAAGCCCAGAACGCAGAACCCAAGGCGCATCCTCTACTGCCATTTGCGGCATGCCACGTGTTGTGTCGCTAATTTCATAGAAGTTATTAATTAATGTGTGGTACGAGGCAAAGAAGATTTGGTCTCCAGCTCCTCCTCCCCTGTATCTATGTATCTTGTAAGTATCTGTGGCTGCGGTCATTCCCGTTCCCATTCCCATTCCCATTGCCCATTGCCCATAGCCCATTCCCCATTTGTATTCCAATTCCAAACCCACTTGATGTTATGCTAATCGCAGATGGTCGTCGGACTTGGCCGGAGAGGCTGGGGCTAGAGACATGTTCTCTGTATAAAATTAAACATCGTTTGATTGCTTTTGTGTGGCAAAGCATTTTTCTATCTTATTTCGCTTATTATTCCTTTTTGGAGTCGCCGAACATCATTTAAATAAAAGTTGAAATTTCTTCTCAGTTTCGAAAGTTCATTGGCACCTGATCGGGCCCGGGGGGGATTTCCCAGAAGTCTAAAGGATTTAGATCTGATCTCCGATCAGCAGGTGCCGCCTGATCGTCCAGTCCAATTATTGCCAAACAATCTGTAGAATGCCCCGCACGTGATTTCGCACTCAAGATAGATAGATAGATAGATAGATAGGGCATACCAGGACACGGTCTATCCCCGGCCCCGGCCTCGTTCTATTCCCGGAACTGCAATTGTTCTCATCCTCCTTTGTTCGCCACGTAGTTTGCTCGGACGTGCCTCCCGCCCCCTTCAGCGGTCTAAAGAATCTTCCCAAAGATGCCAGAAATTGCCAAATTGTCCTACATATGTGTGCCGCCCATTCCTACATGCCACAGTAATTATGTGCCACAATGGCCGGGCGGAATACCAAACAAAAGATGCATGATGGCATTTATATTCGCAGTATTTTTTCTGCATTTGATGGTAGATATGGCAACCCATTCAGGCGTGCAACGGGCATGTGATGCAAGGACAACGATGGACATACAATGGACAGAAAAACCCACAGTTGTGATTTCTCAAGAACTTTATTCAGCATCGCAGAAGCGTGTCTTACAGAGGAAAGGGTTTTCAAACATTATATTTGTAGTTTTCGTAAAACGAGCTCCATTTGGTAAGGTCTGGTATTTGCTAGAGGCCTGGGATTTGTTGTAAACCAACCAAGAATTGGTCTAAGAAGAGTCCACACCTCATCTTCTAGGCAGGATTCAGCCATTTGGCATTTGTATGGTGTTTTGTGGTGTTGCTCCTTGAACTCTGACTGAGCCGGCGACAGGGGCTGGGCCTCCCACTTCTTGATCTCCTGATCGATGCGTTCTTTGGCCCAAAAGACCTTCGATTGAATATATAGAATGAGCATGAAAGAAGTTCTGTTACAGCAAATTCTCAATTTATGGTCGTATTTTTTACACGCCCTCAAATTGTTTGGTAGAATGATCCGATCCAGTCCATCCGATGATCTTTTTCGCATGGCTTTGATCTTTATTTTCTTCCTGTAATTCAGGGACCTATTAGCAGATATCTTTCAGCTGCTGAGGATCATCAAAAAGGCTTCTATCGTATGCTCCAAATAGTGGTCCATTATTTTGTTGGATTTTCCTTTGGATCTGTGTGTAGCCTTCAATCTGATCTAGATGGCCTATAGATTAAAGCTAGAACTAGCTAAAAAATAATCAAATATTCTTTTAACTAATTTATTTCCAAAACGCTGCAGTTCTCAACTCTATATTCTGCAAAAAAGGATGCTATATGAAAAAATTCTATATGCGATATTCTACAATATAATTCCGTTTAACGAATTCCCCTGAGACTCCCCTGAGACTCCTCTAAGACTGTACTTCGAATTCTTAGAAAAGAAAAAGAATTTCTGCTGCAGCAAAAGAAGAAATATAATTATGTAAGAATTGAATTAAGATAATTATTTAGTAATTTATTATTATAATCATTATTATTATTTATTTTCATTATTATTATTATATAGTTATATATTTTATATTTTTTTTCATGCTCTATCCTAGCGCTTATTATTATTATTATAAATATTATTATTATGAATATAATTATTATTATTATTATTATTTTTCTTAACTATTTATTATTTAGTGAGCGAGAATATATTTATTTCGCTTGACTCTCAACTTTTGCGGACATCTCCTTGTCTTTTGGTGGAACAATCTTTCCATGCGACTTTTGAAGACTTGTTTTGAAGTCCTACAAGGAATCGCCAATTTCCCTTGTTGCCATTCATTCATGCATTCCCCAGGCAAACCCCTTCCCCTCTCCCTCTCTCGGGCCAACAATTTCTCAGGCCATAACTTTTAGTTAGTCACGAAAGTTTTCCTGCGAAGCTGGTGAATAATGTGCAGGGAGTTGTCTGATCGTTAATGAGAAAACTCGCAGATGCAATCGGAATTAGTTTGGCCGCAGCTCCAGCGCCAGCTCCAGCTCCAGCTACTGCACAAAAGGATGGCCAAGATGGGCCACTGCCAGTGCCACTGAATCGGAATCGGAATTGGCAGGAATTGGCAGGGCTGCGAAAGTCAGGACTGCGGAAAGGCGTTGAGCATTCAATGGCAGTGAGTCAGCAGGCCCGAGGACGAGTGGCGTCGGTAAACAGGAAACAGCAGCAGCAGCAGCAGCAGCAGTCAAGCCTCATGGCCTGCAGCGCGAAATGTTGCACCAGGCACACACACACACACACACACTGAGAGATACTCAGAGATTCGAGGGGCATCGTAAAAATGATTTTTTATTTCTTGCACGGCCACAGAGCGGGAGTAAATGTCTGAACAAATTTGGACTGCAATGAGCAGAAAACAGCAATGGAAAGGAATGGAATGGCACCAGATTACAATGCCAGGAGACGGGGCCAAGGGGCCACGGGTCCACGGGGGCTGCCTAGTCGTTAGAGTCGCTTGAGATATGGCAAAACATTGAGCAAATTCTGCAGAAGAAGATACAGACGACGACGACGACAGGCAGATCGACCTTGAAAAAGGCAGCAGCAGGCGCTACACACACACACAGGGACACGCGGGGGGAGCGGGGGGTAGCGGGAGAGAGTGGCCCAGGGCCCAGGGCCCAGATCAGAAAACGAGTTTCGCCACCAGACGCTCCAGCGTGCAACTGTATGCGAATTGTATCTAACAGATACGCGTATCTGTGGGCGAAACTCGGTCTTTGTGCCAATAGAACTTAGAATGCGGTAGGACGATGCCGCCAGACGCCAGATACCCTCTACTCGGCCCGAGGGTATGGCAGGTGTTTGATGAGCACATATTTTGTGCACTGAGAAGCACATCCTCCTTGTGTAGAGGGTATGCCACGCCTCGACTACTGCCTGCTTGTTGTTGATGAGGATTTCGCTTTGTGGGGCACTGCAGGAAACGATATTGTTGCCCCCCCCAAACCCCTCTATGGCAACAATTGTGGGAAATGGGAGCAAGCTCCAAAGCTTCTAAACCCGTTCGCATATGCTTCTTTTTTTCTTTGTATTCTTGAGGCTCTGGGACTGGGGGGCTCTGGGGCGGGGGGAGGCTGTGGGGCTGGTGTGAAGTCTGTGTGAGGGCGGCGATATGCAAGATTTGATTTCAACTTCATCTGCACATGGGATTGGATTTGGGATTGTTTGTGCGCCACATTCAGAATTTAATTAACTTCATTTGACACAGATCCCCCCCTTTCGCCGGACTGTTTGTTGTCCCACATGACACATGAAGGAAATGAGCAAAATTCTGTTGATTTATAGGTGCCATAATGACATCCTTAAGCCCAAGAAACAGTGCGTTTCACTTGGGAATCTATATCTTATATATTTCAGCAAAAGCTGGCCCCCTTTTCCCTTTTTCAAAAGGGTACAGAGGGGCCTGTACGCCTAGATCGAAGCAAACTGGTTCAAAGGAGGCCCCCAAGAGCATATCTCAGACGGTATAAGAGCAAGTCAGATGGCTACTTATCCGTTGATCTCGATTCCCTGAAACAGAAACTACTCCCGACTAAGCATTATGGCCTCTGGGGAATCGGGGAATCGGTGGAGCCTGGGTGAGGGTGGGGGGGGTGGCTTGACAATAAAGATGAGCGTTTTATGCATCCTTAACTTACACTCTATTTTAATTGCCAGGAGATCCTGAGAGGTCCGGTCCGGGTCCCACACTTGCCACCGATCTCATGTGCAATTAAACAGTCCCCCGGCATCCAGGGGTGGGGGGGCAGGGGCAGGGGCAGGGGCTGAGCAGGCAAAAGCAAATTTACGTCCGCTGTCAAAAGGCAGCGACGTAGCGTATTTAATATTTTTCAGCGTGTTTTACCTTTTCATGTTGTGTCATCATCAGCATCAGGCCTCAGTCGCAGTCTCAGCAAAAGATACACAGATACACGCACCCCACCAACACACGCGCACGGATACACTTACGATCCTGTTCCTGGCCCGGGTCCCTGGTGAGGGGGGTGGGGTCCAGAGCCGGGCACAAATTTGTACGCTCAACTACAAACTGAAAAGTCTTCAAGTCTTAAAAGCATTTGCAGAAAACCTCGAAGGCGACGGCGACGGCGAAGGCAAAGGCAAAAAGTAAACACAATAAAGGCATAAAAATTGCGAGTGAACAAAACAAATAAAAATCGAAAGAAATCACAAGTAGGAATGCTATGGGAGTCGAGGATGCGACACAGAAAATACCCATTAATTGGATATATAAAAATATAAATAATATGATATAGATTAATTATATAATATAAAATAATCATATAATATATTATGATATAATTATTGTAATGGCTGTAATTATGCTCAGATTTTATTGGATATTTAGGATCAAGCAACAAGCAGTATCAATTTTTTTTATAAATTTTTTTCATAAATATTTTTTTCTATATTTTTTTATATTTCTATATTTTTCTACCTTTATCAATATTTTCTATAATTTTTTATATTTTTTTTTCATATTTTTTCTATATTTTTTTTTGTATTTCTATATGTTAATATATATTCTCTACATATTCAATGTTTTTCTTTATATTTTTTCTATATATTTTTTCTATACATTTTTTCTATATATATTTCTATAGTTTTTCTATATATTTTTTCTATATTTCTATATGTTTCTATATTTTTTGTACATTTTTCAATGTTTTTCTATAATTTTCTATATATTTCTTTATAATTTTTCAATATGTTAAATATCTAAATTTTTCAATGTTTTTCTATATATTTCTATATTTTTCTTAATTGAACCATATTTTTCTATATATTTATTCTATATTTCTATATTGTTCAAACAAACTATTGTTGATTCCATCTGTAATTACTATCCAATCAAAACGAATTTGTGTACATAAGATACAATATCTATTGGTGTTCAATATCTTCAAAATTGTTGATACAGCTCTGATTTTTCCAGAGTCCATAAATTAAGCACCAAATTGATTCGAGCAGGCCTCAAAAAAAGGCCACAAAACTCCTCTTCAGAGTACCAATAGTACTACATATAATAATACTAATAATAGTACTAATAATAGTACTAAATAGTATTACTAGTACTAGTACCAATACTATCCAAAACCCCCCCATCAATGCCGCCCAGTGTGCATCCCATCATACCCTCTCGAACACTCGAAAAAACCAGGTATCAAAAGGAGACGCGAAACAAAATGCTGATGCGGATTTAGTGGGGAGTGGGGAGTGGGGGGTGGGGGGATCTTCAAAGAGTTGCGGGGTATAGCTGGAGTATGTTGTTTTGTATCTGTGCTGCTCATTTGCACTTGGAATACAAAAGATACATTTTCGTAAGACCATTTTGACATGACAAGATAACGACAAGCAATCCGACCAAGCGGACTCACCCGAAAGCCGCAGCGAGAGGGACGAAGAGTGGACCCAACTGTTGACAGAGACAAGGGGGCGGGGGGGACAGGGGGCAGGGGGGACAGGGGGTACCCGCTGTACCCGCTCATTGGCTCCTGGCTCCTCTCCAGTCCAGTCCTGTCCCGCGACCTTTGCCTGAGTGTTTCGTATTTTAATTTTCATTACGGCCACCTTCGCTTCCCCTCCCCCTCCACCCCCCCTCTGCCGCTCCATTAAAGGTTCTTGAGAAGCTGCGCCAGCGACGACGACGTCGACGACGTCGACGACGACGACGTCAACGCAGGCAGCACAAAAGTGAGTATTTCCAAGAAATTGCAAATTATTTTTGAGCCGAGCGCCTGCGCCTGCTTCTCAGCCACAGCCCGAAGCTGGAGCCTGGTCTGGTCTCCCATGCTGCCTCCCCGGTGCTCATCACATGACTGTCCCGGCGCAGGAGAGACGCAGCAGCAGCAAAAGCAGAAGCAGAAGCAGTCGAAGCCGCAGCCACGGCAGCCGCCGCCAAAATGAGTTAGCATCCCAATCCCCGACTGGCTTCGCTGTCTGCCTCCGAGTGCTACCTCCTAGTAGTACAGAGGAAGGGTATATTGTGTCAAAGATGGGACAAAGCACGTCGAAGACTTGATTCAAGGTTTCGGAATATCATTTTGGGAATCGAGAAGAAGCTATGGTACTCACGGTTTTAAAGATGTGAAGCTTGTCTTTGGTGGAGTCATTTATTCGGCTATAATTTATAGATCTTTGAATAATCATCAAGATCGGATGAATCTTATAGCTTAAAGAAGGAGTAAGGCGTTTGGAGGTACAGTCCAGGACTTAAGTGTTGGCACGGCAGTAGCTTCTCGGTTTACTGCCGATTTAAGAGCTTTTCCATCGACATTTTCTAAAGAAAAATAATTTTAACCGATAAAATATTCAATTTTCTATCAGATAGATTTATTTTAATAAGCGTAACCTTATTCGATTATTTTTACAATTTTTTAAACGATAAAAGGTCTAAATATTGTCTTTAAAAAGTCTGCCATAAAAGTATACTCTATTTCAAACGATATATAGGGGTTTTCTTAGGATTTCCATACCCCTATCCAAGTCGAAAAGGCTCTAGTACAAACCTAAGGTAGAGATTATGTATCTATCCACCGAAAAATCATATCTCTCGGAGATTCGTTCCACTTCAAATGAATATCAGAATTTTCCTGTATTTCTACAGTTTCCATTACCAATTCTCACTGTTATGAAAACCCACCCGATCAGTGGGCATCCCCTAGTCGGTATATTATCTAGACAGATCACAGTTCTTGCATCTGTATTTCTCTGTGTGCGTGTCTGTCCTTTGAGCGAAACAAATGCCCAGATACTTTTGCCCATTGACACTCTCTGCGCTCCTCTGGCCTCTTTATGCTGCTGCCTCTGGCTCCGTCCTCCGTCCCCAGTCCAGCGGCCATCGCCATCAAGTGCCCCAACATCGGTCTCGGTCCCAGTGCCGACCCCTTCCCCCGTCCCTGCCCGCGTGGCTCCCTCCATAAAGTCGTGTTTATGCCTTCTCATAAACATTTTTATTTTAATGATTTTTATTATTGCGCACATTCGTTACTTTTTATACAGCCCGGCGAGGATCAGTTCACTTCGTGGCACCGCGCAACGAATTTGATTCTGCCGCCGTGTCCCCACAATTGTGTCCTGTCCTGGCCAGATCTATACCGTCCTCTACCTGTTGGCCACTCTTCTTGGAGGCTGTGGATATACAAATTTATATGTTTACTTATCGCCGGGTATCATATCTGTAGAGGTAATGCATGGGCGGGATATTTCAAGGATTTCTAGAAGAGAGATAATCCCCAGAGCGGGCTGGTGTTTCAGAGGCCACAATTGGAGTTTAGATGGGAGCAAAGGATCCTTGAAAATGTGATCTCTATAGCCGTACGATGGGATATTATAATCCCACATTGAAGGCTTCTTCCTAGAAGAACATATAAATGAATATTTAGGTACAATATTCCATTAGAAGATGCTCTTTTCTATCTCTTATTTCCCCAAAAACTCGCCAACTCCAGGCCCCATCGCATGCCCCCAAGTACATGCCCCATGTACAGACCTTGGGTTTGGGTTTTACCTTCCCTCTGGTGGCGACTCTGCGATGCAGACGCAGCATTTGCCGGCAATAAAAATTAATTTACGTTCGATTGCAAAGTTTTCGCCTCGGTCCGAGCGCCGCCACCGACGCTGTCGTTGATGACACATAAAATGCCACATTTACGGCCCCTTGAGATCCCACTCTTGTCTTTGCCCCCACCCCCACACGCGTTCACATCGGAGAAAATGGCGTCTGCCCGGTTTTTGCGTACTTTTTGCCTAACCCTAAGACAAACACCGACCACGCCATTGCAGAAATGGCCCTGGAGCAGTTGTTGGCCAGTTGGCTTAATACCGCTTCCCCCCGCAGCCCTCTTGCAGCTCCAGACTGGTGAAACCTTTCCAGGAATCGGGGGACCGCACACCGCCTGTGCCGGCTGGCCTGGCTGCGGCTCCAGTCCTGAACCTCATTGCTTTGAAGTTTTGGTGGTTTGCCTGCCAGAAATTAATATCTCATTCGATACCCAAAAGGCACTTTAAAAGATAGGCAAAGCCTTTGAAAGAGTGATCTTTTCTCAATGGTTAACTTTATTCAAAAAAAAAATTCGATTACAAATAGCAAATATTCGTTGATCAATGTAACAGGAAACACATCTCTTGGGAGTTCTTATAACTATAATGGCGGGCATTTAATCCCAACCATCCTAACAGTCCATGGCGAATGTGGAGAAGACCCACATCAGACCGGGAAACAAATTGAAAGGCGCCGAAAGTCATTCGCAGAGTAACAAGATTAATACGAAAAAATATAAATGAATTTTGATAGGAAGAGTGACAGGGACACATCTTAAAATTATGCCATCTTTGGACTTTAGTCAGGCTTGACTTGGCTACTTATCTATCTGGGCATATCTTGGAATAGGCTTAGTGTTTAGACTAGGGTTTTAGCGGCGCGGGGCCTCCTCCAGAAGCGTGACAGTGCGACGCAGCTGTAGACCTTCGGCCTGCAGGCGGCCCAGAGTTGAGTTGGGCGTTGGATGGCTGGCCACTGCTGTGGGGGCGGGGGCGCGGGCTTGGGCGCGGGCTGGGGCCACTGTTGGTGCGGCGGCTGGTTTTTTGGCAGCGCCGGTAAAGGGCACAGCACCCTCGACACTGGCAATCGAAAAGTCTGGATGAATCTGTGGCGTAGTCACGTGCACGTGGCTGGCCGCCGGAGTGGCTGGCTGAGGGGGAGGCTGGCTGGTTGGTTTGGCCGCCACAGCCGCACCCCGGTGGCAGGCCACCATTTTGTTCAGCTTGCCGATGGCGGACTCACGCTGGGAGTCGATCACCATGCGCATGGCCTCCTGGTCGCCCGACATGGCCTTCTCCAGCGAATCGGAGCCCTCGTCGATGAGCACAAAGTTTATCACGTGGGCATGGGTGCCCGGCTTGATGCGATAGATGGGCTTGCCGCAATCTCCGCCACTGGCATTGGAAATCGATGGAATATCGACCATCTTGGCCATCTCCCCCCCCACCTGGAACACCGATGTGGTGCCGTTGACGAGCACCGGCTTGGGCATCACGTACGGCGACGACACGAACTGCGAGCACTTGCGCTTGGTCTTCTCCACAACGGTGGACACTGTGCATCCAGGTGTATTGCATCCGCGCGACGCCCAGTCCCCGCCGGAAGACGTCGTGGTCGAGGCTGCACTGTTGTTGGGTGCGCCGGGGGTTCCAGGCTGCTGCTGCATCTATGAAAAGACAAGGAATCCATAAGCCCTCAGCTGTCGGCAGGTCTCAACCATTACCAACCTTTGCAATATGGCGTACTTCCGATTTAATTGATTAAAATTTAATAGTTTGCAAAAATTTCGCGTCGTAGGTCCGATGTTTGCCCGAAAAAACTGCAAATGGCCTAGCGCGTTGTGGGATAACACCAAAGCGCGTTTCCGAAAATACCAAAAATACTAGCAGCGGCGTGCGCATGTCGATAGACCGATAAATACTTAGGCGCGCAAAGGGGAAATTTGAAATTAAAAAAGTGCACGCCCAAAAGGAAATGCTACATTTGTATCTCGGAATCGTAAAAGTGCGCCGTGCGTGGGTGCAATGACCACTGGCGTGACCTCGAAACAGGCCGACAGCGACACCCGCTTCATTTACATTCCAAGTACTTTAAGAAAAAAAAAATGAACAGACAACGCGAGTCGTTAAAAGATGCGCGCGCTCGCATCTCAAGCTCTGTGGCCGCTAAAAAGCTGTTTTAGTGCAGCGATTGCGAGTGGAACTGAACTGAACTGTCCAGCCGCCAGCTTCTTTAATTTCCACTCGTCAATCATCCATCCCAGTCGCTCAAAGCGAAGCCAGAAACAGAACCAGAACCAGAGAAGCATCAGCATCGGCCACAATAACCACATCAGAGTTGCAGCCTCATTGTTGGCTCAAATGAAATAATTACTTTAGCATACAGCATACGAGGACTGGGCAGGCCGACTGTCTGGCTCTCGACGCTCGACTCTCGCTCTTCGTGCATCTGCATCCTTAGTCATGGCCAATATATCGACTCGCATTAACAACGACAACAACAGAGGCAGAGGCAGCGGCTGAGGCAGCGGCAGCGGCAGAGGCAGTGCAATAAAATCCTCCAACACGAGTCCGGGAATAATAAGAAATGAAATGCCATTTATTAAGCATTAATAAGTGCAAGCTTCCACGTCCATCCATCCTCGACAGATCCACACAGATCCTCCATGCACTTGGACCCCATCTGACTCAGCATGCGATGCGATGCGATGCGATGCCTGTGGCCATCCAGCACTCTGCTGGCCAGCCCCCCTTTCAGGCATCCGTCTCAGCCAGCCATCATTTTGGCCATAAACTCTCGTCTCGGTACGAGCCTGAAAGGAGGCCACAACCGGCATCTGGGGGTGTCAAGATGTTAAAGTAAACTCGCTCTGCCCGATAACACATTCAATTTGTTTGTTCTAGGCTGGGGGTTTAATGCAGGGGATCTTTTAATCGAATTCCAGTGCAATCACAACGGAAGTTTCCGTACTTGTACTCCGAAATACTCTCGATGCCTGTGACTAATCAGAATGCACGACGAGTGCCTCCTAAAGGCATTCGAAAGAGGAAAAAAACACCATCGAGTGGAGGAAACCGAAGGCTGAGATACCCTTGAGGATCCACCCCTGCTACCTGTACGAAGAAAAGGTCTCCGATCTGCTGTGCCAAATCGGAATACCCTCTTGGAGGGCAGGGCATCCAATATATACTTCATACGAAAGACCATCGGCACCTGCAGGGTTAACTTAATTAAATTCCATTGCGTTTGGGCTCAGAAATTCGCGCAACATGGATGCAATTATGAATTATAAAATTAATATAAAGCTCACTTAACATGCAGGACGAACATGTCGACGGACAGCGGAAATATTTCCAGGCCCAGACCCAGACCCAGACCCAATATTCTTTTCAATCCCTGCAAATGGCTCTTCGGGCTCGAAATATAATTACAGGGAACGCATTAAGAGTACAAACCGAGAGTACAGTGGAGACTGGAGTGTCAGTCAAGGGTCCACTGCATTCCACTGTCCTGCGTTCGCTTCAAGGCTGCGCCAGTAGTTTGTATTCAATGCGGGAGAGCTGCAAGTATTTGATGAACAATCAACTTTATTCAATAAACCTTTTTATGAGTCCACAGCACAGAGCAGCACAGCACTCAGACATCTGCATATGTTTCGTGTGTAAATCTGTTTGTCATTGAATGACTTATGGCTAAAACTTAAAGACTTAAAGACCTACTTTATGGTAAAGGGAGTTTTATTGTGGGCAAAGATTAAGCAGCTCCCTAGGCTACAGATAAATCGATTACTAGGTCCACTCCCTCTCTTTGGGGTCTTATTTTACGGTAAGCCCTACTGAGGGCGTCGTGTTTGGTGAGAGAGAGCAGTACAAAGACCCCCGAAAAGAGAGCGCTTTGTGGGAGAGGACTACCTAATACATTGGCATCATGGGTCTGCAGTGTTCGAAAAGAACGCAGTGCTGGAAAACAGTCACATCAGGGATTCTAGGAGGATTTCCGTTGCTTCTGATTCTTTGTGGTTAATTCTGTATTAGAAAGGATATCAATACTCGTATTTGTTGAGCTACTAAACGTTTTCAGCATCGTTGATTGCGTTCTATTTAAAGATAATTCGATGATTGTTGGGTTCCGTATTTGAGAAGTTTATTGTGGTATAAATTACAGTGTACCTGACAAAGGTGTGCGGATGGCTTAGCCCTAGAGTTATGATTAGCGATAGAGGATCGCCTCAAGATCGATACAAGACGCGGGGGCTACCTTCAAGCCTGTGTCGGACTGAAGATCTATTCTAAGACGATAGAAGAGACTAAATTCAAGGGCAGGCGGCACGAAGTCGAAGCCGAAGACGTGGCCTAATACCAGGGATCTCGCGACAGATCGTGAGGGCGATCGCGGATTGGCTTCTGCCGTGAGGGAGAATATGTACATATGTGTTCATATATGTGTATAGATCACAGTGCGGTACAGTGGGGAGTGCAAATAGGGGGGTTGGGTTTCTCTACTCTACTGGTTCTACTGGGTCTAATAGGGTCTTTTCCCTACCTCTGCACCACCGACTATGGTATAGTATATATACAATATTTATTGTATATCGCCATATCCCAGTCAGATCATCACAAATCCAAGTACTCAATGCTCTCACGTGGCAGTGCTGCATTACACATCTTCTCTCCCCACAATTTCGACCACGAAGGAGGGACGGGCCCTGGCCCTGGCAGAGGTAATGATTTCTTTGTACCTGCACTTGGACTGGACCCTCGTCAATGCTGATCGATTCGGACAGTTGGCAAAGCTCTAAGGTTTTCGGGCGAGTCATGGCCTCTTACACGGAATTTGGCGTAATGAGAAAGTATTAGTCGCTGTGCGGGTGGGGCGTGGGGCATTGAACTTCTCGGCCTTTTCGGACAGCCAGCGGTTGCAGGTGGCAACCCTGGGCAATTGCGACTACCCTGAGGGCAATGGGGCGGCATCTGCCCATGTCTGGGCCCTGTCTGCATCACCAAACGAGTTGCATTCTGCTTTTCACTTTATTTTATTGGGTTTTTATTTTGGCAAAAACAAAAAATTGCATTCCTCGTCTGCACATGACATCCATTTCGGCGGCACCAGTAGCCAGCCCCAAGAACAGCCAGCCCCGGCTCAAAATGTGCTTATAAGACAAGTTTCTGAATCAAAATGAGACGCAACTTGGATGCTCTTGAGGTGCGGGGACCTTAAGGACCTTTAGAGACTAGCCCTATTAAAATTTGGGATAAATCTGTAGAATTCTCCTTTTTCTGCTACCAAGAGATGGGAAAATATGTTGAGCTAATTTGGATCTATTTTCGATAGTAACTTTTTGAAGGAAAAGAGCTACATCTTCGAGGGAACTTCCTAGCTGTACTTTATAGATACTCTTTCTAATCTTAGATCTACATACATATGTATTTCCATATAGCTTCAATCCTACTTTTAAGCCGGCTTCTGGTCTCTTCATCACCAAAAATATTGACGCAGAAAGTCCAGGGATTTTATATAGTTTTTAAAATCCCCCTTCGTCTTCTTCAAGAAGTCTTGAACCAGCTCCAATCTGTAGTTCTCTGTGGGACCCGAGTCTGTGCTCTTCAGGGTCTTAATTGGAAGCCTTCTAGAGGTCTTCCTTCTTCTGGGAGAAGGCTGCGTCTCTTGAACATCCACTCTCTTGAAAGCAGCAGGATTTGCCCTGGAATTCTCTTCCTCCACGGACTTCTCCCCCGATCTATCTCCCCCTGAATGCTGCCCGCCCATAGACCCATCTCCATGGCTTGTTGATCCCAAGATACTTTTGCTGTGCCCCCTAGAAATCTCCCAAAACAGCAGCTACCCCTTGGAAGGGTATTCAAAAGCCTCCAGGGCCCTCCTCCGCCCCTCGCTGTACTTGAGTTTGATCAAGTGAACAGCCAGCGAAGACACTCCGAGGCTACGACGACGACGACTTTGTTGTTGTTGTTGTCGTCGGTGTCTGGCAGGCCGCCTGAAGAACACGAAGCACAACCAAGCAGCGACAACTGCGGCTCCTGCAGTGCGAACCGCGCATGCGTGGCTGTTAGATACACAGCCACACAGATACACACACACACAGGCACACACACAGACACAGCACTTGCACGGGCAGGACAGTGGGAACGAAGCGAAGGCCAAAACAGAGACAAAACAAGAGAGGGAGAGAAAACACAGCAAATGTTTCATTTAACCTTGACTTTGAAATTCTCATTGCAAAACTCAAGAATGTACACACTCACACATATACATATATATATGTATGTGTACATGTGTGTGTATTAGCGGATACTCGTTTCCACTTCGCGCCCGACAATTCGGGTATTTTATACATATTTTTGCGATTTCCTGTTGGAGCTGCAATTTGGAATTTGGTTACTTATCTTTTTGATATCCTCTGCCGTTCCAGATGAGAGCTGCCCAGAACTTCGAGGAGCGGCACTACCAGGCACTTTGAGGCACTAAAAGACACCCAGGACCAGGACCGGAATCGCGGGTAGAGCTCACAGACCCACACCAGCCGCCAGCTGCAGCACTCTTGTACGCCGTGAGAATTGCGGAACCAACAGGTAAATATACTGACTATATTTCTAGGAATATTTCCATATTTGTGGCATACAAAACTTAGTACTATTTTTCCATATTTTGTGTAACATTTTTGGAATAACTTTGCTGGGCTTTTAAGACGATTTATGACTTCTGGTGTTAGATATGTGACTCTTCCAAGTATTCCTTAGACTATTCCGTATCTCAAATGCATGTCTTGGAATGCACTCCTTATTTTCAATCAATGCCTGAGCGCCGCATAGATTAAAATATATTCAATGCCACCCCAAGAGTGAAATGAAAGTAAAAGTATAAAAACCTAGGCCTAGTTCTTACAAGCCGCAGACCTTCAGCTGATCGGAGCTGGCCAACTGCATCTTGGTCAGCCATTGATGGATCTTCAAGCGCTGATCGCCCTGCAGCTGGATGACTTGGCCGTACTCCGGGGACTCGAGCAGAGTGCCGTTGCAGGCGAACTCCTTCTTGCAGCAGCGCCTTCAACCACCTTCTTGAGGTCGTAGCCCGAGGACAGGCCCTGGACCGTGGTGATGGTCCTGCCGCCATTCCTTTGATGCAGTCGGATGTGCACGGGCCGGGCCTGAATGGCAGCCGCGGCCTCGGCCTCGGCAAAGGGGTCACGGGTGTGTAGATTCTGGATAGACATGGCACGAGCAACTGGAGTGTACTGGAGCAACTTTTTGCAAATATGATCCCTTGATTGTAGGTTTCAGAGTTTACTGAGTGATGTTTTCAGTATTTCGAAAGTTTGCTGCAAGGAGAGCTGGATGGGATAGAGGACATCACCTAGTTACCGGGGGATAAGGGGTGGCCTTTTTTGAAAACCTAAGCGTAACTATTGGTACTATATATAGAAGCGAGATATGGCTGCTGCAGTCATACAAAAAGCCTTTTAGGAGGTGTTTTTATACAAAAACCGTGACAGGATATTTTTGTATTTAAATGAAATTCATTTCCCAATTATATAAAATAGTTTTGGATACAGATACCAAAGGACGACACTTTAATTCCTGAAAAATCGAGGTCCATCGAGAGAATTCTTTTTGGGCCTTAACAAGGGAGAGTGGGATGCGGGCTGGGGCTGGAGGGTGTTTTCCCCTAGTTTCCTAATACAAATGTAAAATATGATAATATATTGCAACGAAAAGAGCTTAAGTAGGCTGCCAGAGGCCAGATTATATCAGAAAGAGTCTGTCTTGCCCAAGAGTTCTGTGGCAGAAGTCTTTCTATTTAAGTACGAATCGTGGATTACTATTTCATTGTGTTTTGTATTTAAAGCCCCGCATATTGACTTAATAAATGGCTTTTTTCTCTCGGTTCCAATTTCCTGAAAGGTTGCAATAAATGCATGTTACTCGTTCCACTTTGGAGTTGGCAAACGCGAGATTAGTGGTCATGAACAGGCCATTCTTTAAGGACTCCCCGCCCCTCCTCTGCACTCCCCTCCACTCCCCCCCCTCTCCTGTTCCAGCAAGCATCGTTGTAGCCCGAAGAGCTTTGCTTCCGTTGAAAGAGCATCCGCCGACTCATGCACCCATTGGGCCCCCCCCCCCCCCTCACCCTTTCCCCACCCTCCCCCTCTGCCAGTCGCCAGTTGAATGGAATTTGAAAATCGATAAATGGCAATAGCGACGGAAATTGCCGTTGCATGGCGGTTGACACCGTGTTAATGGGCCACTTATAACGGCATTGTTAGCGCTGGTTGCATATGTGTGTCCCCCCCCTTTCCCCTCCCCCTCTCCCCTCTGTAGCAGGAACCTCCTTCGAGCAGCTGCCGACAACGACACGTGCCAGGGGCCTCCCAAGGGCCTGAATTAAGGCTCGACGGCTAATTAAATTTAATTTAAAACAAAGCTCGGCATTTCGTCAACGCTGCCAAGGGGGGAAGGGGAGCGGGGAGGGGGGAGGGGAACCCTAACTCATAATTGACGACTCGACGACTGCTGGTGGCAAGCGAACAATGTCTTAAATTACCAGAGAGACGGCGGGCTGGACATGGACAGGGACTCCAAATTAGATGCAATAAAAAATGTTAGAGCGGATCGAAAGGGGAGGGGATCGGTGGCAGGGATCGAAGGGGAGAGGATCGGTGGCAAGGATCGAAGGGGAGGGGATCGGTGGCAAGGATCGCTTGGCGAGCGGTAAGGATGTGGCCGGTGCCCGTCCCGAGCCGCTAAGTACCGAGACATGTTTTTGCCTTTGGTGATGTTCGGGGATCCTCCTTCGCGGCCAGGACCCAAGAGCAGCTGTGCTGGAGTCGTCGGGCAGCCTCTAAGCCCAGGCAGGTGCAGGCTCGAGCCAATTCCGTTTAAAGGCTGCGATCTGCAAAAAACAAAGGCAAAGCAAACATTGAGGAAGATATGCCGAAGGAGGAGCCACAGGAAACGTTGAAATCTAACCTCTGGGAAGATACTCTGGGCAGATACTTTCTTTGAATCCCTGCTCCTGCGATTGATTCATTGATCTGTCTCCCCGGCGAGTGCTTCTTCAATTGGAGTTCCAGTTAAGATGTATATCTCGGGGCCATGTCTGGCGCACAAAGGCCAAGTATTTGTTTACCGTTAGAGCTTGTGAGGGGGGGGGGGGGGGCAGCAATCAAAACGGCCTCTCGCGCTGTGTGCCCCACTTTGAAGGCCAGCGGCACGAACCCTATGATTAAAATTTAGGTCTGGCCCGAAACAGGGGCAGGCGGATCATCATGTGCATGCGCGTAATTGCCCATCCCAATCCAGAGATCCAACGATCCAGCGATCCTTCTCAAATTAAAGTTTACTCTCGACGGAGCCCAGGGCTAAAAATAAAATAAAATAAAACACAAAATACCTGCGAGGCTGACACAAACTTAGATCCAAAACAATAGCACGTTTGATGGGGGCCTTGCATGGGGGAACGGTTTGTTTTGATCAACAAATTGTATCTTGTATCTGAATGCTTCAATTACGTGGATTTTTGTACAGTTCGATTCGATGCTAATGATTGGTAGATCTTTAAAAGTAGCCAGGGAAATGTATCTTTGAATCATTATTGGTTCTTCAATCCCAAGTACCACAAAAGCAGGAAAACAAGGGCCAACATCTGCAATTTAGAGAGATATTCATGCTACAATTAATTCTTTAAAAAAACTTACAAATAAGTTTGGAAACAATCGAAAAAGCTGGGATAATTCTGGCATTATATCTGGGACCTGTTTGCGATTCTCAGAAATGTGGGGCTGTGCTTATGCCAAATGAAAGTCCACTGTCTTTAGTTCCTTTAGGCAATTTCATATTTCCAGCTTGTTCCCAGAAAACTGTAATTGTTTTATTTGCATAGGATCCGATGCCATTTGATTGGGTTTCGAGCGGAGTTTCAATTTATGCACTGCACAACACAATTTATGATTGCTTTTTGAAAGTCAATTAGAATTTCCATAGCTACTGCCGGCAGCAGGTCAAACGGTCAAAGTTATGGCATATCCTCCAAATAAATTCACGAAATATTTCCATATTTTGGCGACTAAGAATAGCAGTTGACGCTAACCTGCCTAAATAAGGCATTTGTGTTTTGTTTCATATAATTCATAATACCGAATATGTATCTTGTTTATGTTTCTTGCTGATCTTTTTAGTTTGAATTTTGGCGCCAATGAAATTATAGTATTTTTGAAAAATACGGTAACATTCTGTTGCGAATTTTGTATATGTAGAAATGTTGCTAAGACAGCAGATGTTCCGCAACACATTCGTTTTGTTTGAAGATGTTGCGCACTAGGTGGCGCTTTGGCTGGATCGATTGTAAAGAAATGTAATCGACCAAACCGAATTATCGAATTTTGAATTTAAGAGCAGGTGTGATGGTTAAAAAACTCCTAATTCGTAATTTTTAATGGAAAATACTAATTAATTTGATGTAAATAGTTAGTCAAATATTCAATATGCTGTTTTTATAGTGTCCTAGGTAAAAACAAAGAGCTAGATCGGTTATTTTATCAAATAAAAATATAAATAGTGGTCCTCCGAGAGTTTTATGACATTCAGATTGTAGATTCCAAATCATTATCCAAGGAGCTATGTATATAAATGGATTAAATCTAATATTGATCCAGAATATGTGCAATAACATTATGATATGTACTTGCAATTTTCCAGAACTCGCTATTGCATCGAAATGTCGCCCATTTTGAGGTCGCAAAGCCCTTAAAGAGCGTCGAAAAACCATGCTTTAAATGACCAATTAACACTTTTCCAATCACCTGTGCACAGCAATTAAATATAAAGATTGGCTGGCAACTGTCTAGAATTGAAGTCAACCTCCGCCCGGTACCCCACCCCGCAGCAAATTCCGGCCCCCTTGAACACCCACGATCGGACTTTGGTTTGCACTTTTCTTCGATCGAAATTGCCAACTGCTAAAGTCAGAAACTGCAGACTTTCAGTTTGGAAACCCTATAAAGAGTAGACCTTTGGGGGAGACAATTATAAGTTGAAAGATCCACTCGAAACCATGAAGACCGTTGCCTTCCTCGCTGTCGTTGTCCTGTTCGCGGCCTTCGCCTGCGCCTCCTGCTCGAGCTCGTATGCGGCTCCGGCCCCGGCCCCGGCCCCGGCCGCTGCCCCGGCCTCCAGCTACTCCTCGGTGCCGGCGCCGCCGTGCCCCAAGAACTACCTGTTCAGCTGCCAGCCCAACCTGGTGCCCGCCCCCTGCGCCCAGCAGGCGGCGCCGGCCGCCTACGGCTCGGCGGGTGCCTACACGGAGCAGGTGCCCTCCTACATCGGATTCGCGCCGTACCAGCAGCTGCAGCAGTACCACCAGCGGATCGGCAACGCAGCCCTGATCGACGAGCTGCGCAGCCTGGGCCATGGCATCCAGGGGCAGCAGTACTGAGGGGGGAAACACACCAGAGCTCATCGGAGGAGTAGCTTAGCTTAGCTTAGATCTGCATACAAATATATAAATACTATCCCCTGCATCGATAATGAAACTGTTTATTGTAAAATGTTCTCAATTTGCTGGGCTCTCCGCTCTCTGCCTCTCGCTGGGGTTTTGTCAATGGATGCGGTGGTGCGGGTGCCAAAAAAATATTGTCAGTCGAAATTGTTGTCTTCTCTGTGGTCGGTCTCGGTCTCGTTCGGTTCGGTCCGCTCTGAACTGGTCTATATATCGAGTAGTGGATCCTATTTATATATATATATCTTCTATAAACCCACAGCCATTGATTACGATATTCTGTGCACATTTCCAGCATTTGTGGCCATTACTCGGGCGGTGTGGATGGTGTGGCAAGTGCTCCTCAATCGCTGTCATGTGTCCGACTCTGGCTCGGGCCACAGCATGACCCAATTCTTGCCACATGTGCCTGTGTGTGTGTGTGTGTCTCTTGGGCATTTAACGATTGCCATTAAGGCACTTGGCCATAACGCTTGAGTGTTTGTTTATATTGCGAGCGTTTCCAAAAATGATTGCATAATTTATTTCGCGGACAAAGTGACCCACTCGGCGTCCCGTTTCTGATTATTAACCGCTAGTGATTGTGCGTTTTTAGCCATGAAGAAACTGCATCTGGGGGCCAAAAGCAAGGCCAAGTCCTACAAGCCCTTTCGGAACAACAAAAACCGTCGGGTAAGCTAATGAATTGAAGATCAGGTTGTTGATGGGCGAAAAACCTATTAACACCCCCCCCTCTATCGCTGTCCCTGTCTTTGTCTATGGCTCGGCCCTGCCCCCGGGCCCGGGCGGAATTTTGTATATTTTTATCCACTCGATCGCTCGCTCACCGCTCGCCCAGCTTTTCGCTGTTCACGGCGATTTATTCAGACATGTGTATAAATACGGACCAACAGAGATGACAGTGCCTACAGTGCGTTTCAGTACTGGCAAGAAGGTGTACAAATTTAGGGAAATATTCTTATATTTAGCTTTAAATCGCAGGTATTTAAGGGCAAGGCCAAGTGGGGATTAAGGAAATATATTTTCTAGAAATTCTTTGGATTGTTTTTCCAACCTTTTTGGGCTTTTTCTGACTAATATTTGGTTGAGGCTATTTTTTGTTTAAATCAAAATATAATTTATTAAATATATAGCCCCTCAGTGCTCTAAAAATTCCCATAAATCCTTTAATTCTTTGAATTTATTACCCACTGTCTTATATTTTTGTCTCGCACTGTATAAATGTATGGTTATAGATATGTAGATCTCATCGCACCCTCTTACTCATCGCCGGAATCCTCCTGCCCCGGCACGGGTCGCGTTTATCCGTAATGTTGATACTTTTCCGGCACTTGTAAACAATTCTTTGGATCTCTGGGTTTTCCCTCGATTTTATTTAAGGGGAGGATTAGGATTACGATTATAAATCAATGGTAAATGGATTATAATCGGAACTATTTAATTTCTGGTAGATTAGGCGATGATTAATTGTCTTGGGAAAATTATGGCTCTGTAAATACTGAGCTGCTCAAAGCTGTTAAAATTATTATTTTAAATTGTTCTACGAAGGATCTTTGGTACCTCCTTTCTGGGCCCCTTCTGGGTTCTCCACTGAGGCTCCTTCTACGTTCTAAGAGATGTTTTATTCATTTCTGGTGCGAAGAAAATTCTAAAAAAAACTATAAAAAAGATTCCTGGATCTATGATGCTGGTAAATGCGATAAATGGTGCTCCAAAGACTCTACTCCATGCTCCAAGCCCTCACTATATAAATTGCAAATCCAAAGCCCTGACCCACCTTGAAATGCTGTCGTCAAGGGGGGTGGTGACAATGGGGGGGTGGGGGCCGGTCAGGTGCCGCGGTCAACGACAGTCACGGGGAAGTAAATTTGCTGACCATGAATATATTTGCCTGGGGCCGAGCGATAATATAATTGCACTGGAAGCGCAGCGCGGAACGTTGACCCCCACCCGCAAGGAATGCCAAAGGGGGGGTGGGGTGGGGGGGGGATAGGGTATCGATGGCAACCAAAGTTCATTAGTAGTTTTGGGCACTCGTTCGCTGGAGCTCTTTTGGGCAATCAGTAAAAGGTAAACAAAGAATCGACCCGAGCACACGCATCGCCCAAAAAAAATTCCATGGGTAACCGCGAGTGGGGTGGGGGGCGTTCACACACGACCCCCGACCTTCTCTGCAGCCCTGATGCCCCGCCGAAAAGGTAGAGAATCAGCGAAAGAGTGCTCCCACAACAGCAAAAGTCCGCGCATGTCCAGTGCCTCTGTGGAGAGATTGCCACTGCGCAGGCGTCCTCTCTCCCGCTCATCTCGCCTGTCAAACTCGCTCTCTCGCTCTCCGCTCGTCTGGAAGTAATCGTTTGCGCTCTCCCTCTCTCTCTTCCTGTCATTTGGCGTGTGGAAATGGAAAGCGGAATGTTTACGTTACACGGGCACAGTGGTGCGCGGAATAAAAGGAATTGAGCTGAAAGAGAAATTTGAATTGGAGTAAATTAAGTCTTTTTAAGCATTGCCTGGGTTCTCTGTTTAAACTGAAGCAGATATAGATATAGATATTGATAGATATATAGATACAGACAAATAATCGTAACTTTTAAAGTACATAAATTAACTTAAAATACTAGAAAACATTAACATTTATGAGCTATGTAAAATTCGCTCTTGATAGGTGGAATAATTCTATAATATTCAATATATTATTATGGCAAAGAAGGAATTTTTTTAATATTTATTAGTCATATGCCGGACTTACGTTCTGGTACAGCAATCATTTTTGAGTTTACTGATGTTTAAAGAGATTGTCCAACGCGATTTTCGAAGGTTAAAAAATTGTATCCTTTAAAAGAATATAATTTCTTTAAAATTTGCTAATTTTCATAAATTTATTGCACTATTTGGGCGACGCGCGCCATGCAGCAGCGCCCCTCGGTCGGTTGGCTGCCCTATTGCCTGAGATCCGCGCCTAACAGGCCTCGGCTTGGTGTCAATTGGGCCACTTGGTGGTGCAGTCATTGCATATCCATGTCCAGAAATATTTTGGACAATTTCTTAAACGAAAAGTATCAGAACAGGATTATTCATGTCTTCGATTTGTATCATTATTTTCAAAGTGTGTTCCAAACCTTTCTTTACCTTAAAGTCTATGGCACTTCTTCCACTTCCACATTCATTAAAATCCCGTGCCTGCGTGCCACTTATCGCTTTTAGAAGATGTACTACATACATACCCGTACAACTGTACCTACATACGGATATAACTGTGTCCAACAGCTGTAACCCTTTTGGTGGTTCGATGCCCGCGGCCCGAATGGCGGGGGCTGCCAACAGGTGGACTCCACTCCCCCTGGTCCCCCTGGTCGGATGTGCCGCCCGAAATGCGGGTGCTATTGATTTTCCCGACCTGAGACGGCGACAGGCCAAACGATGACCAGCGATGACAGACAGGCCACGATTTTGTTGCTGGAAATAACCCAACTCCCAGCGCACAGTGGCACCAAACGGCGGCGGCGAGTGCTCTTGAAAAGCATTTTGTTTACATGGCGTGGAAGAGGCACATTTACGCACTGGAAGAGAGCGAAAGAGAAAAAACTCTACACGAAAGGCAATTCCCGTGGCGGAAAAACCGTTTTCCACATACAGAAACGATTCAGTTTGCGTGCGGAGTAGTATCGAGTGAATGTCGAGGGCGAATCGAATAACGAATCGAGATAAACGGATGTGAATGTTGGACTGTTGGACTGTTGGGACTTGGAATTGGAATTGGCCAAAGAAAACGGACAAAAGGGAACCAAGTGATAAAGATCCGGGAAATCGCAGGGAATCGGAAAACACACGGCCACGCGTTTAACCAAAAGCATTTTTCGCGACCTCTCCAGCAAGTAACCTCTGGCACCACCCGCCCGCTTCCGCCCGCTCCCGCCCGCCCGCGTTTTCCAGTCCGTTTTGTGCATATACTAGAAAAAGTGATGTGATGTGAGCAAAGCAGAGCAGAGCAGAGAGCCGCGATTCGACTGACATAAATTCCTATTTTTAAACGGGCAGAGAAAGGCAAAAAGCAAAAAAGGAAAAGCGAAAAGCATCGATACGGAATCAATTTGCCTGCCAGACGCTCCAAAACAAAGGGGGAAAGCAGCAGCAGCCCAAAAAGGAATTCCATTCCAGCAAAAGATTCAGGCATCTCCCACTCTCTCTCCCTCTCTTCCTCTCTCTCTCTGTCTGTGTCGGTGACGTTGTCGGTGTTTTTGTACAAGTGTCGTTGTCCGGATCGGATCCGATCTGATCTGTTAGTTAATCAATCCATCATTGCCAAACGTAACTGTGAAACAATAAGTGGAATTATACCTTTTGCTAGAATATACACACATATATATTTACAACTCGAAGTCGAGGCTCTGACATTTTGCCAGTCGGAGCTCGATACGGGAGTCGCCTTGGAATACCTACCTAATCATTGCCGCCGCCAGTGTCTGCCATCCATCAACATTGCAATCGGAATTGGAATCGGAATCGGAATCATCATTATCATCGGAACATCTGCGGCCATTTGCCAGCTGTGGCATTCGCTGGGGACCGGGAGAGTGAGAGGGAACGCTGTCGCTTACGCACCCTGTCGCCGACAATATCATCAAGATATCTTCATTCGAAGAAGACTACAGGGCTGACAGGCCCATGGTGCAGCGCGCATCATCCTCGGATGCTCCCTCCGTTCAGGGTGGCCAACATCGAGAGTCTCGATTTGGCCTTGGATACACGTCTTACCAGAGTGGATACAACAAGCTCTTCACACAGGTGCAAAAACACAAGTTTTGAATAACTTTTACTGGGTAGAAATCGTCACAGTAAAGCCTATCAAAGTTCTTTCGTGATTTCTAAGAACAAGAGATGCCCAAATCAGGGACTTTTCTCTCAAAAATTAAGCATTTAACATTTATCTCTGCTTCCTATACGAAATATTTGAGTACGGCTCTGGTTTTCATATAGTTTTGCTTTTTGCGTCTTGCGTTTTCAGCCAAAGCGTTCAATTTCGTTTAAAGGTGCTCCCGTTTTCGTTACTTTTTGTCATCGATATGTTTTCTTATCACATTCCCTGTTAAACGCTCAATTTAGTGCTGTTAAGCGCCCAACTCATCCTCTGTTATGCATAACATCCGATGTATCGATAACCGCCTGGCGCTGCGTCAGCTGTTTGCACGAAAACGAAAAGTGTTGTTGCCCTGGCCAATTATTTCAAAGAAAAATTTGAGATTGGTTTGAAAAAACAATATTTATAAAGAAGGCACAAGCTCAATTGGCTTAAAAAATTGTAATAAATGAGGCACAAGCTAGATTCCTCTGGTAATTATGCGAAATTGGACGTTAATTCATCAATAAGTCATCTATTTTTATCCTTATTACAATTAAAATTCGTTCTGGTGCATAAAAAGTCATGTCATTTTTATTTTGGGTTTTTGCATATGAAAAAATTTTCCGTTTTGCGTAAAACGGAAGCACTAATTCTTCTGTTTTCAAAGTAAGTCGGAAAGTTTTTTGCCCAAGTGAAGACCTAAGCCTGTCTGAATAATGAGTGGTCGGAGAGTTTTCTAGTAGAGTGGGGCAAAAAATTGTAAAAAGTCAACAATTAATGGATGTGGAGTTATGAACTGGGGAAGAACATACATAGTTTTACTGCTTTACGATAGTATGTAAGAAGGTAACGAACAGTCCATAAGACCAGTAGAGCCAAGTGGAGAAAGTTCCTCCATAAATTCCTCCATATCGTCATACATGTTTAGGTCAATTTTGTATAAATAGTACATACCTTATAGGTATTACAAAGGCACATATAAAACATACACGTATGTTCCTTTCCTGATAACTGATATTGAGCCTGTCAGGGGTGCGAGTACTGCACGATAAAATAGGGAAAGTCTTTCTAAAAGTTCTTGAAAGTTACCCAAAATTTATGACAGAAGTTTTTTGTTTTAAAACGTATTTTAGACTTCTAAAAACTACTCTTCCCCACTCTTTGTCTAGTCTACAACCATGCTCCTCCATTCAAGCCACTACCCATGACAAATACCCCACAAATATTCATTAAAATTTAATATGACCCAATCAATTATAATTATGGTACTCAATTCATTCAACCTAAATTTGACTCTTAAATTCAATTATTTATGCCATTCAATAAAGGCATTCCCGGCTGTATCTAAATACAAACTGTTGCTTTTTTCCCACTCAAAAAAAAAAAGCATAAAAATGCATTCCTTGGCCCCCTCTTTGCTGGCATAGAGCCAATGGAATTTGTTTGGGTTTCCAGATGGCTGCTCGTATGAATTTTCCAACAGTTTTCGCTTGTTTCTGTGTTCAACCGGATTGCTTTTGATCTTTGCAGGGTTCTGCCGACTCGAACTACTCACAACCGTCATCCGATCTGTCGCTAGACGAGGAAAAGGAATCGCTTCGGCGAGAAAAGGAACGTCAGGCCTTAAGCCAGTTGGATAAAGCGAGGGTGAGTATT
The DNA here is from genome assembly GCF_009870125.1 of Drosophila pseudoobscura. Lineage (NCBI taxonomy): Eukaryota > Metazoa > Arthropoda > Insecta > Diptera > Drosophilidae > Drosophila > Drosophila pseudoobscura. Next base: position 24,411,004 of record NC_046681.1, on the reverse strand, counting down.
CTCCAGTGTCCTGTAAGGGAGACCATCTAATGATCCTCTATCTTCTTGAAAAACAGAGCAAACCAGTGGCGTTCGCTGTGCGAACCAACGTAGCATACGATGGCGCTATCGACGACGATTCGCCCGTGCAGGGTGGCGCCGTTTCATTCGAGATCAGGGAGTTCCTGCACATCAAAGAGAAGTATGACAATAACTGGTGGATCGGCCGGCTGGTCCGAGAAGGCAGTGATGTGGGCTTCATACCCAGCCCCGCTAAGCTAGACAACATTCGTATGCAGGTGGGACCCCGAGCCATTGATCACTGATCATTGATCACTGATCACTAAATCGATTCCTTTCGCAGAACCAAACCAGACCCTCAAGACTGTATGGCACAAAGGGCTCGTCGAGCGGCAATCTGGGCGCCGGTGGAGGCCAAGCAGGTGCGGAGCCATCACGAGGTAGCACACCCCCCACACCTGGTATGACACACATTTCATTCTCCTGATTTCTTTTTGGGCGAGGTTTAATTTCGTATCTATTTGTGAATCGAATTAATTTCAATTTCAATCTAAATCTAAATCTAAATCTTATTTATTTCCGCCTTCGTCTTCTATGTAATTTTTATCTTTTGTATCTCGTCGTCGTCTACTACGTCGTCGTCATCGTCGTCGTCGTCGTCTTCTTCTTCTTCCCCCTTAAAACGATATTTCCGTCTAGAAAAGTTCTCTCTGCCGAACTTCTTCCCCTAGCTCTCTCTCCCTCTCCCTCTCTCTCTCTCCATCTATCTATCTATCTATCTTGTATCTATCTGTACTTTATAGTACTGCATCTGAATAGGTCCAGCTGAGGGATGCAGAGACCGACCAACTATCTAACGATGATCCAATGTCCATTGTGATTGGGAAAACTGTTTATGATTTTCATTTTGAAGAGAAACGAATCCGAAACCAAAAAAATGCTCCATGCTAAATTCCCGTAATTTCGTAATTTTTGCGTTTCATCCGTTATATCATGCGACATTCATAAAAAGCAATTGCAATTTGTATGCTTATTGAGTTCACTGGCATAATCCGCTTCTAAATCGACCCCCACTACCCCCCCTAACCCCCCCAATGGTGTGTCCTAGAACCCGCATGCCACCAACCGCAGGAGTCTTCTCCCCACACACACACACTCCCAAGTCAGCTTTCAATCCGTAGCGACCACACCCGAAACACGTTACCCCCCGTTTGTTGCCCCCCCCCCCTTCACCCCTCCACCCCTTTTTGTAAATGCTCCTTGTTTCATGGACTGCTTATGGTTTTTCTCTAGCATTAGCCATAGCCAAACAGAACACTATTAAATGCACTTAACTCTCTCTTGTCCAACACTGAAACAACCAACTAACCACGATTATTAAAACACCAACTACAACGCGACCAAAGATCCCTACAGTACAACACCACGCAAGAAAAAAACAGGTTTGTCTTTGTCTCTCATCAGATATTCAGCAAATCATCTCAAACGCAGAAACTCTTGCTAGACACCCCACCACGCTAGGCACAGTGAGTTTCAGGACTATAAAACAGGGGCAGGAACCAACAAAAATACGGAGAAAGGGAATGTAGATTTAGCTATATCTGTAGATTAGTTTCCCATAGATCCATAGGTACTACCTCGCCTATAACTAGCTTGCCATACTCTTTCCTGAATGAATGAAGCACGTTTACACGTGACTGGCAATTGAGCATTGAGTTGATGGAAAACAGCTGATCATAGACTGCGATAAATGCAAAATTAGCTTGGCATTCTCTTCCTTTCTTAAATGAAGCTAGAAGCAGTTGCATCATTCAACGTTTAGACGTGACTGGCAACTGAAACAGCTGATCATAGCCTGGGCTAAATGCAGCCCATCAGGAGCCCTCCAACCAGCATCTTATAGCTGATATCCATCCTTAAATAGCCCCTTTTAAAAAGTACAACTTGTTGACTCGAAATCCCCCCAAAGTCGACTGGAATGTAGACAAATCTACAAGGAAAATATGTACCTAATGGCTTTACTTTTCGTATATTTGATAGCAGAAATCTGAGGATTATTTTCCCTACTAATTGCATAGGTACTACCTCGCCAATACCTGCCTTCAATTGCCAATCTAATGGATAAAACAGTCTCTAATTAGCCTGCCAGTCTTCTTCTTTCTTGTATGAACCCCGAAGGAGTTGTGTCATTCCACGTTTACACGTGACTGGCAGCTGAAACAGCTGATCATAGGCAGCCCATCAGGAGCCCTCTAACCAGCATCTTTTAATCGATATACTCCCTTTAATAAAACCTCTAAAATACTACAAATTGTCGACTCGATTAAGTCACCCATTGAGTCGACTCGTTAAACCCTACACCATCCACCATTTTGTACAAAGTTTAACCAAATCGTTTTAAATGTTTGACTTGGAATCAAGTGTCATATATCCTTGAAACACACTGTAGACCTTCTTGTATCAGTCCCGCGCTTTATGTAAACCCCAGATCGAACATCAACCGAAACAAAAATGTAACGAATAGAACCTGTAACTCTAGAAACGTTGCCAAACTATAGATAGACTTAGAGAAAAGATAGAGCACTTCATAACCGTGTAGCCTTAAGATATACATGCCATATATTTTAGGATGAAACCTCACCCTCGAGTTGACATTACCACAGCATTGAACGGTGCGTAGAACGGTTCCCAGACAATTCAAATTCAAATTCAAATTCCAAAACCCCAATCAAATCAGACACAAAGCCCTGGCACAAAGATCCACCCACCGACACAGACACTCACTCGACACCAGAGGAAATTGCTCTGATAACAAGCCGAAAAATTGTATATACTAAACACACAGCAAAAAGTACTTGTATTTATGATGATGATGATGGAGATGTTAATTGGCCTAGCAATTCGTACTGATCGATCGTACTGGCTCTCATAGACAATCACAAGCTCGCTCATTCGTTGCCATTATCTCTTCTCGTCCGCCCTGTTTGCCATGATCATGATACTAACGATCAGGTGACGAATCAGATTCCATGGGACCGGGACGTCACGGGAAGACACCGCTGGCCACGGCACCGAACAAGGAGAAGCGCAAGCCGTTCTTCAAGAAGCAGGAGACGGCCAGCCCGTACGATGTGGTGCCATCGATGCGACCCGTCGTCCTGGTGGGTCCGAGCCTTAAGGGCTACGAGGTGACCGACATGATGCAGAAGGCGCTCTTCGACTTCCTCAAGCACCGCTTCGAGGGCCGCATCATCATCACCCGCGTGATGGCCGACATTTCCCTGGCGAAGCGCTCCATCCTGAACAATCCATCGAAGCGGGCCATCATGGAGCGGTCGAGCAGTCGGTCCGACAATCTCGGCAAGGTGCAGGAGGAGATCGAGCGCATCTTCGAGCTGGCCCGCTCGCTCCAGTTAGTCGTACTCGATTGTGATACAATCAATCATCCGTCACAATTAGCAAAAACTTCATTAGCGCCAACAGTAGTGTACTTAAAGATTAGTAGTAGTAAGGTGAGTGGTTTCCCATAGCCAGTATTCGTTTGAGCCTAATCGATATCTCTCTTTTTTCGATAGGTTTTACAGCGTTTGATCAAATCACGCGGCAAATCGCAGGCGAAAAACCTCTCCGTTCAAATGGTTGCCGCCGAGAAGCTATCCCAATGTCCACCGGAAATGTTCGATGTGATTCTAGACGAGAATCAGCTGGAAGATGCCTGCGAGCACATAGCCGAGTACTTGGAGGTATTTACCCGTTGGATATCTATCGATCTATCGATCACTAATCGATTTTTGATCCCCTGCAGACCTACTGGAAGGCCACACATCCCGATATTCGTGCAGTGCCGCCGATAGCCAGACCCCTGCCGCAGGAGGCCTCCCCCTTGGCGGATGCGGCACGCCTCGGACCGACACCGCCAGGTAAAGCCACAGCCGGCCCGGAGCTCGGGCTCATTCTACGGTCGCATTGCCATACTCATACGCGTGCCTCCCCCAACCCGCCCCTGCCACCCCAAGCCTGTGAAAGCTGTGAAAATTTTAAACGAAAAATGAGAAGAAAATCAGAATCCAAGAATCACACATTGTCTCTCACCCCCCCAACCCACCGGCCCGGAAAACCGTTCGAAGATCGGTACCATTGCACACACATCTACATATATATATATATATATCTATATCTATATTACGATATACGTATATATATATAGCCGATTCAGATCAGCAGTAATACAACCGTTTTCATTTGCTTTTCAACATACTCCACACAATTATACAAATACAATTCTAAAATTTGTCTTTCTCAAATTCAAATTCCCATGACTGTACCGATAACCAATCGATTCTCGTTCTGGCTCTCCCTCTCTACTCGCCACGCGGCTGAGCAGTAGACGGCGAGGAGTTCGTCGACGAGCAGGACCCCCGCATGGGGGGCATGTCGAGCGGGGAGCGCGAGGGCAGTCGGGAGCGCGACAGCAGGGAGAGGGAACGCGATCGGGAGCGGGAACGGGAGCGGGAGCGGGACCGCGACTACTGGGACAGGGAGTTCAACCGGGATCGCAGCTCGAAGGACAGGGAGAGGGACTTGGAGTGGGAGCGGGAGCGGGCACGCGAGTGGGAGAGAGAGCGAGAAAGAGATTGGGATAGAGAGTTCGATTGGGACCAAGGTAAATTTCCGTTTATACTGTTTTCCCTTATCATTTCGTTACGTAATAAGTACCCGTTATCGTAAGGCCAACACTTGGAGATCTCTTTGAATAGAAACCCGTAAATAGATCCCCAACCCCCCCCCCACCGCCCCCCAGATCATGGCATATATCTACAGAGCTTTTGTACATACTCGTATCAAGTATATAGCATATAGCATATAGCATTTAGTACATCATACATCGAAGACTACTTACTGAATCCTCAACTCTTTTTGTTTATTTTGATTCTTTTGTGCCGTGACACTTTACAGCCTTCACAGCACGTGACATACCCGGTCCCTTTACAACAATGCTATAAAATACAGAAACAATTACCAAGACCAACCAACACTATTGCAACCATCAACAGTACAAATCTAAAGACAAATCGAAATTCAAATGGAATATGCACCCACCGAACGACCATCACCGACGATCTCTACAAGTACAACTCTCTGAGCTGACTCTGAACTACTTCCCAGAGGTTCCAACAAACCTTTCGAACCCACCGCCCACTAACCCTAGCCCTCTAAGACTTTCACTTTGCCGAGTTCGAGTTCTATTCTAACCGACTAACCCCAAAGACGCACGCCCTAGATCTAGATACTAAAACCGCCCCCCGCTGGCGCTTCTCTAAAGCATCCGACATCCATCGATATCGAGCCACTCCATGAACGATCTTAATTGTAATTTGTACTCGTTTTTTAGTTACTCCGGGCACTGTGCGCCTCTAAGCACAGGTCACCACCACTCGTTACCCCCAGTGTAATCTCCCCTGATTTCTGTACTCCCCACGTTTTCGGTATTCAAATCATCCAATCCAAGTTGCAATCGTTGTTTAGATGTGGTTTAGTGAGTACCGCCGCAACCCCGAGATGTTTTCATTTGTTTAGTTTAATGTTGATCCCCAGTACCCCAACACCCCACCAACCATCCACCCACCGATCCGTACCAAGCCTAACCGATGGCGAGTCCTCTGTTGTTCTTAGATTCCCCACATGTACATTGATATACGGGTACCCACTCGTATTCCCCATCCATGTATCTACCCCTAACATATTGAGATTAAAGTTAAGATCCTAACGTAACTATAGAATGATTTTCTTAGACTTTGAGGTAAACATTGGAGTATTATACACCTTATACCGAAAGAAGCTCTTAAGGCTTTGATTAGTAGAAGTTTACCCTCAAAGGAACTCCTGCCGGACTCCTTTATGGATCTGTAGACCACTCAGAACTGTTTTATCTTTTCCTATGTTTCGTTTCCTTCCCAAAAAAGGCCCTAGCCCAGGTCTGAAACCAACTCTTGAAAGTTTTTAGTCAAATTATAGAAAGACCATCAAAATATGGGTAATATTTAGCCATCCCGTTCTAGTAGCCCCCTAGCAAAATCGCACACTTGGAGGCCCAAAAGCTAATGGCCTCGGCCTCTTGTGGCCCCCTCCCGCCGCCTATTGAAACGTTTGAATGCTTTAGTTTTGGTTATGTTTTTGATTTTTCGTTACACTGATACCCTTCCGGCCTTGAGGAATCCCTCTAATCCTTGTCTGCGTTGAACATTTTGCAGGAGGAAGCTCGTACCACCACAGCCGGCGCCAGACGACGGCGGGACGCCACCAGGAGCGGGGCGGTGGCGTCGGAGCCGGCGGCTATGAGCGGGACCGCGAACGGGAGCGCTACGAGCGGCGAGAGCGAGACCTCATGCACTACGATCTGAACAGCGACGAGCTGCTGGACGAGCGAAACTTCGAGTATCCGGCGATGCGGAGCGGCCCGAGCGGGGCCTCCCACCACGGCCACCTGTCGCGGGGCGGGCGGCTGATGGACGACCAGGAGTTCGAGCGGGAGGAGCCGCAGATCCGGATGACCAGCTCCCGCTACGGGCCATCGACGAGGATCGACGATCCGCGCGACCTGCCGCGCGGCGCCACCGTTGTCGATCGCGATGAATACAGTCCGCACAGAGGTGGTGGGAGTAGTAGGAGAATGCTGAATGCCATGTAGGAATCGTGGATATAGGGGTGGGATCAGATCGATTCGAGAGCGCCAGGTTTAAAGGAAGCACGCGACAATAGTTTTGATCTAGACATGATACACAAGCCACAGCCACAGCCACTACCACTACAACAGCCACTACCACTACCACTACCACAGCCCAGACCCAAGCCCAAGCCACTGCCGTTGTCACAAGTGCCCATGAGACCGTTCATTCCACCTCTGACCCACACCGGCAATCCCCTGCACCCGCAGCCGCAGCCGCACTCCAGCGGCCAGTGGCTGTACTCCTCCTCCTCCCTCGCCCACACCACCTCCTTCAGTCAGCCGCGGTCGCGCCGCGAGCTCTACCCGCTGCGACACCAGCCCCAGTCCTATCCCCAGGCCCGGCCGCACAGCCTCAGGCACACCCACTCCTACACGGGCCCATCATCCGAATACCACCGCCACCCAGTCCAGGAGACCTCCTTTGCCCTTCCGCCGCGAGCGGCGAGGGGGGACCCCTTCCGACCCGTTCCATCCCTGAGCAATGTCGAGGCTGTCACGCATGCCATCCGCAACAAGATCATCTTGGAGGAGGACGAGGAGGATATCCTCGGCTCGGATCGGTTCTATTGAAGAGATTTCAGCGCGCTCGAGTCGTCACGACACCCTTTAAGCTTTTTTTGCAGCACAGCACAGATTTGGGAGCCCGCCAGAGGAAGCAGTGCCAAAACACACACCCACACACACACACACGACAAAAAACACCTGTAAATGTTCCATTCGAAGATCGATTCGTTAGCCGGGAGCCACAAACGAGTAAAGAGTGTTAAGTGAAAGTGAAAAGAAAGTAAAGAAGCCCAATGCCAAGTGGGGCCTTATGTGTCTTAAATGCTATAGCTAAGTGTAATCAGATTTTATTTAAATTAAATGGTCCTAGGTCTAAGGTCCTAACCAGGAGGAGCGAGCAGCGAGGAAGGAGCATCATCCTGCAGCATTTGTTGATCCATTTGGGGGGGAGGGGGTTCGCGTCTCGTATTCGTTATGCAATCGATTGACTAAGTACATGAATAAGTGTCAGCTTTAATAATTTAGTGAACGTGTATTAATCTAAGTCAAGCCACACACACACACAAACCAGACACACACCCGACACTGACACGCACTGACCCTCAGTTAGACTTAAAACCGATTGAAATCTCTTCGATAGTATCAAATCGATGTCTTATCCCCCAGTCCTCTATCCAAAAATTGGTATTTCTTCCTCTACTTCTTCCGCTACCTTAGTAATGCTACAATACTAGCCTTTAACTATCGGATAGATGTACTTCCTGTACGGGCTTCTCGAGAGTACGGGGCCTCTCAAGGCTGTCGGGCGAGTGGGCAGGGGGCCTTGGGCCTTGGGCCCCGTACTCCCAGCTAGTTTTGATGCCCACTATAAGCTATAGCAATATCTTCGATCTAGTTACCTTGCCACACCGCACCACACCATATCATGCCACACACCTGCCAATGTACGCACAGTTCGCACCGATTGCAAGCGAACGAGCCCTGACTGGGATCGATACCAGAGCCCACTTAGAGGTATAGCGATTTAAACTACCAGTGCCTTAAAAAACCATCAAACCATCAGGACACACCACTCACAGACTTCCCCTGCCCTGCCCTGCCCCGCCCATCCATCAGTCCATCAGTTCCATATCATCTCCACACGCTAAAGTCGTATGCGTCAAAATTATTGTTCAAGTATTGTAGGTGTTACGAGTATATATGTAAATGTTGAAGTAAACGTTGATCTGGCCCATTCCGAACGAGCACTCCTTTTACAATTCCAACCACCAAGCAAAATTTCGTGGACCTAGCGCCAAGCACTGCATTCAAATCGATCGCCACTGCCCCAGAACCCAACCCAAAGTCCAGGACCCCCAAAGGGTAGGGGCCAAAGGACATGGGGAGCGAAGAACAAGGCAAGAATCTAGTACTTTTTTATATGTAAGAGACTACACACAAAAGGTGATATAAGTAAATTTTTTGGAGAGCTACGCGGCAGAGAAAAATGGGAACAAGACTTGAAGAGCAAGATCAGAGCCAAGTGTTTCCTGGAGAACAGTGCCGCCGCCAGTTGGGAGTTGGGAGTTGGGGGATGGATCGTTAGGGGTAGGCACTGGGGATGGCAGCAAAGTAAAGATTAACCTACGATACGCAAGCACTTCTTGTATAAAGTGGCAAACAAAATTGATCTATGTATTAGCTAAACTTAAATCAATGAAATATGAAATATTACTTTTTAATATTAGCATAATGTTGAGGACAAAAGCCTAGACACGATCCTCCTCGGCCAGATCGACTCCACGTGTACTTAAGAAAATATTGCACATAATTCACAGAACTGGTATTTCAATATAAATATACATACATCTAATATACATACATATAAAGAGATACACGCCCCCATACATGGACATACATATATGGAGGTGTACCGTATGTTCCAAACTATAATTAACAAAATTTAAACGGATAAACAGATACAGAGGATCAGCCGGCATTTTGTAAGCGAAGCAAACCAGAAAAATAAAAAAATATAAAACTATAAAAGAAACTATAACAAATTGTACCAGATAATGTTCAGTGACATCTGCGAAGCGAACTTTGATGCTGAGACTTTGTCTGATCTCAAGGGAGGAGAGGGGAGGCGGCTCCCGCACAAAAGAAAATCTTCGGAAACATAGCTTACGGGATAATACAGATATTCCACTAATATTATATATATTGTATATGTAAATTCCTCTGTCTGATCGATCGGCAAAACAAAGTTCCAAGGATCGCTGCGTTATGAAAAAAACAAAAACAACAACCGGTTTGCTTATAATATAGAGCAATTTTTTTTGTAATAATCGAATCTTATTTCCAGTTAATAAAACAAAACCCACACACACACACACACAAACACACACGCAAAATTGTATAGCGAAAAAAAATACTGAAAAATATGCCTATATAAATTCTATTTAGCTGTAATAACTTCTCTACTTTTCAAGCCACTTTAATCGAAAGCAAAAACCATATTTTTTTTAGCTTAAAAAAAGGAGAAATTTCAATTTAAATTAAAACTGGAAAACAAGTTTAAACGAGGGAAGGGAGAGAAAAGTTTGACTAGAGAGCACGCCTGAGATTTCCCTATTCAATAATTCTTAGAAAACCAACAAAATATTATGATTAACCAAGCGAAGCCCCCACTCCAGTCCCCCCCCCACACACACACACACACACACTCAGACACACACGAATATCAATCCAAATCGAATCCAAAATTTATATAACATATTTTATACATACAAAAACTATACATATTGTAAAGAAAAAAAAACAAACAGTAACTAAAACAAATCAACAATTTCCAAAAGTTGTATGTAAATAGTTTATGATATTTCAAATTTGTTATCGAATTATTTAGTTTATTTATTGTACTACCCATGGCATATGGTATATGGAATACCCTGTAAGTTTCCAGCACGAAAGATCGACAGTTCGGGCCTCGGTTTTTGTTGGTTTTGTTTTCGTTTACCTCATTCAATTGTTGTTCGGAATATGTTTTTGGAAAATACGTAGTTAAATGAAAGCTAAATTGCAAATAAAAGCAAATACAATAAAAATATTGAAACCATGAGAGGAGTGTCTTGTCAATGGGGAGCGGTTTTTGAACGAGAAATTAAAACGTAAGTCACTTTCTTCGATTATTTGGTGTTTACAAGATTAAATGGGATATACTTCGAGTATTTTTTTTCTTGGGTTCACATCTCGAAATAGTTCTGGACGGGTACTCTTACCAAAATGCTGTTCAACGATGGGAATATTGTGGATAATACCCAATCAGGAGTGTACAAAAAAATATATAGAAATATTTTTGAAGAGAATATATCTGAAACGATTTAATTTTTCTTCTTAAAATTCTCTAAATATATATGTATGTTTATATATATATAAAATAAATAGGCTTTTTTGTGATAGTTTTGAAAAAATAATAAACAGTCTTTAAAAACGTGTCCTGGAAACAACAAAATTTCTTGCTATATTAACAACGAATTAATCTATACAAAAAAAAATATTTCATATAAATCGGCAAGTTGGTTAAAAAGATATAGCGGTTTGACTTTTGAAAATTGTTGAACTTATTCAATTGAGCGGCACTGTATAATCTGTCTGAATATACCTAAATATATAAATATATATATATATATTCTACAATTAATATTCTTTCAAAACTTTAAGGAATATTGTGCTTTTTATTGAAAAAGTTCTCGTTCTCGTGTTGTGACGGTGTCCCCCCATGGGTTAAGTGTTGTTTTGCACGCCAAAACGAATTCCCGTTTCGAAAGCCCACACACACACACAGAGCACCCATGAGTGTGGGCGAGCTGAGAGCGAGCTTCTTCAAATAGAGTCGTCAGCGGGCGTGCAATGCTCTCTTCTCACCGATCGTTCCAGTTATCAGCCGCCGCCGACCGCAGTGCATTCGGAGCGGCCAGAGTCAGGTTCGATGGCCGCATGCTCTCGCGCTGGAAGTCATTTAAAAATCGTTTCGCCCCTCGAGCAGATCGCGTGTTGCGGAAGGTGTACTACATATATCTCTCATTCAAACAAGACAATTGACCGTTCCAGCACTTTTTTGGCAAAGTTTAATATGCCGCTAAAAATCAAGAACGTTTTGGTCTGCGATGCAGTGGACAAGTCGTGTGTGGAGCTGCTCCAAGAGCATGGAATAAATGTAAGTTTTCCATCGCATGTGCTCATGTATTCGCATGTCTGATGGTGTGATTGTATGAGTGCCTGAACAGAGACAATCAGGGGGGAAAAAATTGCACTTGATTGATTGCACAATTTAATCAAAGTTGTTTACGCATTTCTCTTCGACAAGGTCACATACAAGCTGAAACTCCCAGTGGACGAGCTGTGCCAGGAAGTTAAGGTGAGTTGTTGCCAAGGGATTGCCATCCACACACATGCATATGCATGGGCATACAGTGTGTCCAGAAAGTGTTTGTACACTTGGGATTTGAATATGTAAATTTCATTAAGTGATGGATTTTTTGTTGTTACTGAAAAAAAGAGAAAAGGGAGTGAAATGAGTTCTAAATGCTATTTAATTATTTTTCTGTTTTTGGGCAAGCAAATTTAGACTAGGAATCACCAAGTGTCGGCTCTAAACAATACAATTTGAACTTTTAAAACTGTTGGTTTCTAAGTTAGACAGAGTTTTTCAGCATAAATGTTTTCTCGAACACCTGTAACTTTCCAAAAATCCTCTATAATGTCACCAAAGCTAGCTATAATGTTGGAGAAATGTATCTTCCTCCATAAAAACGAACCCTTATATGAAGTCTTGTCCATCAATTCAACAAATCTTAAAACCTTTGAAACCCCTCAAGAGGGTGCACAAACCCAATCAAGTACCCTTGTCGAAACACTTTCTTGGCCCACTGTACCTGCGAATGGAATAACTTTATGTAAATGAAACCCTCTTGAGTAATTTAACTGCGGCTTAGGGACATGTGCATTTGCAGCATGCAATGTTATGCATTACCTCAAAGCAACATAAGTACTCGTGCGCATAGATACATATGTATTCTGCAACATGAGGCTTAGCGAAGATGCGAGTTTTTAATGGCCATGTTCATGATACCCTTGTGGAGGAAAGTGCTCCTCTGATGGGAGAGATCAAACTACAATCAAATATTGTCTGATGCAACCCCGTAGCGAATTGAGTGTCTCTTCAAATAAACAAAATGTTCCCACAACAACCTGTGTTGCTAAGGAGGCTCGTTCGTCACAGCCGACTGATAATAGTGTTTCCGACTCGTAAATATTATGTATGTATGTACTTGGACGTACCCCCTGGAAGGGTACAAGTTACAAATTACTCGCTCGATTTTACATTTTATTTGTTATCAGCTGTTGGCTGAGCGATTATCTCAAAGTACACACACTTTTTGCTGCTGCGGATGTATTCGAAGCTCTTGATACGTGAATACACATATTGTAGTGCTCTCCACATAATTGGATTTAGTTTCGTGGTCTTGAACTTTCATCAAACAGTTTGCGGAATGCAAAACAAATATAAACGTTTTATTAAAAAAGTTATGCATCTACTAATAGTCGAATTAAAGTTCTCACTTAAAGTTCTACTCGTTTACTCGTTAGTACTTCAACAAAAATAGGATTAATGCTTCGCCAGAGCCAGAGCCAGAGCATAATCTAATGGTTTTATGCACTGATTAGTGATCCAGAAATTAATTCAAAAATCATGAGCTGCATTTAAAATTGTAATAAAAAAAAAGAAAGAGATTTGTTCAAAAATCATGAACTGCATTAAAATTATAATTCAGATTTTTTAACTCAAAGGATTTATAGGGGCAAACATTCCATTACCCAACTTTTTGCTAAAACCAATGCAGAATTTTCCATGTATATTTTATTGGCTTTGCTTTTTGTGCTCTAACACAATAAATTCAGTCAGGCTTGAAATTTTAACGAGATATGCATTTTCACAAAAAAAAATATGTCGAAAACAATTATTTTACTCGCAAATTTCAACCAATTGAATGTGGGGATAGTACTGTGAAATCTTTCATGGGTTTGCGTATTTTTTCGGATTAAATTAATATACAAATTTCAAGCATTAAAGTTTTAAAGAGAATAAATCAAACAATAAATTTATTGAGGTAGATAAATACGATATAAATTTGAAGGTAAATTCTTAAATCAGATGTGGTTGGATCGCCTATTCTAAACACGAATATTCTTCAGTGGATTTTCTCTACATTAATGAATATATGTTCTATATAGCCATGAGGGCTGTGAAAGATGGGTAACTATATTTGATCAGGCTGGACATATAAATCGTTCGCCAGAATTGATTATATGGGCGAAAGACCCATCGACCCATCTAGCAGCTGTTAGTAGCCCGAAGTACACTAAAAGTACACGGTATTAAAGTGTTTCCTACGCCTGAACTCTATCAACACTTTGATTAGGAATATGTGGGGATTCACATCAAAGATCACAACGCCAGACACCATTATCGCCGCTTTTTGCAGGCCTAATCGAATCGGTCTTATCAAGCCGACTGCCGATCAGACGATGTTGCCTCAACATTGAAAGCATTTTCTCAGAATCGAGGCACAGAGCAAGCTGTAGGGCCAGATAAAACATCCCATTTGATACCCTATGGGGTACTTGAAAAACGAGCGGAAAAATCGAATGTACTATCATAAATATTTATGTCTACTCTAATTCTTAAGTTTCTCGCATTTTTCTCAGAAATACGACGCAGCCATCGTTCGCTCGGATACGAAAATAACCGCGGAAGTTCTGGCCGCTGGAGCCGGCAGTCTGAAGGTTGTGGGCCGTGCCGGGGCCGGGGTGGACAACATCGATGTGCCTGCAGCGACAGCGCATAATGTCGTTGTCCTTAAGTAAGTGCTCCTTAAGCCGTTAGTGCAAGCCCTGGGGGGGGATGGAGAATGGGGGGATGGAGCTTGTCGATAGCCCAAAATTATGCGCATTTTCAATCGGCGGATTGGCCGTCGCTATCGTATTGCAGCCTCCATCCAGACCGCGACCCGGGTGGGTCAATTGCCGCCGTTTGACACGCATAATTAAGGGACCCCGAGTGTCGCGGGGAGCGGAGGTGGGGGCAATGGGGTCTGCGATGTCACAAGCCACAGCGCATTGCCAAGGATACGGAGCGAAGCGCGAAAATTTGCCATATTTTTTTGCCTCTTGGTTTCTTTTTTTTTTCTTCTATTTGGAAGGGCATTTGCATAATGCTGTCTAGTCACAACAAACGCCCGCGCCCCCACCCCCCACTCCGCGACTGTCGTCTGTCACGGCATTTAGGGAATGTTTAACTAAACTCCGTCGCTTTCAGCACTCCGGGTGGCAATTCTATTTCTGCCTGTGAGCTGACGTGCATCCTAATTGGTGCCCTGGCCAGACCCGTCGTCCCCGCCGGGCAGAGCATGAAGGAGGGTCGCTGGGACAGGAAGCTCTACAGCGGCACGGAGCTCTACGGCAAGACCCTGGCCGTCCTGGGCCTGGGCCGCATCGGACGCGAGGTGGCCATCCGCATGAAGACGTGGGGCATGAAGGTGGGTTTCAACAAGTTCCATTTTGCCTTGGACACAATACTAATTGAAGGTGGAATGTTTTTGTAGATAATTGGCTACGATCCCATCACCACGGAGGCTGAGGCCAAGGCTGTGGGGATTCAGAAGCTCTCCCTGGAGGAGATCTGGCCACTAGCCGACTATATAACGGTGCACACGCCTCTGATTCCAGCCACCAGAAGTGAGTAATCAACGGGTGTCCTGAAATATGTATTTATCGATGTCCCTTTCCTTCTGTTTCACAGATCTCATCTCCACGGAGACTCTGGCCAAGTGCAAGAAGGGCGTCAAGGTCGTGAACGTGGCTCGGGGCGGCATCATAGATGAGCAGGCCATCATCGACGCCCTTGAGAGTGGCCAAGTGGCCGGGGCCGCCTTCGACGTGTATCCCGAGGAGCCGCCCAAGTCTGCGGTCACCAAGGCCCTCATCAGTCACCCGAAGGTGGTGGCCACGCCCCATTTGGGAGCCAGCACAGCGGAGGCGCAAGTGCGTGTTGCCGTCGAGGTGGCAGAGCAGTTCATCGCGCTCAATGGCACATCCCCGAAGTACACGAGCACCGCGGGCGTTATCAACAAGGAGGCCCTCGCCCATTATCAGTAGAGCGCGGACGGCCCCAAGGAGAAATTCGAATTAATGCATTCTCAGAACATTACAACGTTCTCTTGCCAGTTTTATGAAGAGGATTGGCAGCACTCATTGTAAATACAAAACAGGAATAAACATAGCAGAACTGTTATCTCACCGCAAACAGAAGACTGTACTTTAAGCAGACAAAGAGAGAGAGAGAGAGAGAGACGGTCTCGTCAGTCAAGCACAAGAAGGAGAGCCAGAAGCAAGGCTCATTCTTTTTGGCAGGCTTTTTCTCAAACAGCAAGAAAGCTCAAGCTCGCTTTCTTGATTCTTAAAGAAAGCTAAGCAAGAATGAGTAAAGCCTTGTCCAGTAGCTAAGCTCAAACTCGCTCTCTCTCTCTCTCTCTTCCAAGTCCGGCTGTAACTCATTTTAAAGCTCTCCGCCAACCAACGATCTGCAAGGGCATCAAAAGCTTCCTTCGCCAAAGCTAGTCTCTCTCGTGCTTTCATTCGTATACAGCCAAACAGTAAGAAAATGCGAACAGACACTTGTTTCTTCTTGCTCTCTCTGAATGTCTGACTGTGGGACTGCAGGCAATGGAAAAAAGAGAGTGAGAGTACACTTTTCTGCTCGACTGGCTTTACATGTGCCTGTGTGTGTGCGTGCCTTGGGCAAGTGTGAAACCCTCCAACTGTACCAACAATGACCGGCTTACATCTACTTATCACAACACTTATTGCCGTTTAATGCTGTTTGCCGATTATAGTTGTAAGTATTTAAGTAGTGCGACATTGAAAAAAAACTATTTCCCATATATTTTTATTTATTTACAAATTTAAAAAGCTTGAAGCAAAGAGTGCACTTTTCTTTCAATAATTATATTAGGGTTTCCATTGCTGTCGATTACAGCAGATAATTTTTTAACCAAATATGAATGCATTCTTATTTCAGCAATACATTTATATTTATATGATTTTTTGATTTATTAATGAATGCACAAATTCAGTGGATTCAGCCCTCCTCACGCCCAACCGACCGAGGGGCGCTGCCGCATTACGCATACATGCAGGAATGATAGATGTAAGACTAACATTCGAGGAAAGGGATTACAAACAGTCCTTTGTATTGGAAATAGTGCTCAAAATACGACTTCTGGTTATTATAAACTGATGCTCGGTATAGCAGCCAGCTTTTATAGTTTCATGGCAGACAGCTTTAGGTGCCTCACAGAGTTTGCATCTTTAAGAGTTTAACAGTTTATAAAAGCTGGCTACTAGTGCCACTACGTCTAATAACAAGCAGGTTCTATAGTTCCATAGCAGCGAGCACCATCATTATGAATCCTTCATGGGATTTGAGATTCAACAATCAGTCCAATCCTTTCGAGAGTACAAACGTGCCCCTCCTTCGAATATGTATGTCCCCGTGCCATTAGATTGAACATTGTCAAAAGTCAATTAGCGGGTGGTTTCCTTTGGCGGACATCTGTGTTAATCGAAAAAGTTCTCATTTACTCCCTCGACCTCGACCTCGAAGGGAATCTCCTCTTTGCACATGGGGGGGGGCTAACCCTCTCGCATATAGGGGGGCTAGCGCTCTGAAGAAAATTCAATTTCCCAACTTTTGTCTAAAGAACAATGAACTAATGTACCATCGGATAAGGAGTTTACTTGTGTGTCTTAGGCGTTGCCACTAACCATACAGTGTATAGAAAATATACGATATATGTATACGACGTATACGATAACCAAAAGTACAAGGATAGAAGCCAGAACGAAGTGACAGCAAATAATAATGAATGTAAAAAGTAAGATCTTTGACTTATGATTGTATTTTTGGTATGTTTTATTAGATCCATGCTTTGTTATCAATTCGCAATAAAAAAAAGCTGATCTGTTACATAAACTGTGCTAAGGAAGAGCCTATTTCGCCTATATTTGTTTATGAAAATTTCCAAGCAGGCATACAATCCCTTAGCCCATCATAGGCGGCCGAGCATCCTCCTTCAGGTGAGAAATCATTAAAAGTGAGTTTTTGTGAAGGAAATCATAACGTTGTGAGACAGCAAACGGGAAACAGTATCGAAAAAGTGCTCAGGACTAAGCAAAGCCACTGCTAACAGCGCAAAAATTCAACTGAGGGAAGAGGACTACAGAGGACAACAGTATTTGACAGAATGGCGCCCACAAAGGCAACCAGATCCAGCCGGGCCACCGAAACCAGTCAGGCCGCTATGAGCGTGGCCATCAAGAAGGAAAAGGTCAAACTCTCTGCCCTGGGCAACAACTGCAATCTTAGCAATGCCAAGATCATGGCGCTGCATCAGGACAAAGAGAACTGCCACGGGGTTTTGGACGAAGGCAAACGCTCGAAGGCAACGATCAATAAGAAGACCGTTTTGGGGGAGATCCCCAATGGCGACATGGGCCAGATTCCATGCAGATCCCAGGATCAAGCCCAAGCCCAAGGAGTGGCCATCAAGCCGTTGCGTCGCATTTCCAACAAGACTACGGATAGCCTTTACCCGTCTGCCTTGGAGGACGTCTCCACCTGCGGCGCCTCTTTGCGTCCCACCGCCGTTGCCTGGGCGCCGGTGGTGCCTCGGCGACGCGTCCCGCGAGGTGTGGTCGACTTTGACCAGAAGAACTGGGACGACCCGTTGCAGGTCTCGCACTACTCCATGGAGATCTTCAACTATCTGAAGACACGCGAGCCGGCGTTCGCCATCGGGGACTACATGCCGCGACAGATCCACCTGACCACGGACATGCGGGCCGTGCTGGTCGACTGGATGGTCGAGTTGCAAGAGAACTTCAGGCTCTACCACGAGACCCTGTACTTGGCTGTGAAGATCGTGGACCTCTACTTGTGCCGCGCAGTCATCAAGAAGGAGAATCTGCAGCTACTGGGGATCACAGCCTACTTCATTGCCAGCAAGTACGACGAGTGCCTGCCCCTCCGGATCTGGGAGTTGCTGTACATTTGCGACGGGGCCTACAGCCGCGACGAGCTGGTCAAGATGGAGCTCGAAACGCTGCGCCTCATCCAGTACGACCTGGGCATTCCCCTGTCCTACAGCTTCCTGCGCCGCTACGCCCGTTGTGCCCAGGTCCAGAGGCGCACTCTGACCCTGGCTCGCTACATCCTGGAGCTGTCGCTGATGGACTACGCCACAATTGGGTTCAGGGACTCGCAGATGGCATCGGCCGCCCTCTACATGGCCCTGCGCATGCGCGCCGGCGCCTCACACCTGGATCAACAGACCTGGACCCCGACTCTGGTCCACTACACGGGCTTCCAGCTGGCGGAATTCGCCGAGATCGTGCCCGTCTTGAATGCCGGACTCCATCGCAGGCCGCAGGACACCATCAAGATAATACGCAACAAGTATTCGGACAAGATATTCCACGAGGTGGCCAAGGTGCCTCTGCTCACCAACCAGGAGCTGTTCCAGAACAACCTGGCCCCAAAACAAAAAAGCAGAACCCACCTCTGAAGAGGACACACACAATGTCCCCTGCCCCCTTCCTGTCCCTGGCATATTCCCACACAAGTTTATATATTTTTGTGATCTATTTTTATGTTACTATTTATTTTTGATTTATTATTATTATTGTGACTTTTGCATTAGTATTACATAAATATTATGTTCAGTTTATTAAGCCCGGTATTTGTGTTCAGTTTCGATGGGTGTCACGCCCAGAAGAAAGCGTTTCCAACCCCATAAAGATTAGCCAAGTCGATACATCTTTGTCTGTCTTTCAGGCTGTCTGTTTTGAAGGTACGAGGAGGTACCATATCTGGCAGATTGCCGAATCTGGGTCAAATCGATGTACTATTATAACAAGAATGAGGATACCAATTTTCTGTAGCTACTTTTCCCCTGCCACACGCGGACTCTTTCTCTCTCTTTTTCTCACACACTTCCTCGTGCAGTGTGCGCCCCAGAAGAGGAGCGGGAATTTGTGTTGCTGTGAGATTAAGGAAAGAGACAGGTGTGCAAAAATTTAAAGAATATATAGATAATTTGTTCTAAAGTTCGTAATGATGAAAATATGATAAACAGTGGTAATTCCTCTACTTCTCTATATGTTTTATCCAGCTCTCATAACAAGACGAGCCAAATGTAGAGAAATCGTGGAGAGATCGCTCCGTCCTTGCATTAAACAAAGAAAGCAATACGTTCCATAAGAGAGACAGAGAAAGAAGGAGAGAATCTCTACTGCAAAACGCCACAAATATTTTATTCTAGCATTTAACAAACTTATTTCGCAAGTGTTTTGCAACAACAAAAACATAAAGAATAATAGACGGCGATTCCCTTCTTTCCAGCAATTCAGTGAAATTTATGGGACAGTTTTATTTAATTCCTGACTTTCTGATGAAATAAACCAAAATTAATATCTCCAAAGAAAGGTACTGGTGCATAAATATTTTGGCCATTAAATGCAACAGCAAGCCAAGTATCCGCATGTCCTGTCAAATGAAAACTGCTCCTGGCATATACTCGTATGCCACATCATTTACAGTTCAGAAGGCCTGGGAGAAGGGTTGTCAATCCCAGGGTCGGCCTTATTTGGATGTGCGCAAATATTAAAGCACCGGCTGAAACGGCTGGAAACATGATTCCATGTCTGGGGCAGCATGCCAACCAGACTCCGGCAGGGTACAGAGAGAAGGAAGGACTCCCTTCCGTCAGGAGTTAAAATTAAAATTTAATTTCAATTAGCTTATGTTGCAGCTCAAATGGAATCAAATTTTGAGCCAGAATTGAAATTGAACTAGGACCTGAACATAAAACGCACTCAGACATAGAACTGACGTCTGACGGAGTGTCCTTGTACATATGTATGTATGTACATTAGAGCACGCATACAGTGCGTTTCAGTATAGTCAGTTTAAGAGTGGAGTTGATAGATGGATTACTTTCACTAGCACGTCGCTAACATTCGAGAAGGGCAGAGGTTATATTCCGCTTTCAGGCGTGATTTACACCAGAAGTTGTATCGAAACTTTTGGGATGTACACGAAACAACGAACAACAGAACGAAATCTGAGGGATTATTATTAATTACTTGTAGTCAGGCCTTTATTTCCGGTTGCCTAACAACTCCGGTTCGCACTGTACGCCCTTGGAGCGACTACCGTGCGGAATGTTGTATTCAGTTACAAATTACCTTATCAATGAACCAGTGCGGGTCTCGCGAGTCAATTTGGAATACATACCTGAGACAGGCACAAAAGAATTGGAATGTAATGCGTAATGGGACATGTGATGCCGTTCACTGGGCCAAAACAAATCAATTAGCTGTCATCGAGTACTTGGATGGATACTTGTGTAATTGAACAAACGCAATTAGGGAGCATACGCGACCGTCCTGACGTGAGAGTACTGGCGGTAATCGGATCTCTGAGCTGTGAAAATTAGCCCACTCATATGTAAATTCCTTCTAAAATGCTTCTCAGAAAATCCTATTAACCCACTCATTGCAGAAGACTCTCGAAATTAGCATAAAAAGCATTGGGATGACCCTGAACCTGAACTTGAAAAATGCATGTGGGAACCGGGTCAAATTTGCTCCCGCTCATTGCGGCCGAGTTAGCAGAAAGCTCTGACCATGACAATGCAAATGGGAAATGGGGTCACTGCTCAAGAGGTGAGGCACTAGAGGGACAAGAGAGAATTAGATCAGCCGTACTGTGAATGCCTCACCCTTTCACGAACTTTACTTGGAACTTGGACTCATTCCTTTTCGATTCTCTTCTTTACTGCATCCCACTCCTACTCCCGAGTAATGGGAGTGGGAAAGGGACAAAACTTGGCGAATTTTCTAGCACGCACACACAAACACATATGTACATAGCTGGAACTCACGTGATCAAACGAAAAAATGGCGACATCACGGAATAATAACACATTTCAGATTTTGGCCCTTTTAAAATATGAAATTATGCTAAAATAATATGTTTATCTGTACTAACATAACACATTTTAAATATATATCACACATTGCCGTCCCTTTCTTCGTCAAGCTGCGTTTTTGTTGCCATTTTTAATCTTTCTGATCTGATTTTCTTGCAGTAAAACACTTTTTTGTATATAATCAGTGCATCACTATGCTAAACTTCACTTTGCACATCTGCGCTATATTTTACCCGTTGGATTTTTCACTATTTTCCATATTTTTGGCGAATTGAAACGCGTAGCTGACCTACGAACACGCGCTTTGACCGGGCGAAAAAATTAGAATGAGAGCGGTGCAAGTGCGTTCATTCTATGCTCTCCTTCTACTCTTCCTAATTACTCTCTCTTCTCTCCCACGCTCTCTCGAGTACTTTTGCTTATGCTTAACTCTACTCCTTGTCTTCATCTTCTTTTACTTCAAAGCTGTCTTTAAATCAATTAATTTAGGACCAGGATCCTTAAGAGATATGAAATAATTTATTTATATTAGATAATTTCAGCATGCGCTTCACCGCGCATTGTAGCGTAACCCTCTCGCCAGTCACTGCATCTCACTCCCACTCCCACACTCTTTTGATCTCTCTTTTCAGTAGCAGCGGAAGAAGACAAGGAGCATGATGAAATTATACAAGTAGTTAAAGTGTGCGTGAGAGAGAGAGAGCAATAAGGCAGAGTAGAAGGAGAGCATAGAATGAACGCATTTGCACCGCTCTCATTCTAATTTTTTCGCCCGGTCAAAGCGCGTGTTCGTAGGTCAGCTCCGCGTTTCAATCCCTGAAAATTCGGAAAATAGTGAAAAATCCAACGAATCAAATGTCGCGCGGGTGTGTAGTGAAGCGCAGTGTAGTGATGCAGAAATTTGATACAAAAACAGTGTTTCAGTGTTTGATCAAGGGCGGAAAAGAGGCAAAATGGCGTCAAAAATGCTGCTTGATGAAGGAAAAGTGCGGCAATGGATACACATGTAGAAAAACATATGTATTATTTTTGCATACTTTATTTTCGTTCATGTTTCAAAATCTAAAATAAGTAATTGTTTCATTGTCTCGCCATTTTTTCGTTTGATCACGTGAGTTCCAGCTGTGTGTGTGTGTGTAGGTGTGCGTGCTTGAAAATTCGTCAAGTTTTGTCCCTTTCCCACTCCCATTACTCGGGAGTAGTAGTGGGATGCAAAGGAGAAGAGAATCGAAAATGAAGTGCTCTCGTTCCAAGCGAAGTTCATGAAAGGGTGAGGCATTCCCAATGCTGCTGATCTGACTCTCTCTTGTCCCTCTAGTGCCTCACCTCATATTAATAAATTATTGACTGAAATTTGTGCTCTTATTGGAAATCATTTGGTGCGTTTCGTTTGCGGTTTCTGTGCGGTTTTGTCGTATCTTCATATCACGTAGTACCATGACTCTCTTCATCAGAATCGTCCGAATCGGAGCAAGTAAGCGAGAAGAGAGATGACAGAAACAATGTTGTTCATTAACATTTTTACTTTTATTTTCTTTGTAGGGTGGGGAACGCATCCTTCTGGGTGTAACGCACATCCATTTCCCCCATCGAGTATCGTGTATAAAAATAGCCCAGAACAATAAGTGAATTAATCTGAATGGCAAATTTCTTACGTTTCATAAATAAACGCTCGAATGGAATGCAAGGCAGCTGGCAACTCAAAATATGTTTACCTGCTCCAAAAATTAGAGCGTAATTGGGGCTTACTTCCTTACAAATAGCACAGTGAAAAGAAAAAAGTTTGTTTTTCTTTCCCTTCAAAAGCTGGTAATTAAGGGGATGTAAAAAACAAAATACTTACAAGAAGAAACAGTTTTCTAGGAAACATAAGATGCGTAAGTTTAACTTGCTTTTTCGCTGTTTTGTAGATGAATGAATCTGTAATCCAGCACATATTACTTCCCACAAATACCTAAGTATTTCCTCCATACACAAAAAAGGTCGTCAGATTATCTCCATAATTGACGACTAGACTGCCTGAAGATGCCATTTGATTGCAGGTGGAAATGTGATTCGCAATTTGCAGACAGAATGAGTTGGATAAACATCAGACAGGAAGGCAAGACAGACAGGAAATAAGTAATGTGCTCAACAGGCCAGAAGCCATCCGACCGAGCGACCGACCGACCGACCGACCGACCGACCGACCGACCGGTTGTGACATAAATCCCACGCCTACGCCTAGGCCTACGGCGTACACAAATCAGCATTGGGTCACAGTAAATTTAAAAACGGAAATTTTCGACCCATGAGGGAACGAAAACAAACAAACGAAAGTCCTTCACATGGTGACCATTCACGCAACACGAGCAGGACGACCGGGCCTCCCCTGATCCCAGGACTCTATGGTTTTTGTCATTCATAGACCACTTAATACTGGCGCGACCCCTCCGAGCCCTCGGCAGTCGGCCGTCGAAAGCCGGAACCGAATCGAGTACGAGGCGGGACACGAAGTGCGTAGGCTATAAAAAGCCATCCGTCTCGGAACAGGCAGCCACAGTCTCCGCCAGACTACGGCCGTGATGCAGTGCCGTGCCGCACATAAACGGAACGGATTGCCATCACCTGTTGGGATTGAGCATATATTTTAATATCTGTGGACTCTGGTGTCGGTTGTTTATAGATGCACTCCCAGGCTCTAGTCCGTACCATGTGATAGTATTCCTTGGTGACGTAGTGCGTCAATCAGTGTCGTCGTCCCCGTCCGAGTGCGTGACGATATCAGTTTCGTGAAAAATAAAACTTTATTGCGTCCGTTAAGAATGCCTGCCACTGCCACAGCCACAGCCAGAGCCAGAGCCGCATTCTGTTGCAATCTCGCGTTGCCAGCTGCCATGCTCGTCCTGCTGCTGCTGGGCTCTCAGAGGAGCTCCCTGGCGGGCAGAGGAACGGCAGCAGCATCCTCGACACGCCGTCTCTCTGACACGATAAATATTGGATTCCTAGCGGAATACTCCCAGATGAGGGTAAGTAAATGGCATATCCCTAAGCTCCTCTCCTGATTTACGTTGATTTGTTTGCATAGAAAATTTTTTAAAATATAATATCACCGAAATTATCGAAATTCTGTCGCCCATCCCGCCACATAATTGTAAATTGTAAATTGTGTAACTAATTGTGTATGTGCATGCATAATGTATGAGAGGACTGCTGAACATTTACAATTCTAATGCGAATCCGTCGTTGGGCCACAAGGCAACGCATCCTGTCCGCAAAATATCATCAAATTCATGGCTTCGATATTGGGCGACACCAAAATGACTCCAACCCATCATCCAGCGCGTGTCCTGCCTTGAGACTTTTGACGGGCATACGCTGTCCATAATTCTGCACGCACCCACAGTGCGTTTCATAAGCATAAGGCAGTTTAAAGTGGTGACAGGGTGACAGCATATGTCGGCTAATAGTTTTGGAATGACAAATTTCCAAGTTCTTGATCGTTAAACTCGATTTAAGATTCGTTTCGAATACAATTCTTCAAGAACAGGTGTTCTCTTTCCAAGATTTCGAAGACTCGAAAGTGTTTTATTCAGAGTGAAGTTTTCCTTTGGAAGTTGTCTTCTCTTCCTTCCGCCTTTCTGGATATCATATTCGTATAGTTCTGAAACGCAGTGTAACACCACCTCACGGTCATTAAATTGAAATTTTTGCACAAATTATATTTAAACAGTATCATAGCCTGGGGAAATATTGACAGTCGTGAACCCCGCCTTCAGGGTATGTGGACTTCGATGTAATGAAGTGGCACCTTTCCCAAGGATTCCTTCTTTGTTTCTTTGTTTTGCTTTCAATTTACTAGCCGTGCACGTGAAGCACACGAGAGCTAAGGATAAGGATTATGCAGCTCCAATCGATTGACCAGTAATCCCCATCAGTACGCACTACTTCCCAAAGCTTTCTTCCGATTGGAATCCGATTTAATTGGCACCAGCATGAATGTCCCTAGACCTAGCATATATGTAAATTTTAAGCCCGAATTCGGGGCAAATAAAAGGCACAAAGGCAAATCCATCAAGTGTCAGTTGTGCTCCATAAATTGGCCAGCAAAGCCAGCAGCTTGGCCGTGTTCAGTTGGGCTTAATATAAATGGGAAATAAATGTTTCGTACATCTCACACAGAGGGGTAAGCTGTCACACGATGAGAGATTGTGTGGATCAAAAATATGGTGATGATGGGCATGAAAACACAATCTAATCATCTTCTATAATCCCAGGGATTTGTGGCCATGTGTACAGATTTTTTGATGGAAAACTTTGGGAGGTATTCAGTTTTTAATCATTTGGTGGGGGCAATCCTAGATTTCTCAGAGCGTAATGTGCTATGTGCTCCCTGGAGAAAACCACGTGAATAAATCAAATTGATTGACATAGAGTAGAGCAGGCTAGACTGGTAATTTAAGTAAATATTATCTCGCCCAGTTTTATTGTTCCCCTTTGTACCATCCGACGATGGTTTTTATAGCCCTTCAGGGCATTCAAACCACACCAGACAAAAAAGAAGAAAGGAAATATTAATTAATTTCATTCATAAAGGGGAGATATGATAGTGGGTTTTTCTTTGGGGAAGTTCGGAGAATAGGAGACTAGCGAATGGAATTTATTTCAAGGAGTAAAATGTACTTTGAGTGCAATTGAAGTGTGTAACATGTGTTAAAGTATCCCAATAAATCTGGTAGTCCAGCTTGCAATTCCGGGAAACCAGCTATAAAGCGGGGAAATTGCTCATAAAAGCCACACCAACGCCTTGCCACAGCTCGTTAAAAGGACAGAAGCCATCAAAAGGACACAATCTCCTTTCGTTTAAATGTAATCAATCGTGGCTTTAATTGACTTCTCATGGAAAAAGAACACATCAGCTGTATCAACAATATCTGTACAAATATATTTTACTGAAAATCAATAAGGAGTACAAAAGTGCGATGCTCCGACCGGAAGCGGCAGAGCTACAAATATTCCCAGAAATCATTTGCTATAAAATTAAAAACCAATTCTGTTTCCAGTTAAGTTTCACTTCAAAGGAAATATTTAAGCTTAGTGCCTATTCCCCCCTCCCCTCCAGAGCCTGGGGCCAGCAGCGTTTAAACGACAACAGAAAGTTGCAAACTGAATAATTGATTTGGCCATCAGCTATTTGGCTCTGGAATTTGAATAATTTTTCCTCCGAACATTCTCAAAGATTATTGAAATCAAATGAACGCTAAATCGGCTTTTGGAACACCACCTACCAGCACACTAATGTGTTTGATTTCTAGAGAAGTGGACACATTTCCTTGGAACTGATTGGCGGATCAGGAGGACGGAGGAGGCTTTGTCGGCGGACACCACAAGCCGGGAACTATAGCGACAAATTCCCTTCGTTTTTGGCCGGTTCTCCGTTCTGCTGGTCGGAAAATTGCTTCAATTTATTTTAAGCCAGCAAAGAGCTATTATGCTAAGGGCCTTCTTTTTATGGAATTTTTTCCATGCGTTCCACAGTAGGTAACACGAAACAGTGGGGTGAAACTGAACTCTATCGAGCACCCCCAATAAACGAGTACCCCCATCGAATGATTGTTATGGAAATTGCCCCTGGAAGACAGTCTCTTCTTTATTTTGCAACTGGCTTCGAGTACTGGGCCCACTGTGCCGGGTTACTATGGCATTAAAACACATGCTGTAGCTAGTTAATTGCCAGGTCATCTGTCATCTTGCCACCTTTCACCAGGATGTTGCTTATTTCCGTAAAAGGCGCGCCACTTTTCACCGCTTGTTAAACATTAAGGACGTCAGAAAAAAGGAAAACCCCTACGTGAAGCAGAATATGAGAGCATGATTAATTAATTTCATTCTTTTGATATGAAAATATGCACTCCATTCAAACAATGCTGTTCCCTTGGTAGAAAAATAATGCTAGATGAAGAATATTAAGTGTTCTCTAGGTATTGTGCTTGCTGGCAATCAAAGTGGGTCTCGACATTCCGAAAATTAAGTTCATTCAGGGCCTGCACTCATTTGAAAAGAATTAAAGTCTGCCTTGAGTCCCTGGCGTCCTTGGGGTGCAATCTTTTCACCACTTGTTAAACAGGAAACACTTGTTAAAAAAGGAAAAACTCTACTTGCAGCAGAGTATGAGCGAGAGCATGATTAATTAAGTACAATCTTTTGAATTGCAAATATGCCTTCATTCAAAGGCTACAAAATGCAATTAAAGCCAAGGATTCAAGCAATTTCGTTCTCTCGGTAAAAGTAACTTCTTATATTTTCTGGAACATCTTTCATTTATTCCATTATTTCCAATGAATAAGAATTTTCTTATCGTAGTTACGAGTATGCATATGAAACAGGTGTGGTGGTAAATACCATTTTTCATTCAAGTAAATTAAATGTCCCTCAGAGGGACCACCAAAAGGGCACTATGGCCCTTAGTTATCTGGATGGAGGTATATAAACCATCGCGAGAGTGCTTATGAGGTCTCAAAGTCCTCAAGAATCGAGGTATTGGTATTGTTTTGGAAAGGCTTCCTCTTGGAGGCATCTTCTAGCAATAGCAGCTCCGGGCGCCCAGGTATCTTCTCCTTGACCCTGAGAGAGCCGGGCTGTTACAGATAATATGCTCCAGGGTTTCAATGGCTCCTGGTTCATCACATGTCCTCTAGCCGTCTCGTTTGGTCTTTCCTAGCTTCGCTGCCTGCGCCGCACCCCCACAGTGACCTGTAAGCAGTGACCCCTAACAATCTGCATTCCCTCCATGGTAGGTGCCGTAACTACAGACTGAGCTTTCCATTGCATTCTTTGCACATAGTTTTCAAGGTTCTGGTGTGGGTGTAAACCGGGCTGATGCTCTAAACCGCTTTTAGGGGCGACAGAGGCAGAACGTCCGCTGGCTGCCCTCGATGTCTTGGCGGCTGGCAGCCCAGTAGATCCGCACAGACTTTGTCGTGCTTGGGGGTGTCTTGTGCCTTCCTGCTCGCCAAGACACTTCTGGAACTGACCGCAGACGACTGCTTGGCTGTCAACGCATAGATTGACCACATCATGGGCTCTTCTTGATGGCGAAAACATCCGCCTGGAATATGCTGCATCGGAAGGGTAACCTTATATCAGGGTCTGTACAGTATAGACCCGCTAAAACACCTCACAGTCATGGGGTCCCATAAACCAGGTAGTTTTCATATCGACGTCAGTTTGGGGGATTCATGAAGTCAGTAAAAGGGGATCACAACGGATTTTCACAATGCATTTATGCGCTGTCCTGCCCTTCCATATCCAGGGGGTCGACTCCGAGTATGGTTTCGAGTGCTTTTTTGGGGCTCATGTATGCAGAGCAGAGCCTGTGACTGAGGTTTCACCAGAAGCTTAGTGTACGTCTTTTTTTCGTTAGCTTGCCAGTGCAGAGCACACAGAGACTCCAACACCTCGGTGGAGAGGTAGATCCATTGCATTAGAGCAGGTGACAGGCCCCCTCTGCTGCTGAGCATCTACTTGGAGGTCCCATGAAACAGCCACAACTTGCATACACATCCATCCGCCTGGCCAAGACTTTCATCTATCTTCTGTCAAGAAGGAAGCAAATGCATAGATTACTTATAAATTGCAACTGTCAGCCGAAAAGGCTATCACTTTATTGCATTTTGGTACAGCAGAAGTGTGTCCTGGGAGATTACTTCCTGTGGGCTGTGGGCTAAGACTCGATTGCATCTCCTCATTATCCTGTTCGTTTGCTGCTCCCAGAATGTCCAAATGATTGCATTCGGCTTTGAGCCTGAGCCTCGGAGCACAAATTGCAATTTTCCGTAAGCCATGGGCCAGACGAAAACGCAACGACATTTGGCCCAAACTAGGAAATATTGTTTTAGGCCGAAACCGGGGCCACACGTGGCGCAATGGGTGGCTGCTTTTTGGGGCCTATGGCGGTTCGAATAATTGCTTGGCGGACAGCCTTTGGCAAAGGCCTCAAAACTCCACAAATTTTCTCTTTAAAGCCACTACCATTGCATTTCTTTGAAGAATTTTTAAGCCGAATTGGGCAAAGTTTTAATTGGGAATTAAATAATTAATTTTGTAAGGGACACACTCAAAAATGTTTTCACATGCAAAAGCCAGAATTTGCAACAAATTTAATGCCGTAATTGCTCACCAAGAGCATCGTCGAGGCGCCACCACATCTCACGTCCCTCATCCGATGTCAAGTGCACAAGGGAAGGGGACAGACCACAGCCTGCCACCGAGACTGGCCTAGCCGGCTGCTTATTTAAAGCCCCGCTATAAGTGGATTAAAATTTGAATTAAAACAAGTACGAAAGGCGGCAGTAGATGCGTACTCGTGTGCCCTATAGCGAGCCACCTTTAAAAAGGGCAAAACCGTATGGAAGGATGGATGTTTGCTGTTACAGGGAAGCTGGAAACTATACCCAATCTTATACCCGAATCTACTATACGAGGGACTAGGGACTAGCTTTTTTCCAGTACAGTACAGGGTATACTGTATGTTCGGGTATGTTTTTGGTATCCCTCTACCTTTTCCCGAGTCCCTTTTTTTCTCTTGTTATTTTAATAGCGTTCTGCGAATGGATTTGACGAGGGAGGGGCTCTGCCCCTCCACACTTCAACCTTGACGAATATTTATAATTTCCAGTAAATACTCGTAATTCGAAAAGGGCCGTTTAGCCACCAGATGGTTGTATTTTATGGCATTATAAAAGGCTGATTTATGGAATAATCAAAACTGACAGAGTAGATTTTTTAAAGAGCAGGCTTGATTTCCACCGCTGTGACCTATGGCCCTCAGGGCAAGCCTCTACTGAAGCCTCTCCGCCTTGAAGGTTCGACGCTCGATTAGAGCAAAACCCCTTTGGTTAATCCCTTGAGCTCCCAATCTTTAGGCCTTCTCAAGTGTACACCGTAATGGAACCACTGGAAGATGGACTTTCTTAAAGGACATTGCAACTTCTTGGACAAAAGCAAAGGTTAAATCTCTGATTACTCCCCACACAAAGCCTTCTGAAATTTGAATGTTTCAGTTCTCCCTAAAACACCTTTAGCTCAGGCCTTAGGTCCAGCAGGCCCTCTGAGATGGCGGAACCAAGACACTGCTCCATTTGGGCAGAACTTTGATATTCGAGATCAAAAGTACTTCCTGGCTTTTTGCCCCCCCTTCGAGCATCGGCGGCGTACTGTGACAGACAGACAGCCTCCCATCCCTTTAGCCGGAAACGGACGAGACGGGGCCCAACTCCAAAACTTTGCGGGCTGTCAAATGCCACAATTGTAATAATTTTGTTTACACATAACCTACGTACAATTGAAACGTGTATCAGTCCCTAATTAAAGGCACGGTTGGCTGGCAACAGCCCAGCATTTAATTATAATTAAATTAGCAACTCCGGGCTTACTATTAATTTAATGTGGTTTTAGGTGGGATTTGGTTTTGGCTTCCGTTCAAAGGACATGCGGCTGGCTAATTGTTTCATAATACAAATGGTTTCTAATGAACTACTGATGCAAGGCCCTACTGCCATGGATCTATGAGGCACGAGACGTGGACTCCTCTATAGAAAAACACCCCTGTACGAGAACGGGGGGGCATAACCCTGATCAAGGACTCTCTACCATTTGTGTTATACTGTCTGATCGTTCAAAATAATAGTTTTTTATAGTTACACCTCTTGGTTCCAAATTATCTTTTGTGACTCTGTACAAAATGGCCAAGTTTTTGCCATATCCGGTGTGTGTGTTCCTGATGCTCCAGCTGACGGCCCTCGTGTCGATGGTGGACGTGGAGTACAAGGTGGTGAAGATACGTAGAGGCCGCAAGCCGCAAGCGCAGATGTTCTGGAGCTTTGATGCCCACGAGCTGCTCTTCAGTCCACTGTATTCTCTGGCCGCCATGAGCCTGTTTTACTACGGCTATGGTCTGGTGTATCTGCGCCATGAGGGCCCCTACAAGAACCTTCTGCTATGCCTGTGCAACGCCAGCGTGGACATGTGGCGGAAATTCTGGCCGGTAATGCTACTGCCGTGGCTCATGACGGTGCTGCCCGGCGTACTG
Organism: Drosophila pseudoobscura; assembly: GCF_009870125.1. Classification (NCBI taxonomy): domain Eukaryota; kingdom Metazoa; phylum Arthropoda; class Insecta; order Diptera; family Drosophilidae; genus Drosophila; species Drosophila pseudoobscura. Next base: position 24,379,611 of record NC_046681.1, on the reverse strand, counting down.
CCGTATCCCAATCGCCTGTGGCACTGTCTGGCCATGGATACCTCGAGGATGGACTTTTGCTTCATCCATGTGGTGGCGTGCATTAGCTTTTGGATCGTGTCGATGATGGTGGTTTTTCTGACCTTCAGCTTTACCGTGTTGTCAAATCTCTGCCTGCACCGATCAACGCGAATCGATAGGTACGTGTCGCCCGAGCTACGCGCCTACATACGGGGCATAAACGAGTCGTACGGCTTTCAATTGATTACCATCCATCCGTAAGCAATGGCCCTGAGATCTCCAACCATAACCCACGTAATTCTAAACCACATATCATTAAAGATCGATAAGTTACATCAGTTTATGGTCGTTCTATCATGTAGCGCAGTAATACTTTTGACGAGACAGCCAGGACTAGCTGTGTAGATCCCGTCAAGACGATCCTCTAAGCCGCCTCGACCGATGCAGCAATCAGATATGGCGATCCTGCTTCACATATACTACCTAATGTACAATAGTATACCAATTAAATACTAAACCCAAACTGAATCTTTCCTGGGTAGAACTTTCCCTGTTTCAGGCTATATTTTATTGCGGGGGGGAGGGGGTGCTTCGCCGATGAAGCCAAGCGGAATATTTTGGTCGGTTGTTTGCCTTTCCCACCGCCCCACTAGCCGACAAAATAGGAATAAATTAAGACACAAAACCCTGTACCGCCCTGCCCTGCCCTGCGGATGCTGCCGGTTCGTCTGGCTCTTCCCTGGCTACTGCTTTAATGTGATTCAATTTCCCTCAGGTGACTCTTGGCGGACTGCCGCTGGCCGTGGAAGACGTTAACAAGAACCCACATCTCCTGCCGGGCAAGAAGTTGGCCTTCAAGCCCGTGGACATTGGCAAACAGAGTACCTATCGGATCAAGCCTTTAAGGTGAGTCGTAACCACAGCCCAACAGTGGGCCATATGCAGATATTGTACTTTTTTTTGATTGAATTTTCCAGGGCAATGACCCAAATGCGGGAGACTGGCATCACAGCCTTCATTGGGCCCGACGAGAGCTGTACGACCGAGGCCCTGCTGGCCTCCGCCTGGAATACCCCGATGCTGTCATTTGTGAGCCTCTCTTCTCTCCCTTCATGGTATTTTCTGTACACCATCTCCCTTCTATCCTATGTAGAAATGCTCTGACTCAATTGTCTCCAACAAAAGCACATTTCCCACCTTTGCACGAACTCTGGCCCCAGCCTCGAAGGTAATGCCTCTCAAAGACCTCAAGCAACTCCTTAAACACATCTCATGCCTTCCCATAAAGGTCTCCAAGAGTGTGATAAGTCTGCTGAGCGCCTTCCACTGGCAAAAGTTTGCCATCGTAGTGAGCTCCAAGCCCATTTGGGGCTCAGATGTGGCACGGGCCATACAGGTGAGTGAGATATGCTATTCTGTGGCTACATCCTCCATTGACTTGGTGCTCTGTCGTATCAGGAACTGGCAGAGGCCAGGAACTTCACCATCAGCCACTTCAAGTATATATCAGACTATATCCCAATCACGAAAACCCTGTCGCAGATTGATAAAATCATAGAAGAGACCTACACGACGACACGCAGTAAGTTTTTGCCTCCCACAAAACTTTGGGTCTAATCCCACGACACTCTATAACATCCCTCAGTCTACGTGTTTATCGGCGAGCATATAGCGATGGTGGACTTTGTGCGAGGTCTCCAGAACCGACGGCTGCTCGAGAGCGGCGACTACATCGTGGTGTCCGTGGACGACGAGATCTACGACTCGAACCGACGGGTGAACATTATGGAACGTAGTAAGTGGTTGGTTCGATCCAGGCGGTCCCGGCTAGAGTTCTAATGCATGGCACCATCTATTCCAGATTATTTAGATCCTTATATTAGAAAAGAAAAGAGCAAATCACTGGACAAAATCTCATTTCGTTCAGTTATAAAAATAAGCATGACATATCCACAAAACCCCCATATTCGGTAATTTATCTGAATCTTAGTTATCTAACTGTGCGTATTTCTGTTGCCTCTTTCAAAACAATCATTATACGATATATTTAAAGGATCGATTTGAGTTTGCCTATCAACAAATGTAGTTTGAGTTCGTTGAGCATGTTTTCAATTAACTATTGGAAGATATCAATTAAGGCTATACTTTTGGCAGAGATATAGTGCCTTTTAGGGATCCTTTTCTTATTCCAATTATTTTTGAAAAATTTCTAAAACAACTTTCGATGCTAGAGTTCCATTTCCAGTAATTCTTTTGCATGGCTTTTCAATATTTTATGCATAATTCCGAAACCCATTTTTGTCCGTCTATTCTTCCGTGTTTCATTGTGTTTCCAGCGATATTTGCTCGAAAATAAAAGAATATGCGCGCAAGACTCCATTCCTGGTGCCATATCATCAGCGTGTGTTCGACAACATATCGGTGGGTAGTACCTCAAATACTATATCCCATCAGATCTCTACTTTCACCCTTATTCTACCCAATCTAGGTCCCCATTTATGGCCTGCATCTGTACGATAGTGTTATGATATATGTACGCGCCATTTCGGAGGTCCTTAAGCTCGGCGGAGATATATACGATGGAAACTTAGTAATGAGTCATATATTCAATAGATCTTACCATTCAATACAGGGATTTGATGTAAGTATTCGAGAGTGTTTTTAATCTAAAACAAGTAAAGCGGGAATAAACTTTTGTTTGAGACAAATCTGAATATATTTTCCAGCAATATTCATAAAATTAAATATGCAATATCCCCTCGACTGTGCATATGAATAATTTCATTTTAAATACGAACAAAGTCTGCGTAAAAGCCAACAGTTCAGGTGCAAATGACCCAGTTAATCGGCTGGACTGTCAACCAGTCCACAGTTGATTTGTCAACTGTCGACCGATGCTAATGTGCTTTCAGCTGAGTCGTAGATATGCCTTCTGGGCGGCAGTCTCTGCTGGAATGTAGCTATTGCGGGGCTCATCTATCTCCTACTTCAGGTTGAACCCAATGCTGCTGATGGGAGAGACAGAGAGTATAGGACAGGACAGAGTTTACGGATGCCAAATCAGCGGGGGGTATCTCTCATCTATCAGAAAAGTAACAGTAGAAGAGCCTCATATTGGTCTCCTCTGATCTTAAAGTTGGATTAGAGGCATCTAAGACCTGCCACATATACGAGTATGCCTAACAAACCTCCACTTCTCATCCTTTCCTTAGGTCTACATAGATGCCAATGGCGATGCGGAGGGCAATTACACGGTTATAACATTGCAGAACGATTTGAGCAGCGGATCCTCGGGCGGATCCCTGGCCAAGATGTCCATGCAGCCAGTGGGATTCTTTGCCTATAACAAGCATTCCATGATACCCGTGAGAACCAGCTGAAAAGAACACTATTAGTGGTGCTAAATAATTCCCCAATTCTTAGGAGTTCCGTTACATAAAGAACGACAGAACCATACAGTGGCTCAATGGTCGGCCACCACTGGCGGAGCCCGTCTGCGGCTTCCACGGGGAGCTGTGTCCGCGCAAGAAGCCCGATTGGCGGTACCTGGCCACGGGTCCATTGTGTGCCCTAGTCGTGGTCGTGGCCATCGCTCTACTAATCAAGCAAGAACCCATCTTTCCATTAGTATGTATCTCCACTTAAGTGTTTATATGCCTTCGCAGACATTATCGCTATGAACAGACCCTGGCTGGACTCTTGTGGAAGGTGGACATGAAGGAGGTGACGGTCATCAATCTGGGTGAATACAACAATCCCAGCAACAAGAACATAGTGAGTGAATCCTCATTAAAGCACTCTATTCAATGCCTCTCTTTATCGACCATCTGTTTGAAATTCTTGCAGTTTCAAATCTGTCGTCAAAGTATCCTTGTGGTTGGGGAGCCGAACAAGAGGTCCTTTACAAATATTGGTAGGAATTTAGTATCATATTAAGGTCCATATTTGATTATATTATCGTATGATGCAGCTCTTTTTCGGGGGAATATTGTGGCCATGAAGAAGATTCACAAGAAGAACGTGGACATCACGCGATCGATACGAAAGGAATTGAAACTAATGCGTGAAGTAGGTCCGAATCAGTAGCAATCGACGCCCATAACCCCCGTCTCAATTCAAGGTACGGCACGAGAACATCATCAATTTCATTGGCGCCTCCACGGACCATGGATCCGTAATCCTATTTACCACGTACTGTGCCCGAGGCAGCCTGGAGGATGTGCTGGCCAACGAGGACCTGCATCTGGACCACATGTTCGTGTCGTCGCTGGTCTCGGACATTTTGAAGGGCATGATTTACCTGCACGACTCGGAGATCATATCGCATGGCAACCTGCGGTCCAGCAACTGCCTCATCGACTCCCGCTGGGTGTGCCAGATATCGGACTTTGGCCTGCAGGAGCTCAAGGCGGGTCAGGAGGAGCCGAACAAGTAAGGACTTACTGGTTGACTTTCCACCGGGACGAAAGCACTCCATCTTTGGTCTTGTGACGTTCGCAGAAGTGAGCTGGAATTGAAACGTGCCCTGTGCATGGCGCCGGAGCTTTTGAGGGATGCCTATCGACCGGGCCGTGGCTCGCAGAAGGGGGATGTCTACTCCTTCGGTATACTCCTTTACGAAATGATTGGCCGCAAGGGTCCCTGGGGCGACGCGGCCTACTCGAAGGAGGGTGAGCCCAGAGATCCCTGGATTTAATTCAATAAATAACCAAAATATCTACATATCTTTTTCCAAAGAGATAATTAAGTTTGTCAAATGCCCGGAACTGCTGCAGCACGGCGTATTCCGTCCGGCTCTGACGCACACCCACTTGGACATACCCGACTACATCCGGCAGTGCCTCTGCCAGTGCTGGGACGAGGATCCAGAGGTCCGCCCGGACATTCGGCTGGTGCGCATGCACTTGAAGGAGTTGCAGGCTGGTTTGTATGTACCCAAAATGTGACCTATAATTTCACAAGGAAACTGTGTAGATGTGAATATGCGAGGAAGGGGATATCCATCTGTGGGCTTTTGTGGGAAGAGTTTTTTTGGTACCTGTTTTCCAGGTTACTTCAACGAACGGACAGACGTCTAGGGTTACTTTAAATCTACTACTCATCAAACCCATTCAATCCATTTACAGAAAACCCAACATATTCGATAACATGCTCTCGATAATGGAGAAGTATGCCTACAATCTGGAGGGCCTCGTACAGGAGCGAACCAATTTGCTTTACGAAGAGAAAAAGAAAACGGATATGCTCCTCTACCAGATGCTGCCCAAGTAAGATTTTCTGACACCAACCCATCGAGGAGTTTGCTTCACTTAAATCTCCCTTCCTTTGGCAGAACTGTTGCCGAGCTACTGAAGCGAGGGGATCCCGTCGAAGCAGAATGTTTTGATTGCGTGACCATCCTGTTTAGCGACATTGTGGGATTCACGGAACTCTGCACCACCAGCACACCCTTTGAGGTGGTGGAGATGTTGAATGATTTGTACACCTGCTGCGATACCATTATATCCAACTATGATGTTTATAAGGTGCGGTTATAGAGGAGCTTAAAGATTCATTCAAAAACGTTGATCCCATCCAGGTTGAGACGATTGGGGATGCCTATATGGTGGTGTCCGGATTGCCGTTGCAGAATGGAAACCGACACGCTGGGGAGATAGCCTCCTTGGCCCTGCACTTGCTGGAGACGGTGGCAAATCTCAAGATCCGCCACAAGCCCACAGAAACTGTACAGTTTCGCATCGGAATACACTCGGGCCCGTGTGCGGCAGGTGTCGTGGGACAGAAGGTATGTGAAGACCACAAAACATTAGATGCATGATTGAAACATCAAACCCTATTAGATGCCCAGATACTGCCTCTTTGGGGACACTGTGAACACAGCCTCGCGCATGGAGAGCACCGGAGAGTCTATGAAAATCCACATCTCAGAGGTCACGTACCAGCTCCTGCAGTCAATTGGCAGCTATGTCTGCATCGAACGGGGTCTGACCAGCATAAAGGTAAGCTCAGAGTGTGCAGAGTGTACAGGGTGTTAGAAGTTTCTGTTGATTATACAATCCAACTGTAATCGTAGGGCAAGGGTGACATGCGAACCTATTGGCTCACGAATCGCCTACAGCCCGAGCTGACGCCGGACCTCATCAGCACCGTGGACACTGTGGATGCCTACTGTTCAATGAGCCGGACCAGCATGGATCACACAGTGCTGCAGTATCGCAGCCCCACGGCCCTGCCGGTCAACATCAGAACTGGTGCCTGCAACTGTGCCACGAAATGCTTGTACAGTCGTCGCTCCGATGACAATGTGACCAACTCCCACGAGACACCAGAGTTCCCAAAGATGACCGAACCGACGCCGATGAACTGCAGTCATCTGTGCGTGTGTCGCCTGAACAGCAGTCAACTCTTTAACAATCGAAGTCCGCGATCGGCGCCAAGCATTACCTTTAGACTATAAGACGTCCATATCTTTGACAGAGGAGCTTCAGATGGGATCTACATCGATCTAGAACTATTTCCTGACGTCCATCAATGTTTATGTGTTTGTGATTCAATTATATACATATACGTAATTACATATTATTAGTACGTATATATTCTGTGCTTTTATTTGGCACAAGAACTATTTCTGAGCTTTGCCAAGTGTAAAATTATCCTTTAGGGCCTGCCAGCATTCATAGTAAGCGGCATCCAGCTTCTGGCATGTGTCCTCTCCCCATTTGGTGACGGCCAGACTCAGCGAGGACTCAAACATAAAGGCCTTAAAGGGATAAAGGATAGAGGACATCAATATCCTACATATTTTAAAGTTATTCAGACCCAACACAAACCTGTGTTCCCTCAGCGATACGTTCCGGCACAAGTTTCGCATTTGAGGCGCCGTCAAAGCACTTTACATCCGGACCATGTGGGGTCATAATCGAGTGGAGAGTGGCTCCACCAGCAGCAAAGCCATCCTCCTTGGCCTCATATTTACCCAAAATCAAACCCATAAACTCGCTCATGCAGTTTCCTATCGAAAAAGTACAACATTAATTATAGAATATCTATTTTTTTGGTCAATCTCTACGTACGGTGATAGTAGGGCGGTCGGAACGTGTGCTCCTGAACGGACCACCTGGGTGGGAAGATGACAAAGTCGGCAATGGCGGTTCCAGCCCTCAGACTTGGACACGTGAGGACTGTGAAGATGCTGGGATCGCAGTGGTCGAAGCTCACCGAATTGATGACCATGAACTTGGATAGATCGTATTTGTAGGGAACATAGTTTCCATGCCAGGCCACCACATCGAAGACACTGTGATTCTGCTGGGCAACAAAGAGACTGCCCTGGAATTTGGATATAACCTGGAAGTCTTCAGATGCTTATTAGATTGACTGCTCGAGGTTAATGGGAATGTAGTCACCTTCGATGGGTTGATCATTGAACCAAGCCACTGGCGTTTCAAAGTCCCTGGGATTGGCCAGACCATTGGCACCGATGGGCCCCAGGTCTGGCAAAACGAAATGACCATCGTACACCTCCAGTATATAGCCTCTGAAAACCAATTTACCAATTAAAGATATGCCAATCCCCAGCCATTTCCTTACCTGGAGGGACCGTTCACACTGACAGCGAATCGAATGCCCTGAGGGATCACGCAAATCTCGTTGGGTGCCACTTTCATGCGACCCATCTCGGTGGTTATATCCAAAATTCCCTGCTGAGGCACTGGAATGAAGAATAGGGTATCATAAAATTATAGTATCCAACGGAAAAAAACTCCCTCTTACCGATCAAAAAATCACCATCGCTGTTGTAGAAAGCCGAGTTATCCATGGACTCGTTGCACGAGTATATGTGGATCGCCAGTCCATGTCGAGCCCTTGGATCGCCAGCACCACAGACCGTATGCAGACCCTCTACAAAGGTAATCTTCCTGCCCTGCTGAGGCGGCAAATCGAAGGGTTTCCAGCGAAGCTAAGTAGCGAAAGGGATTGCTGCACATTTCTATGATAAACACCAATGAATATTCACCTGATTTGGGTTTGGTGGCTGCTCATCCCAGTTTTGCTTGAAATAGGTCGCCCCTTTGAACGGCTGGAATGGCTGATGCACTGCCGAAGGCAGTTTTCTGTAGAGCCAGGTCCTTACGTTTTCGGTTCTAGGCGCTGTGAAGGCGCTTCCTGAGAGTTGCTCTGCATAAAGTTTGTAAGGACAAACCTGAGGCGAGTTCTGACCCAACGGCAGGGAGTTGGGATACCGCTCATCCTCGGAGGAAAAGTGCGAGCCAAAACCCGACAGGTACTAAATTGAAAAGATGATAGCTCTATAAATGTTGTGCCGGAGATTTGTACGCTCTCCCAATCGGAAACTTGTTTATTTCGAAGAAACCGGAGAGTATGAGTGTGAGGTGTGTCACAGGTAGAGGGCGCGTGCCATATCTGTCGGTTTATTTAGCTAAATTAAGCATTATGTGATCGTTATCCATATTTAAAGAACTAAAGTCTTTAATCAAATCGTAGATTGAAGAAAGGACCTAAAATCAACAGGCCGCTTGGCAAAGCGATTCCAGAGTGTTAGAACTCAAAAATCAGATAAACTAATACGAATCTAATGATATGATAATATTGTTTCTATAAGCTGGTAGCACTGTACGAGTATTATACTCATTTTCTCATATATCCATTGATCAAGAAACACAGACTGTACACTATTAAACTGTTGTTGGGTTCTAAAAATATAACTCGCAAGCAGAGCACAGCTTTCTTTTCTGGCCAAATTCAACGGATTAAGATTCACGAATCACGAAATGTTTGAGCAAACGTTTACCTTATACTGCGACATATCCTCAAGCGGTCAAAAGTATCAACTGAACTTCGTCGATCAGCAGAGACTTGTATTTATACACGATCGGTCTAGTCAGGCCACTTGTTTACCAGTTACTAGATGGCAAGTGTTTTGAATACCTGCTGGAGAAACTAGTCGCCGGGAATAGGCCAGTCCTCCAAAACCTACCGAATGATAGCAGAGGCAAAAACCAACACCTGCGCCCCCTGTTGTTTATGCGAGATTGTTTTGATTTTGCTTATATCTAAATCGAAGCACTGAACCTCAGAGAGGCATATCATGGGTCGACTTAGCATAGCAGATATTCTGGTTTTCCGGCCCCCAATACTACAGCTAGATGTATGCCTAATCGGAAGCAACGAATGTAACGAACCTGTGTCTTTGAGATAAATTGAGAGCTGCAAATGGAAAAGAGTATTTTCCAGTCGTTAGACCTCTGCTTGACGCTTAACAGCAATAATAACATCTCGTTCTCTCAATCCAAATCCCTCTACAACAAATTTAAAATAGGATTATGATTATTCCCGCTGCTGTTAGCAAATTTAGCAGTCAAATATTAGTCTTTCCGACGCGACGACGGTAATAGTCTTCGGGATGGTCTTCTTCACAGCAAGCGTTTGACGCCATCTCCGTAGTATGCACCTTCCAAGATGCTAAGTTAAGTAGTAAAGTCCAGTAAACCACTAAAGTAAGTAACTAGTCGTGTAATTTATTGCGGCAAAGATTCAAAGTTATAGTTATGCGGTAGGCAAATACAATACAGTTGATGTGTCTTTCATGTCCGTCCGTTCGGTTCGTCTGTCTGTCTGTATATTAAAATACTTAAAGTACTTTTATGCAGTAATTAAGACTAAATTAGTACGAGTACATTAAATTAAACCGTTTAAGGACATGCAACGCTCGTGAGTAAAAGCGGAGATTCACTCGCAGGACTGGCGAAATCTACAATATACGATGGATACAGATCAGATGATTCTGGCTGATGACAAATATGCACGGCATATCTGGAATGGTGTGGGATGAATCGTGGGATGAATCGATATCAAATCATATTTTGATTGCTCAGATTATAAGGTCATAAGAAGGTTATACGAATATAAGGAAAGTTTATCTGAGTTTCATATGCTTCGTCTATGAACTTTACACCTAAACAGAAATTCACTTAAATAAGGGTACAACTTGAGAGAAATATTGTTGACAAACCAATCAATAGAATTAGGTTTTGTCCCGAAAGATCGTGATACTTCCACTCGGATGGGGCGATTAAAATGACGGACACTGGTACGCTTATGAGTGCTACGTTACGTTACGATACGTATGAGGATAGATACTGATGGGGAAATACTGCATCTGCGTCTGCGTCTGCTGGCAAGGATCCTAATCGTGCGACAGGTTCAGGATGTCATCGCTCATGCTGCTCTTGGGAATCTTGGCTGGCGGCGGTGCAGCCAGATCGGCCACCGAGGCAAACTCCATGCGTTTTTTGGGCACCCCGCTGCCGAGAAGGCCGCCCGGGGGCGCCAGCTCCCCGTACAGTCGGCTCAGGTCTGGCGATGGCCGTCGGTGAGAGGAGCCACTGCTGCCATCGGACGGGGCCGGTGACGGCGTGTTTGAGGGCACACTCGATATGGCCAGATCCACGGCACTGAAGTTGTATTTGCTACCAGAGTTCGAGTTGCTGCCACCACCGCCGCTGCTGGACGACTTGGTTGGGGTGAGTCGCTCCAGGGCCGGCGAAGCCGAGGATTCTCGGGTGCGCGCCGACGATGGTGTAGTCGACTTCGGTGGCTTCATCATCATGGCCGACAGCGACTCTTGTTGGATCTTGAACAGCGCCGACGGCGACATAAACATATTGTTGGCGGCCAGGGTCGTCTTCGAGAGCGGATCTGGTATGCCGTATTTTCCGTGCTGCTGCTGGAAGAAGGCCGCATAGTCCTGCATTTTTTCCTGGGCCAATGCATTGTAGTAGGCGGCCGGACTCGACAGGGACGAGGGCGAGGGTACACCCGTTCCGCCAGCACCGCCCGACGAGCCGGAGGATTTCATCGAGTTCGACGAGGAACCGGCCCCCACCACAGCCCCCGATGGCGTGGCAAACAGAGCATCCAAGTCGGCGGCAGCCTTGTTCTGACGGTACAACAGCGCCTTGATCTCCGAGTCCTGCTTCTCTAGCTGCAGCAGCTGGTTCAGCATATCGTTTCCCATGTCCTTTTGTTTCTGCTTTGAGCTGATGCCGCCGCCGCCGCCGCCACCCCCACCGATGCCTGCTCCAGCGTTAAGCAGGGCCGAGAGTTCGTTGTGGGCCCCGGCCATGTGCTTGTTGGAGGCCATTGCCGCCGCAAACTGATTGTTGGGATCGAACAGTTTGGTGTAGGTCTGTAGCAGAGCCGTGTAGTCCGCCTGGGCCGACTGCTGCTGCAGCTGATGTTGCTGCTGCTGCTGCTGCTGTAGTTGTTGCTGCTGCTGTTGGTGTTGTTGCTGTTGCTGCTTCTTGGAGCTGCTGCTGCTGCTGGCGACTGGAGGCGGAGGAATGGCAGCGGCGGCCAGACCAGCCATCTGTTGCTGCAGGAACGCGTTGAGGTCATTACTCTGCTTACTTTGCTGCATGTAGGAGTCGTAGCCGAGCAGCTTCGAGGCCTGTATCAAGTTGTTGTAGTCCGCATTGAGGGCAGCCGCAGCTGCCGCAGCCGAAGCGGAGGCAGACGTCGATGGGGACGACTTCGAGGACTTGCCAGACGACGAGTTCGAGGGCTGGCTGCCAGTGAGCGCACTGGCCGTGGGCACTCCCAGTCCCGCTCCTGTCAGATAGCTGTAGTCGGAGCCGAATCCAAGGGTGCCCAGTGTGGTGGCTCCCAGCGCCTCTGCCTGCTGCAGGAGCAGCGCTGCATACTCCGGGGAGCGGATAAGCTCGCTCATCTTCAGGGGATCGTTCTTCAGCTCGTCCAGCTCCTTCATCAGCTTCGTTTTGTACGAATTGGACGTGGAGCTCGAGTTCGAGGAGGACGACGACGATGAGGATTTTGACGACCTTTCAGACTTGGATTTACTGTTGCTGTGGCTGTTGTTGTTGCTGCTGCTACCACCAGCACCTCCACCACCTCCACCGCCTCCCGTGCCCGTGGGCAGTGGCATGTTGAAGCTGTTCGAGTAGGCGGCCACCGCTGCTGCAACATTCGGATCATTCAGACCGCCCAGGGCCGCTGCTGCCGCCGCCGCGGATGCGGAAGCTGCATTGGCTGCATTGCTGCCCTGCTTGGAGCCTCCCACTTTCGCCGCAGCTGCCGCCAATTGATTGAGCGACGAGTTGCCGTAATCCTTGCGCTGCTGCTGGAAGAGGGCTGCCAGATCTGCCTGCAGGAAGTTCGGCGGTAGCTGTCCGGCGAGCTGGGCCAGACTGGCGGCCATCAGATCGTTGGCTGTGGGTAGACAGGCCGCTGCTGGTGGCACCAGGGCACCTGCTGCTGCCTCGTACTTGTTGGGCGTAATGCTGGGGCTGTTGCGGGCAATGTCGCTGACACTGAATTTGCCCGGACTTGGCGCTGGCGAGTTTCGAGTGCGGGACGTGGACGTGTGGGACGAGGCGTCCGATTTGGCCGGCGACGGAGAGGCTCGCACGGGCACCTCGAACTTAGCCGGACTGGCCGAGTTCGATATGGTGATGGGGCTATCCCGCGGCGAGGCGGTCAACGCAGAGGTCAGGGCTGACGTTGTGACGGCTGAGGGGGCGATTGCCACACTTCCACTCGGTGTCTGTGGGGGAAGCAGCTGGCTCGTGGTGGCCGACGGTGGCATTGCAGGAGCCGCAAGATTTGGCAGAACTGCGGGTAGGCTGCTCGTGGGATTGGGAGTCGCTAGTGGCGACAGCATGCGCACTGGATTCATGTTCAGGCCGGATGGCATACAGAGCTGCTCCTGCAGCGACATCACTTTGAGGTCCCTCGCCTTCTGTTCAGCCTGGGCAGATGATTCCTCTTCCGCTTTGCGCGCACTCTCCTCAATGGATGTCGCACCATCGGCGAGAGGCTCTTCCTTGGCCGATGACAGCTTTACATCGCTAGTGGCCTCACTAGTCGCCCCAGCACCGGCTCCTGGCTGTGTCTCCATCTTCACATCCATCTCATCGTTGTCGATAATCTTAATGGTCTTCGGTGGTATGAAATCATCCTCTTGCTCACAGTCCAGCACAGCGCATATCCAGTTCCACAGCGCCTTGTCGCTCTGCTTCGATGGGAATTTCGGGTACAAGGTGTTCTTCAGCTTTTCGTTGTATGTCACATCGTTGTTGAAGATGTTGCGGAACTTGACCACTTCGCCGCGATACTGTGAGTAGTAATCCACGCACAGCTGTATCTCTGTGCGCACCTCCTCCGGTATCTCCTTGTCCGGCAGCACCGAGTACTGCATGAGCATGGGTCGTCCGTATTCCATGGCCTGCTTGTTCTCGTTAGGCGGCACAATCCAAATACATTTGACCACCGACTCCAATGTGGGATTCTCATCATAGTAGGGTGCTGCAAGAAAAGATTAAGAATTACATACATTCCTAAAATCTTTAGGCAATTCTCTGTCATACAAAGAATGAGGGAAACACAGGGCGTGTAGGTAAGATCGCTCGCCCCGCGCATTCGTATCTGGTAGTCCAGCTGAGAGTCGCAGTCACGCAGTGTGGGCTCCGCTTGGAACTTGGGATGGGAGTGATACCATCCCACCAGCAGCAACTGATCCTGGATCATCATCTTCTGTATATCGCGCTCCACTTCGCCGGCTCGCTGTCGATCGAATCGCGTGTTGCGACAAGGATATGTCTTTGTAATCGATAGAGCTGCCGAAGGAGTAAAGTTTAGACGAGGTTAGGGCTGGTCTCTAGACTCTGGAGATGTGGAACCACGAGCCGGACTCACTGTGTGTGTTCATGTCCCAGGTGCCGCCCAAGTAGCCGCAGACCTCGCGCACTGTCAGATGGCTGTGGAAGTCGGCCAGCAGCAAAGCCGACGAATTAATGGTTATCAGGAAGGGCTGCAGTTTACCCACAGACGTGAACGGCACGGACTCAATGAGCATGTTGGCATCGCTGTGAGTAAATCTCCATAAGAATTCAGACTTTCAACGGTTATGGAAAATACTCACTGAACAATATTCCGATTCGATATGCTGTTGTGTGCGAAAACAGTCCTCTTCACGATTATCTCCGGAGAGTCAGTCTTTCGCTCAGCATCTACAACGAAAACAATTTATAACGGATTACCAACAAAGGAAGGCCAGGTAGCTGGCTGGACACTTACCTGGATCACCGTCGTCAGGTGTGGATTCCTTTTGCAGGGCACACTTCCGCAGATAGGTGTTTTTGTACGAGTCCAATTTCTTGTTCTTGTACTTGACCGATGCCCAGCCGCAGCCGCTCTTCTTCTCTGGATTAATGATGCGCTTGCAGTGCATGGCCCAGGCACTGGGTGTGAGAAATATCGTTTCAGTCTCTTGCGATTTGATTTTGCCATCGGACAGCAGGTCGCCGACAAACTTCTGGCCAAGGTACTCGATGGTCATCAGACCCTTGCCGGGCTGCAGCACATTGGCGGCCATCAGCGTTTGCAGAGTAACGTTGCGTCCGACGGTGCCATTGAAGCCCTCGTAGTTCTCCTTGGCCTAAAATTTAAAGGTGCATGTGTGAGCACAGGCGGGCAGATATGTTTGTGAGTAGCCATGCTCACCTCATCGTCGTTGTCGTCGTCCGGCGCATCACTGTCCACATCCTTTTCACAGAGACTGTCGTCTAGTATGGTCGCGGGTGCTGCTGCAATATCGACTACCGTTGGCTCTGGATCCGGGATGGCTACGGCGGTTGTCGGTGTCGACAAATCGCATTCCCCATCCCCCTCGCAATTATTTGTTGTTTGCGGCAGCGGCGGCGGCTGCTGAGCCTCCCCCTCCCCATCGCCCTCACCTTCAGAGCTGCTTACCACCTGGTTCTCGCCACACTCGTCTACTTGGTCGCCATCGACCAGTGAACCATTTTCCACGCCGTTCTCCATGCGTCTTCGTCTAGAATTTGATCAACAAAGCCTTAAAATTAATGCAATTCTCCTCACAACGCCGCAGAATTTGTGTATGTGGTAGCAAAGTAGTGTTGATTTATTATAGAGCTGCAGAAACATCGATGGCAACATCGATAGTATCGATGATTGTGTGTGTATCGCATAAAATATATACAAAATACAAAATTTTAAAAATGAACTAGTATAGTGAGGAAATTGAGGCAAAGAATCTGTTCACTGTTTCTTTTCATTAATTGATTTGAATCACTAACCATACAGTATGTATATATATATGCGACAATTCGATAATTTCGATATTTTGTTACCATCGTTGCTTCTCTCATCTCTAGAAATTGTGCAAAAAGGCGCGATCTCCAACAAAACAAATCAAATTCGGCATTTAACTCAGATTTTGTTATATATTTTAATGGCGCTTTGGGTGGATAAATACCGGCCCCGGGAACTAACAAAGTTAGATTTCCACAAGGTAAAAAACGCTGTCGCCATTAAAATGCTGTGTATACATTCTTGAAAAAAAAAAACTCAATTTCCATTAATTTTTGCATACAACAGGAGCAAGCCGAAAACCTGCGCAACCTATGCAAGCAGAGTGACTTTCCTCACCTTATGTTCTACGGGCCATCCGGCGCCGGTAAGAAGACGCGCATCATGTGCCTACTACGGGAAATGTATGGAGCCGGCGTGGAGCGCCTGAGGAGTGAAACAATGACCTTTACCACGCCATCCAATCGAAAGGTAGAGGTAATGACTGTCAGTAGCAACTACCACTTGGAGGTGAACCCGTCGGATGCGGGCATGTACGACAGGACGGTGGTCATCGATCTGATCAAACAGGTGGCCCAGACCCACCAAATCGAGATTAACGGCCAGCGGGAGTTCAAGGTGATTGTCATCTCAGAGGGCGACGAGCTGACCAAGGATGCCCAGCACGCTCTGCGTCGCACTATGGAGAAGTACGTGGCCACGTGCCGCATCATAATGTCGGTAAATTCGACTTCTCGCATCATCCCAGCCATACGATCTCGTTGCCTGGGAATTCGCGTGGCCGCGCCTTCTGAGGCAGAAATGACCGCCATTCTGCAGAGCACCTGCAAGCGCGAGGGCCTGGCCTTGCCCGTCGAGCTGGCCAAGCGGGTAGTGGACAAATCTGAACGGAATCTGAGGCGCGCTCTGCTGATGCTCGAGGCTGCCAAGGTGGCCAAGTCACCGTTTACGGCCCAGCAGGAAGTCCCCGACCTGGACTGGCAGGTCTTTCTGCGTGAAACTGCCTCACAGATCATCAGTGAGCAGACGCCCGCTAAACTGGAGAAGATACGCGATCGTTTGTACGAACTGCTAACGCAGGGCGTACCACCCAATCTTATATTCCGCGGTCTCGTCGAGCATTTGGTCAGCAACTGTGATATGTCCATCAAGGCAAAAACGCTTGAGCTGGCCACCGAATACGAGCACCGCATGCAAAACGGCGCCAAGCACATCTTCCACCTGGAGGCCTTTGTTGCCCAATTCATGAGTATTTACAAAAAGTTCATGTCCGAACTGCTCATGACGGACGACTTTTAAGATTAGCATTTAATTCGAAAAACATACATTTTACTTAATAAACTGAATTACTGGCGTAATGCCTGCAGCTGCTGCTCTTCCCGATTCCGCAAAATGGCCACTTTCATTTTATCCGATGTGGTACGGCTGACAGTCTCAATGTATCTGGCCACATCCTCCTCCAGCTGAATGCAGGCCACTTCGTATTCCGAATTTTCCTTGCCATTGACCTTCAGGGCGTGCAGCAGCAGATCAATTGTGTTGATGGGGAATGCGAGCTGCGGAGTCGTCACATTGATCGACTGCTGGAAATCAAAGTATTCGCTGCCTGCCCCGAGCATGGCACAGATCATCTCGCTGGCCATATCGGCGGCCTCCAGCAATCGATTGTGCCTGACGTACAACTGCAACAGCTCGCGGGAATTGCTCAGCTTGTAGGAGTCGTACAGCCACTTGGGCACAAATGCGTTCATCGTGAGCAGTCGGTTCACGACGCTCTTGCGTATGACTGTCGAGTCCTTGAGCTCGTGGTCGAGTATCAGCTTCTGCAGCAGGGACCATGCCATATCTGCGGCATTGTTACGATGTGGTAGATCTAATAAGAGGATAATCAGAGATTAAATCAATTGAAATTTTATAATTTAGCCAGATTTATGCACCTGCCAGATCGTTGTTCTGCAGCCAATCCCAGGCATCGCTGGCCGCCTCTTCTGTGGCGCTCACACAGGCAGCAGCCAGGCTCTGAAATGTCGGCAGCACAGAGAATTTGTGCCCGCGGGACAGTTTCAGGGCAGCCGTATACAGACCATAGCTTCCTAGGAGATAGGATAGCTCCTCTGCCCCTGCCAGCACATAGGCGGCTATGTCCTTTCGATAGTGTGAGAGCTCCTTCAATGCCACGTTGTAGACAAGCTCGCGACGTATGTCGTCCAGCTCTAGGACCAGCACTTCATCGTCGATCGGCGGCAGATCATCTTCGTTATCCAAATCCATAGCCGTCGACTCCCGCTCGTCGCCAATGATTGGCTTGGCTATCCATCTGTACCGACTGTCGACCAAATTCAGGCAATTTACACAAATCAGGAGCGCGGAGCAACGCTTTTCCAGTGCCTTTGGGTCATTGCTGCTCACCTGCAACCGCATGGCCTGCTCATACATGACTGTGGCAGCCTTACGCATATTTCCCTTGCTCGTGTGAAAAGCATACAAAAAGTTATAGACGTCATTCTGATCGATGCTCAAAGAGCGCGCGCGCGACTCCACAATGCTCTCGAACTCGTTCTGCAGCCCATTGTAGGGGAGCTTCATAAGCAGATCCAGGTTCTTGCATTGAAACAGCGTCACCACCAACTGACGCAGGCAATCCTTGCGCCGTGATATGTCGGCATTGTAGATTAAAGCGTGATACGCGTCCTCGTAGTGGCCCAGATGCATATGGTTATTGAAGACTATAGACTGGAACATCGGCAACTGTGGATCATGATCCCCCAGCTTGCTTATGGCCGTAAGAGCCAGCTGAATGATGTAGTCGACGGCCGAATACTGCTCAAATAGCTGTATAACCTTCAGATAATAATGCACCATCGCCTGTTTTCTATCCTCCACTGAAGGTCCATCATCATTGCCCAGTTCGAGGCTCTCTTTAATTTGACTGTACAGCGGTGTGGTCTTCAGCACGTGCTCAATGAGGAATGCATCGTCGAGCACCATTTCAGCTGTATTCTGAAAGAGGATCACTGCCTTTTGTGTCTCGCCGCAATCCAACAGCGTCACAGCCAGCATAAAGGCTCCTGCGAAATAAAGATTGGATTTGGCATTGATGGGATAAGCAACTTCGACGGACTACTCACGACAATAGGATTTGCTTTCGCACCAGTCGGCCAGCAGGCGCACATAATCCTGCACAATGATTTGATGGCATGTGCCATAGAGCCATTCTGGGAATACATAGCTGGGAGATTCGGGCCATCTGAAAGGACAGACATAAACATAAATAAAGTACATAAAGAACCTACAAATATTTGGCTAGGGCTTTACTCACAGCATCTGATTGCTGTAGGTAACCAGCTTCAGCAGCGTTTGACGCAACGTTGCTGGCTCCGTCTCCAGTTGCATGCTCGACTCCTTCAGCAGCTTCGACAGAGCACTGAACAGACCCTTGGAACGTAGGAATAAACAGAGCAGCGTGGTCTGGTCATCCCCATAGCCACGCACATGGCTTGAGTACGGTCGAGAATAGCCATCAAAGAGCTGTGCCCGATTGAGGCGCTGAATGGAAGCCTCACTATAATATGAACACGATTATAATCATTCAATGTTTAGGATTCAGGGTCTTTTTGCTTACAAGCCTGCTGGGGTATTCGAGGAAATGGGTGTCACGGCCATCCAAACAAGAGTGTAATACGATCTCATGTAGTTCTCAGTCGTCGTAAGGAAACTTTGATCCGTCTCACAGTGTTCCTGATCCAAAATGTAAAGTACAATGAGTAAATTGCGGCAGACGGAAAAGCTGCAAAGGAGATATAATATTAAGTGTAATTAGATGCAGATTAAATCAGGAATATATTTGTATTCATATTGTACCGTATCAAAGCCATTTGTTTGAACGTCTCGGCTAGAATGGATATTCCGTATTCGCTGCCAAACAATGCCCCAGTTGGCAGCAGAAAACGCGTGGACCTGGCATAATCTGCAAAGAGAAAATAGAGAATAAAACAATAATAATATGAATGAAGCTATAAGGATTAACTCTACCGTTTGACGGCGGTGCATCCGGATCGATCACGCAAAGAATATTCAGCAGCATATCGACAGCGTCCTGCAGGTTGGGTATTTGCTCTAGCTCGATCTTCAGTTTCTGAACGGTGTCCATGGGGAAGATGGCGCCAGTGTCGTCATCATCTAGGCTTCTGGCAACCAGTTTGGCCACAAGATCGATGGGCGACTCTCGCTGGTACAGTTTCTTATCCATTTCCATTTTGACATCCTCTGGGAGGGTCTTTTCCACCTGAGTGACGATCCTTATTAGCTCAGCGAATGCCGTCGACATTGAGAGATTGTCTTGAAAGAATGGGGACATCAGCGAGGCCACATCTGTGGCTTGCTCTCCAATGAGCAGAATATGCTCCCACAGTTCGCATGGACGTAGCAGGGCAAAAGATTGCCGCCTGATGAGGCAAGCCGCATCCATGCCACCCAATATGGACAAACCAATGGGCTCCGAGTACTTGATGTGGTATTGCTCGCAGCAGGAGTAGAAACGATCCCATAGCCTAGTGGCGATTTCTAGATACTCCTCATCACTGACCACAAACTCCTTGAACTCGTTCTGGATCTCATCCTCGACGGCCTGGCACACCTGCTCCTTGAGCACTGTCATCGACAGCTGCCTAACATCAAACTGCAGGTTGACGCGTCGGAACATCTTTTGGGGGGAATCAACAATAGATTTATCTACATTTCGGGCAAAGATATACTCACATATAAGGCCTTGGTAATCACAGTCCGATCGAATCGACCCGGATGGAAGATGTACGAGCAGTAGGCCTCGCGTGGATCGATTCCCTGCTCCGTGGTGAGACAATAACGATCCGGTGGCGGTTCTAGGACAGAAGAAACCCATTGAATGGCCTGATTAGAGCCATAATGAATCGTCGAGGCATTAAAATCCCCTTCAACATTGCTCCAGAGCGCCCAGATGTGTGTGAGGGTGACATTAAAGTCGATCAGATCCATGTCTGGTGCCACCACTGTGTGCTTCACAATCAATTCTATGTCTCTAGAACCCACATCCGTCATATTCTTGTCGATTTGCACGCAAACAAACTCGGCCCCTTCGTCGTGTGAGAGGAAGACGCAAAAGTTTCGGTCGTCAATTTTTCGTATCACATTTGTTTGTGCTGCAAAAATAAACCAAATATGCAATTAGCAGCTGCAAAAATTGAAGCTCTAGAATTCGAACACTTACGTCCTTGTGCTGTTGGTGCTCCTACACCCCCACCAGAGCAGCAGTTAATGGTGGATACTGCCTGCATAGTATCCAATGACCAGAGTCGCAGCTCATTGCTCCTGTAAACAACCAGAAGATAGGTCTTGCCATCGATTTCACTGAATGACATGTCATTGGCCGCATCCACAGATTCCGCTCGTCTAATAAAATAGCAGAAAAAGACAACATTAAATCGGTATGGCATGACCCAGAAGCTGCGGCACTCACCTCAGAGCACCCGCAAATTTGTACAGAAACCGAGGCATCAGATGCGGTTCCTTGACCTCTTGCGTTACAGTAGCGCCATCGACACAGTTCATCACGTGGTGCAACAGCTTGTTCGGGTAGGCCACCGCAAAGTGGGCTACTTGAGCGTGCTTCGACATAAACGAAGCAGCGACAGTGGGCATTCCAAGTCCGTCCGTAAGAAAGTACGCACTTGGATCGTCGATCTTTTCAGTCACATCATAGAATATAGATTGTGACTGCAGATCGTCTGGCCCAGCAGCAGCGCCCACTTCTACAGTAGCCGTCTTCAGTGGAAACACATATCGATGGACACTGCTCACAGTGACGACCAACAGTGTAATGGCTTGTGGCTGCTCCGTAAGGGAAACATTGAGCACAGTCGACTCATTGAATCGCATACGCAGTTGGTTCCTGACCAGTGATATATCCAAGCTCACCTCCCCGAGCTCCAGCACCGATTTGTTAGTCCGCCTTTAGGCAAACATTTTAGTTGCTTTACCGATTTGTTTACAAATCAACTTACCAATATATGAATCGGTTCCGGTACATCACATTATTGTTTTTGTAAGAATGTCCACCAGATATCTCAAAGTTTTGGGAGTCCTGCAGACTGTTCAGTGTATCTCCTGGCAGATGCAAATTAATGAATGGTCTCTCTTTTTATCTGGAACAACCTACCCGTATGTATCGTAACATCTATCCAGTCTGCTGGCTTCAGGTTTTTAGTCGCAACTTCGCGGTAGCTCATATTAACATCCATGTTGAACTAATAACAATCCGGAAAAGGTTAAATTATTGACGCCGGCAACTAGAGCTGTACTTTTTCTAAAACATCGATGTTTCATCGATTGTTCTCAAAACATCGAAAAACATTCCGATATTACCTATAGATATTCTGTGCACACATGTGCCTTTTGACAACAAATTAAAAAAAATGAGCTCAGAAGGAGATGAAAACACAGTTGTGTGCTTGCCAGGAGAACGCTTGTGCCGAGTAGAAGACAATGTTGTTTTGGGCATAGGAACATACGAACAGAACGGCTACATCTACGCCTCCAAATCGGGGGTCGTGAACATTGAAGAATCTGGAGAAAACGTAAGTTGGCCTGAGGGACGACCTGCCGCAATAAATTGAAGCAACCAATTGCCTCTTTGCAGTGTCAGGTTGTAAGTGTTCACAAGCCAGGCTTCCACCTGACCATTCCGGCCACCGGGGACGTCGTCACAGCCCGTGTTCTGGTCACAACACCAAAGTTCGCCAAGTGTGCCATATTCTGCGTGCGAAACGTCTTGCTGGAGAGCAGCTATCGCGGGCTGCTGCGGAAGGAGGACGTACGGGAAACGGAAAAGGATCGTGTCGACATATACAAGTCGTTCAAGCCTGGCGATGTGATACTGGCCCGCGTCATCAATCAAATGGAACAATCATTTCTCCTAACCACTGCCGAAACAGAGCTCGGTGTGGTCGTAGCCTATGCCAGCGATGCCCGTAAAACCCGAGTGCCTATGGTACCGGTGGGCTGGAGCGAGATGCAGTGTCCCCTGACTACCATTAAGGAGCCTCGCAAAGTGGCAAAAGTCCTGCCTGAAAGTTCAATAAATATAATCAAATAATGCCCAGTAATTTATGTAACATATCTAAAAAAAAGTCATTAACAATTCTCGGTTAGTCACTAATTAATTCTGTAACGTTGCCTTAGATTGCGGCTGTACGTTCATTCTATTTCCATAGTTACATGTTCTATTATATTACAATTTTCTATATAACCAGACAGAAGCATACAAATTGATAGCATCCATTGGATTCGATTCCATTGGATTTTGTTAGCTTAAAACATTCCTATCCAAAGCGTTCCTCAGCCTAATCATCTGATTGGTGCGATCGCATCGTCAGAATTCCTCCTTCAGAAGGGAAAGAAGTGAATGAACCTTAAGTTACCATAGCTACGTCGTTAGTTCTCGTAACTAATCTTGGCTGGTTGCCACGGTTCTCATGTCAATTTAAATGCATTGTTTGTACATATTTATTTGATTGGGAAGCGATGAACCCAGGCACATGACAGCCAATTGAGTTTATCAATTGATCTTATAATCTTGAATATACACATATAAACATTTTAGGTGTGATTTAATGTTTTTTTTTTTAATGTACTGACACCTTTGCGATCTATTGTTTCCCCTTCTGAGCGTAGAGCATCTCCTGCAGGAATCAAACAATTTATCCTCAAGTAATTTAAGGGTCAGTTCAAACATAAGAATCAGTGGATTTAGAATCGGGAATGCTACAGGCAGGACATGTGGAATAGCAATCTGGTGCTCTACTGATCTTATACCGCTATTATATTACATGTTTCATATGTAAAGAATATTGCGTCGCAAATGCAACGCCAGGTATAAAACAAATCAAAACATTTGTCGTTCAGATAAAAGTTTCCTCTAATTCACAAAGCAAATTATCGAGGAAATCAAATAAGTCAAATAAATGGTAATATATGTACGCGTCATAGCATCGCATGGGCTCCATAAAACACTAACCCGTTGCCAATCAATGTCGAGGGAAACTGTTATTGAGTGGCATGTGCTATGCAAATAGGAATTCGCTTCGCGTGTTGGAGCTGCGACTAATTCAATCAGAGGAGTAGGAGCATAGCAGGCAGGCAGGCAGCTCCTGGACTAGGCCACGTTATCTTGTCTTGCCAAAAATGCAAATGCATAAAATGTTACAGGTGTGTGTCTGGGAGTGAAGTCCCGGCCGAGTCCCAATCCCAAGCATGGGGGATGGATGGATGGATGTGTATGGCCAATCGTTGTTTGGTCGATAGGCCACGCGGCCGGCTTGGCTATTCGAAGACTGGTTAATATTCAAATTAAAGTAAATCGAACCAATATGCACTCCAAGTGAACATAGTGTTGGCCCTGTCGCAGTTGTCAGCTTGAGCTGCTCTCACAAATTCTGGGAAGCCTATAACATAAGTTTGAGCACCGGGCTATTGCTCAGTCGGAAATAACTCGCGAGGACGACAGCATACCGGCAACGGAAGCGAAGCTCATCATGGTGCAGATATCGCAGACCGAGGACGACATCAAAATTTCAATTGAACTCAATCGTCTGGTGACACGGAAGCCGGACGTTGTCCTTCTCCCCCAGTACTTGAAGTTCAATAATCCGCCCATATTCTTTGAGCGTCATCTGGCCCAAGAGATCGACGAGATGGCCAGGTTATTATCACACCTTCTATACATATGTATATTCCTCCGTGAGTAATGATATGATAACTCTCGTTCAGTTTTTGCCGCATCTTCAAGAACGAGGCCCGCATCGTGCTGGTAAAGAAGGAGAAGGGTGTTTGGCCAGAGATGTTTCAGAAGCTGGACAAGGAGGCACTCTTGAAGAAGCGCCTGGAAATCGCCGATCTCATTGTAGAGCGCAACAAGCAGCGCGATCAGCAGGCCATGGAACGGTACGAGAACAAGCGTCGCGCCGAAATCTCGAAGGAAATCAAGCGCGAAACAGAAATGAGGGATCGCGTCAAGCAGTTCCAGGATAATGCCCGACGTGAGGCACTTGTGGTAGATGTGCGCAAGGAGACATCCACGAAATCTGTCAGTCCCCCATTACACGCCCCCTATCAGCAACCACCCGCACCGACAGCTGCCGCTCGCCTGTCCACTCCACTGACTCGTCCCCCGATGACCGCCGTACGTGGCAGTGGACGCATCAGTGTGAGCTTCACCAATGAACACAAGCGGGTCACTCCCAAGCGTGAGTCCCAAACAGACATACAGATGGCCTTTGCGGCGGCCGGCAAACCCACCGACCCGTCCATGAAGTCTCCTATGGATACTCTGGATGAATGATTATCCCCTCATCATCACAATATTATACATACATACATATATCCCTTTTTATGCGTGTGTGGGGGAGCCTGTGCAAAACTGCTGTTTCCTATTTTCATATCTCTACAAATTTTAACGTGAATTAAACTAAAAGACAAGTGGGTTTCAATATCTTGGGAACATCAATATTGTATAATCACTAAATATATTAGATAAAACCTAGTCAAAATTATGCAGTCCACTTCATTGTGGAATTATCCATCGTTGAGCGGTTTCTTGAAAATCTGCTGGACGCGGACAAGGACTGGGGCCCAGCCGGTTCCAAACGGTAGATTCCGCATACAGGAGACACAGCCAGCGCAGCCACAGACGCTTCCATCTCCAGGCCGCTACTATAGTTTCTTTAATGTTAAAAATAAAATGAAAACTATGAACAAAAAATCGGCGGTTTAACCAAATACAGTGCTGGCAAACGACATAGACCGATGCAATATATCGATACACATCGATAGGATCAGCTGACACACAGTTTTCTTCGTTCGACGACGTTGCTTCTTTTTTTCACATTTTTTTTGCCGCTATGAAACTTTTGTAATCTGTAAAGAATCGTATTTAATTTGTAAGAAAACACACATTTGGAGACTGAAAGAACCAGGATAAACCCATGAGTACGAGAGAAGATACCATCGAAGGCGCTGCCGGCGACACCGACCCAAACCAAAGGCTATCTAAAAACGGGGCGACGACGGCCGGCAACCTGGACGATCTGGTGAAATATGTGACCCTGCACGTGCGCATGCCAACGCCACTGAGCGGAGTGGTATTGCCCTTTGTCCCGTTATACCTGACTGCGTTATACCTATGCATCTACATGTACGGCGGCGAGGACGCAGATGTTCCCACCACTCAAGAGTTGATCTCGTCGGAAAACCGCAAAACGGACTCGACCATTGCCTGGAATGACATTGGCTTCATAGCCGTTCTGGCCATAGCATTTCTACACATTCTCACATTACTCTTCTGCTACTGGAGCGTTCATGTCCTGGCCTTTCTTACCTGCCGCAAAGCGAAGCGACCGGCCCCGAATGTCCTGGCCAAGGTGGTGCCCACAGCGAACAATGGCAACTCAAAGATAGTTCCGATACGCTCCACCAAACTGGAGGATGGTTCAACGCAGTATTTTCTGGTCTTTCAGAAGACAAAATATGTGTGGAACGACGATAGGAAAACCTTTCGCGCCGTCGAGTTTCCCGTGGACGGACTCTTGAGAAACTATGCCGCCTCTCGAGGACTGGAGTCAGAAGAGGCTGTGAAGAAGGCCACTTCCACGTATGGAAATAACGAGATGGATATGGTGGTACCAGAGTTCCACGAACTCTTCCTTGAGCGGGCCACTGCACCGTTCTTTGTGTTCCAAGTGTTCTCGGTGGGACTGTGGTGCATGGACGACTACTGGTACTACTCCCTGTTCACGCTCTTCATGTTGATTGCCTTCGAGTGCACCATTGTGAAGCAGCAGCTGAGGAACATGTCCGAGATCCGTAAAATGGGTAACAAACCGTATCTGATCTATGCCTTTCGTCAGAACAAGTGGCGCCACATTGGCTCGGACGAGCTGCTTCCTGGAGATCTAGTGTCCGTGACCCGCTCCCAGAACGATAATATTGTACCCTGTGACCTGGTTATCCTGCGCGGCACATGTATTGTAGATGAATCGATGCTGACGGGCGAATCGGTGCCGCTGATGAAGGAATCGTTGGAGTCTTTGGACAACCTGGACACCGAACTGGATGTGGACGGTGATGGAAAGCTGTTTGTGCTCTTTGGTGGCACCAAAGTGGTGCAGCACACGGCCCCCACCAAGGAATCGCTGCGTGCCCCGGATGGCGGCTGCATTGGCTATGTGATCCGCACGGGATTCAACACATCGCAGGGTAAACTATTGCGCACGATTCTGTTCGGTGCCAATCGCGCCACGGAGAATAACAAGGAGACTTTTGCGTTTATTGCCTTCCTCATGGTATTTGCTGTGGCCGCAGCCTCCTATGTGTGGGTAAAGGGCAGCGAGGATCTGGAGCGCAACCGCTACAAGCTCTTCCTCGAGTGCACTCTAATTCTGACGGCCATCATACCGCCCGATCTCCCTATTGAGCTCACCCTGGCTGTGAATACATCGCTAATCCAGTTGACCAAATTGTTTGTATTCTGTACGGAACCCTTCCGCATTCCGTTCGCTGGAAAGGTTCAGATCTGCTGCTTCGACAAGACGGGAACACTAACTACGGATAACCTCATGGTGGAGGGCATTGCGGGGCTGACATCGAATGGGAGTTGTGTGCCCATCGAGCAGGCAGAGTCCAACACTGTTCAGGTCCTGGCCTGCTGCCACTCGCTGGCCCTGCTGGACGATGGGCTGGTGGGCGATCCCCTCGAGAAGGCCACCTTGGCAGCCGTCGATTGGAATCTCACCAAAATGGACAGTGTCATACCGAAGCGGACGCAGTTGAAGCCGTTGAAGATCATTCAACGTTATCACTTTTCATCGGCCCTGAAGCGCATGTCGGTCCTCGCTGGCTACCTGGTGCCCTACTCCAACGAAGTGAAGCACATTGGAGCCGTCAAGGGAGCACCCGAAGTCATTCAGAAGATGTTGCGGGAAGTGCCGTCGGACTATGAGAAGGTGAGTGCACAATTAAAAGAAAATTAGGCGAACATTAACCTTCTTGTAAACAGATTTATCTCGAGTATGCTCGTCGTGGCGCCCGTGTCCTGGCTCTGGGCATCAAGGAGTTTGGCAGCATGGGAACTCAGAAAATACGCGAACTGAAGCGCGATGAAGTGGAATGCGATCTCACCTTTGCCGGCTTCGTGATCATCTCGTGCCCCATGAAACCCGACTCCAAGACTGCGATCAAGGAGCTCATTCAATCCTCCCACAAAGTGGTTATGATCACAGGCGACAGTCCGCTGACTGCCTGCCATGTGGCCAAAGAGCTGCGATTCACACGCAAGAAGCTGCTCATCCTGACCCCGCCCGAACCGGCAAAGCGAAACACTTGGAACTGGATATCCGTCGATGGAGAGCAGTCGTATAAAATGGACGAGCGCAGCAAGAGCATATCTCCCATGCTTGCCACGCACGATCTGTGTATTACTGGCGAGGGACTGCTGCATCTACAGCACAATCAACCCCAGTATATGCGTCAGCTGCTGCCCCACGTGACAGTCTGCGCACGCTTTGCACCCAAGCAGAAGGAGTTTGTGATCACCACGCTGAAACAGTTGGGCTTCTGCACGCTCATGTGCGGCGACGGCACCAACGATGTGGGGGCCTTGAAGCACGCCAATGTGGGCGTCTCTCTGCTTACCAGCGCGCCCGCGAAGCGCAAGCGCACCGAAGAGGAACAGCAGCTGGCCACCGCAGCAGCGGCTGCAGCCACGGCCGCCGCTGCCAACACTGCCAACCAACAGTTGAGCCCGCGAGAGCGTGCCATGCGCCGGCGACAGGAGCACCTTAATCAGTCGCAAGCTCGCATGCAGATGGCTCTGCGCGACATGGAAGAGCAGACGATGGTTAAGTTGGGTGATGCCTCAATTGCGGCGCCGTTCACCAGCAAATCGTCCTCGATCATGTGTGGTGGGTAGCCCTGGGATTTCACAGCCTTTTTGATGCATTTCTGATCTTCCTTTTTCTATATTTTCCGTATCAGTCAATCACATAATCAAGCAGGGACGCTGCACTCTGGTCACCACACTGCAGATGTTCAAGATCCTCGCTCTGAATGCCCTCATTCAGGCCTACTGCCAATCCGTGCTGTATATTGATGGCATCAAATTCAGCGATACTCAGGCAACCATGCAGGGCATCTTCATCGCGGCCTGTTTTCTGTTTATTACTCGATCCAAGGTCTAGAAATTATAACAGGTCTATGGCTCACTGTACTCACCATTCTATTTGCAGCCACTGAAAACTCTGTCGAAGGTCGCACCACTGCCAAACATCTTCAATTTCTATACAATTTCTACGATCCTCTCGCAATTTGCAGTGCATTTTGGCACGCTCTATTACTTGACCAATGAAGCCACCAAATTGGCACCGCCAAGGTGGGTCTACTACTATAATACTCCTCTATATTGGTACTAACTCTTTTTTTTCTCTTCCTAGAGTGGGCAAAGTTAAGCTGTATATTGACATGGATGCCGAGGAGAAGACCAAATACGATCCAAACATTGTTAGCAGCACGGTCTACATTATTAGCATATCACTGCAGGTGGCCACCATTGCAGTCAACTATAAGGTAGGAACTAGACCGATCCCTGCCGAAAGGAACTATATAATATAATCCTATATTTAATTAACAGGGGCATCCCTTCATGGAGAGTCTGCGCTCCAATCTCATGCTGATGTATGCCATTGGCGCCTCAGCCGCGTTGGTGCTGCTGTTATCCACGGGCCTGGTGCCCGATCTGACGGAATTTTTCGAAATTATTGATTTCCCCACAAATGTACGTATATGCATTTGCAAGCCATTATGCGAGACTATACATTAATTTTCCCTTTATAGTTCCGTTGCGTATTGCTCGCTGTCCTGGTGGCGGACATCATTGGTGCCTTTCTGTTGGATCGCATTTGCTCATGGCTGTTCGGGGAGACACGTGGCAAGTCCAAAGTGTTGAACTGTTAGGACCATTTAGATTTAAGTACTAGACAAAAGTTGCAAACCCCACAAAATCTTACGTTCCACAGATAAATGAAAAATTTCTTCGTTTCATTATAATATCTTTAAAGCCAGGCGTCGGTTTCTTAAATTCTAAAAATCCTTTGGATTGTATTAGCGGCCAAGTTTGGTGCTTATTTTATTACTTTGATGCAATTAGCAAAATTGTCGTAATATTTTTAAAGCAAATAAATTTAAGAGGACAAGTATAATTTATATTCAAGTCTGTTGCTGGTCCTGTATGTTGTCCTCCACTTTAGAGTCCTCCAGCTGTTTGAACTGTATCAAGATGACCAAATAAGTGGTCACAGCCGAAAAGATCTAAGATTTAACAAGTTTTTAGTCATTTATTTGAACACATGTTACGCACAGACAATAGTCACCTTAAAGAGTGTGGAATTGTCTATGGCAAAGAATCCATAGGCCGTGAATTGTACTTCCTGCTTTATGCTTTTGGTTAGAAATTTATCAATCTACAGAAGAGACCAAAGACAATATAAATACAAATTTTAGGCCGAATTTTGAGCTGGCTCAGTCTCTCTAAAAACTTTTTTGAAAAGCCAGAAGAGAGCCCTTAAAAGCCAAAGCGAGTTCGTAAAATAATTTTCATAGATTTTTCCTTTAAAAACTCACAATATTCTGATACTCCTTGCTCTTGGCATAGACCCTGGCTAGGATTTGGGATGTGGCATTGGCCTGGAAATAAACCCACACAGAAATCATTAGTAAATCAGTTATCCCTGATTGAGATTGGGGCCCACCTCTCTGGTGGTTAGACCACAACTGCGAGACAGCAAGGCCAGCAGGGAGACATGCATGCACAGCCAGGCAAAGCACCATTGAAGAATATTCGATGAGACCATTCCCTTGGCTGTGATCTGGACAAACAGATTGTAGCAGTTCGTTGTGACCGTGTAGAAGGAGTAGCCCAGAAAGGAGACCAGAATTAGGTTGCAGCAGTCGTTGATGCCCTTGTAGATGCGCAGCAATTTGTTGTGCATGCGATATATGAACAACGAGTCCTCGGGGAAGTTCTCCATGAGTGTAGCTCCTGCCGCCTGTCGTCTATGGCCGCCCTTTTTCCGCTGCTGCTGGGCATAGGTGTATCCATTCAGGAGCTGATTTATAAAGTGGAATCGAATGTACACGATGCGTAGCAGAGCCGAGGCAAATACAATGTACGTGGCTGTCAGACCATTCTGTACGGCATAGAAGGCCAGTAGTACGTAGGATGTGGGCGTGATTACGCCATCCACCGCATAGATCTTCAGCACAATGATGTACGTTTGACAGGCGGCAATGCCGAAGAGATATTTCACCGAGAAGCCAAAGTTTTGGCTCAAATTGGCCCCAAACTGGCGGCGCACTTCATCGTCCAGCTGAAGGATCTCGTTCATGATCCGCAGGATGTTCTTGGTGTTGCGCGCACACACGAACACGGTCAATGTGTAGGTGAGGATGCAGAGCAGCAGCTCGATCCACTGATTCACATTGTCCGTCTCGCGGTAGGAGTAGAAGAGCTGCGCCGAGCTGGGCGTGAAGAGGCTGTACACATTGAAGATGGTCAGGGCGTGGACCACGCCCCGCACAAAGAACGAGTAGAACTCGTTGGTCTTGGTGGGTGGCCCCACTTCGTGGCTGGAGAGCTGCTCGTAGATTGGCATTAGCCCACTGGCCTTCAGCACGGACATTATCGTTCTGATGTCCTCGAAGACGGGATGCTCCAGAGTCCTTGGAGGCGGCGGTGGTGGTGGTGGTGGCGTCTCATGACTGAAGGCATACCTATTCACTGAGGGAGTCCGATACGGCGATATCCGACGTGGATACGGATGCAAACGCGCTTTCTGTGTCGGCATTTCAATTACCCAAGTGTTCGGTGACATCGCCAACAAGGCACTGACACGACACCACCCGGCTGGAGGATATGGCTAACAGGGGCCAGACTTATCTGATTAAATGGCCAATGGCCAGGGACCTAGTTATCATTCGTCTGACTTCAGTGGCCATTAGAGTAATTGGTTTTCATTGTGGAATATTGAATATTTGCGGACAGAGTGGAGCTAAAAATCAATTATCCCATCAGCGAATAATAGATAATGCTTTTGAATACACTCCCAAGTCAATAATAGAATATAAGCATTCATTGGTTGAGGTATAGAACGGAACCAATCTGGAGACTCATAGTAATGGAACAAAGATGTATTTTATTTAAATAAATTATAGCTAAAAATGTATCACATACTCGTTTATTTTTGAAGTGAAAGTTCTTTAAATATTTTTAAACTATTACAAATAGTTGGAAACGTGTATGGTTTTTTAAAAAAGTTTGAACTCATAAGATTGTTCCGAATTCCGAAAATTTTAATGAAAATCGAAAAGAATATCTTATAATTACAAGAATAAAGATATTCTGAATAAAACTCGTTAGCGAAAGTACCTAACCCATTCCTCATAAGTCGGTGTAATCTCTCAACAGCAAAGAAATGTTCACGGTTCATTTAGTAAATGACGGTTTAATATAAACCTCATTCATTTAAGCTTCAGAAATACTATTTCCATAAAGTTTTATTATAATAATTGTCAAAAACAGAAAATAAGCTTAATAAGGTTCTTAATTTTTGCTATTTTCTTTCCAACAATCCATTTTTCAGATACCACCACCAATTAATTTTCGTGACCAAATCCCTCTGATATTCTTATTGTATTTACTTTAATTCCTCTTAATCCCACAACCAAGACCCACAAATCGGACAGTCATTTCGTTGGGGGGAAACAATCATTTTGTATACCAGTCGGGTCCAGTCCACCCTCGGATGTGATATGTGTTATGAGAATGTTATTGCTATATTATCGCTGAGATGCGTGGAGTATTATCTTCGTCACACCTTTTACTCCCCCAACACAGGCACGCGACCAGCACCCACACATACGCACACCAAGCATATGTAAGAGTTCTATATACATATATTTAGATATACCGACAACCGGCCTCTCACATTTTTCCACCCCTAATGAGGGATTGCAATTCAATGTGTCCCCTCTCCAGGTTTTGTGTGACTGCTTTTTGCATACCCTCGTCAAAGGTAATACCACATTTTGGATAGGATGGAATCGATTTCGAAGTCATCATTATTAAGCATAATCGATATAGCCATGTGCGTTCATCCTTCTGTCTGTTCTTATAAAAAACTATACAGAGATTGAACCTTTTCATACTACTGATACTACTATAGTATATATCTGGCAACTGATAAGATCGGATCAATATATCCAAAATGTTATAGATTGCAGTTCATCAACATCAAAATACAATTACTATTTCATCGGAAGAATACAAATTAGATACCAACTATAACACACAAGATCGGATCACTTTTTTTGAGTCTCATACGCTTTCATTCCTATTACTACTCAAGAGTGATATAATCATCAGATGCTGAATATTTTTCAGCAACATAAAAACATCTTTAGTTTCAGTTTTATAAAGATTGGATGACCATATAATAGATCAGTCTTTGAAACGTTCGTTCTAAAAGGGTTTCAAGACTCGGAATCCAACCATCTCATGTGATTCCCCGTCGTTCATCCAAATTTGATTAAGATCTGCCATAGAACGATTCTTCTGCAAGGGTATCAAGAGCTTCGGTCCTCGCTGAAAGCCTCCCCTGAATGTTTTTGTCATTTCTTTGCCTCACCGTTTGGGGGAGATATCAGGCAGACAAAGCAGAGACATACTTATAGACATAGAGAGAGATAGAGAGAGAGAGCGAGAGTGGATAAACTGGCACGCTGTTGCTCCACAGCAGCTTCTGTGACGTCACGACACGGTGAGGGCTTTTCTAAGCCCTGCACGGCCCTGCCCAGCACGGCGGGCAACAGATACAGACACACGACACATCGTGCGAGGGGCGGCTCTTATCAGCATTCGGCATCGGACAAATCGAAGACAAAAACAAAAGCGGATTTAATCTCGGAGAGAAAGGTCCGGCTAATCATTCGAAATGTTGCCACCGCCAACGACGCCGGTGCTCCTCTGGGGGCTGCTGCTCTTCTTGACGGCTACCCTGGCCGGACGCGTCCACGCCCACTACACCAGCGGGGATGTGGTCTACCATCCGTTGTCGCACTTCTGGACGGGCGTGGGCTTCTGTCCAGCCGGTGACATAGATCACAAGGGGATTAGCGCCGCCCTGAGCGCCCGTGAGCTGCAAATGAACCTCCGGCAGATTGCAGCCCTGCCGGTGGGCGCTGTGACCCACATACGCATCCACTGGCTGCTGGAGCTGGTGCAGTTCCTGCAGTACGACATGAGCGGTGTGCCAAAGTACGACTTTGGTAAGTTCGATAACTTTATTGACTTTCTGCACGAGGAGCTGCGCCTGTCGCCGGTTCTTGAGTTCATGGGGAATCCGGGGCAGGTATTCACGGAGAATCCACAGCAGATCTCCTTCTTCTGGGACCACTTCGTGAAGACTACCCTCAATCATCAGATAGGTGAGTGTGTGTCGACCCAGGAAACCATGCCGCCGAAGCTCAATCCTTCTCACCTTTCCTTCTGCAGTACGACATGGCTCTGCCCGGATGACCAACTGGCGCTACGAGACCTGGAACGAGCCAGATCTGAGTGGCTACAACACGCTCAACCTAACACTGGACTACTACTTGGAGTATGTGCAAGCCGTTCGACGTGGTCTCAGCAAGGCGGGTGGTGTCCATTCCCACACGAATCTGCCTATGTACCGGGCTCTGCGGGGCCCTGCAGGCCTGTTCAAGAACCTCAACAGTCACCCACGTTGCTGGAAGCTGCTGCAGCTGTGCAATCAACGTATGGTTCACTGTCCCATCGATGTGCTGACCTTTCACCGTAAGGGACTCAACGGAAGTGCCGTGGAAGTTGTGAATGCTTCGCTGTCTTTGCTGGCGAAGATCTACAAGGAGTATCCCAATCTCAAGCAACTGCCGGTGGCCAATGAGTAAGTAGATCCAAAGAGTGCGGTAAAGAGTAAGCTCCAAATCTTCATCCTCCTATAGTGAAGCTGATCCTGTGGCTGGGTGGAGCACACCGCGCGAATTCCAGGCGGATGTGCGGTACGGAGTGACTTTGATGTCCACGGTGATGCAGCATTGGCATGCCAAGCTATCCGGCGGTCCGCTGAGCCGTCTGGAGTCCATTAGCCATGACAATGCCTTCCTCAGCTATCATCCGCACGAATTCACACAGCGCACTCTTTTGGCCCACTTCCGGATGAACGAAACAAATCCGCCGCACTCTCAGTTCATACAGAAGCCGGTGTACGCTGCCCTGGGGATGCTGGCCAAGTTGGGAAGCCGCGCTGCCGACATGGAGCTGGTAAACATGGACACCAAGCACAGTGTACAGGTCTGGCGCACCGTCTCCGGCGGCATGGGCGGACCGGGCCAGTACATGGCCACCATTTTCCTCAGTCCCGAGGAGGCAGTACCAAAGATCACGGCCTTCCATCACAAGTACACGCTAAACATGTCCATAGCCAACGAGTCGGCATTTATCACCGAGCTTCTGATGCCGCACAACACGGATCCATACTATCTGTGGACCCAGGCAGGCAGTCCAGCGTATCCCAATGCCAACCTGCGCGAGGCCATGCGCCGGGCGCAGACACCACGGCTCTACGAAACGGGTCCCATCTGGCAGTACAACAGCGAGCTGGTCATCAATTCGGCCAGCATACCCCTGCCCTGGGCGATGCTGTTGCGCGTGTGCTCCGCCACGTGGCCGAAACTAAAGCGACCGCAGCAGCTGTCTATTGTGGAGGTCACGCACCGCGAGGTGTTCATCAGCTGGCGCGAGCATCCCAAGTCCATGCAGTGTCTGAAGAGCTACGAGGTGTGGTTCAAGCAGCGTGGGGGCCAAGGTTCTGCCGCCGACTGGCTAATGATATCCCGGGACTGGCACTTGCCCTATCCATCGTTTCAGTATGCACCCAACGGCCAGACGGGATCAGTGAATGGTTAGTAAAGGGTCCTTAATAGAGAGATTTTTAATTCCTTGTCTTCTTGCAGGTTTCTACAAAGTCCGCGGTGTGGATGTGTTCAATGAGACCAGTCCCTTTTCACAAATAGTCGAATATCTGGAGTTGTAATTCAAGAAAAACAGTTTATCGCACACATATTTAGACAAAAGTAAATGACAAAAACATAATCAGGCTATGGCCAGGCGCCATCCCTCTATCTGTCTCTCTTGGAATGAAACTGGAACTGACTTCATTGGGCACAAAACTTCTGGACATGCGCCTCCGCCTTAAAGCCACCCATATACATATATATATCATATACAATATTTAGTGTATAGTACATAATCTGTGTTGTGTTCGTAATGCATAAAATGCCCTCATCCTGTGCAGGGAATCGGCCAAAAGCGTAACCATTAAGCATTCTCTGCCTGGGCGGGGTATTTACAGAGAGAAAGAGAGAGGATCAGGCACTTAACAGCATAAACAAGTAGAATCCCCGTTCTCTTTTAAACAATATACTTTTTGTTTGCTTAAAGCAAAGAACTACATAAGTCTCTAAATCCAGTTCAGCCCTCGGCATCTAGGACCAGCCACTTTTCGTTGATGTGTTCGATTTGCTTCGTCAGGATGGGATTGCGGACACGCACTTTCACCTCCAGTTTGCCTCCGACCTGCTTGCGGCCATCCATCAGCTGTGCGAGATAAAAGAGAGCCATGTTATAAGAGCTGCTGGTGCCACATGGTGTTAGGTTAACTCACATCGTACGTGTCGTGTATATCACACTTAGTCTCCAGTGGCTGCAGCTTTACATTGACGGTGCCGATCAGTATGTCAGATCGCAGGAATCCTCTGAAACAACATAGGGGCAGTTTACGACTTAGTCCACAACAATCTATGCTGCAGCTATTATTTGGTTACGATTTATTTAGCGCATGGCATTTTGAGATGAGTTCATAGTGTGGTGTTTGTTTTTTTGTTGGGAATTGAGGCGTAAACAATTTTGAGAATATTTTATTAAAACCATTCCACATGGGAAATCAAGTGAATTCAATGGATAATGCATATGAATTATCATATACTACTTTGAGATATATGTATCTATGTGTGGTGCTGAAGCCGTGACCGAAATGCAGTGATCTAAAGAATTTATACTGATTACGGGAGGGAATCAAATCAAATATTACATAATTTGTAGGCAAACAAATATTACTAAGCCAAATTATAAGGAAATATATATAAAAAAATCTTTCAATCTAAACTAATTTAGCGAATTTCTAAATACGTTTTAAATGGGAAATTAAATAATAATCTTTTTGGAATGTTATGAATACCTGTCTAAGGGAATACCGACTTTAAGAGTCTATGAACATTGGATGATTGAATCTATTTGAGAATGCAATACTTCACATGCTTTAAAAAGTTCCCGGAATCACTCCAAAGTAGAACTGCTTCCTTTTGTGAGTCTTAGGGACTCACAGGTACCCATATGGGTAGTAAAATTTTCATCTCTGCGAAGTTCCTATTATAATTTTAGCAAAAGTGCTCAAAAGTGACTCAATAAGTGGAACCATGTGGAAGGGATTTGTGAATGGCAAAAGTTTTTAAAAGTATCGAAGTAACTACCATTTTGGCGAAATACTCAATCTTCAAATGCTCTAAAAAAAATAACTAATTAATTAAACCATATACCACTTCTGTTAGTCCCGAAAAAAATGCATGGAAAGCGCCTTAGTACGGATTAAAGAATTGTGCTAAGATTCACCCACTCACCCTCTGGAATAGATCTCTAACTTGACACCGTGCCGCTTAAAGATTCGCTGGAACTGGCGATTGCTGCGCTGAATGTCCACCTTAAAGCGTTCGTCGTAGTCGGGGCTGTTTGTGTCCTTGATCACATTGGTTTTTGTCTTGAAGGATTCATCCTGGAAGGATACACAATTGCGTTACGAGAAGACATTCAAATTGTAGTTGTATTTGCTTACGTTGAGGAGTGGAAACTCTACTCGAACATAGGTGTCAACTTCCTTGGGATTGGGAACATTATAGTTGATTCCACGGGCCACAACAATTTCCAGCTCGTTGTCTGTCAGATCCGTGTTGCAGTGGACAATATTAAAGTTACGCTTTTCGTAGTGGAACTTTGGCAGTGGCTGGCCCTTTCGCTTGGAGTAACGCACCAGATCCAGGTCTTTTTGGACAGTCAGGGCCAGATTTTCAAAGCGATTCATGCCGGCCACATCGCCCATGGCCTTGTGATGGTCTCGCGTATTCTTACACATCATCAGCTGCTTGGCTAGCTGCTCCTCCATGCGTACACCGATCTCACAGATGTCATCGCTGGGATCGCATTCCTCTGCCGAAACAATGGCAAAGGAGGCCTCCAAGTTATCACGCTGAGAGGGCGGTACGGGCAGCTGTAAAGGATTGCATGTTAAACTGATATCTTTTTGATATAAATCCCATAAAACTAACCGTGCTGAGGTCCACGGGCAGTCCGCTGCTGGCTGCATTGAGCAGCGAATCGAATCCCTTGTAGATCTTGAGGTACTCCTTGGCCTGATCAATTTCTCCCGCCTTCTTGGCTTCGATGGCGGCCACCTTGAACTCCTTTTGGCGCTCGAGCAGCAGCTTCATCTGTTGCTCGGCCAGGTTGCTCTTCTGGTGATTGCCAGTGACGCGTGTCGTCAGTTCTGTCGGCTGCGGTGGTGATGGTGCCGCCTTTCGTGGGACCGTTGGCGTGGTCGCACTGCTCCCAGATGGAGTTCCTCCCGCAGAAGTGCTTGCCGTAGCTGGCGGAGATGTGGGCGAAGTGGGCAGTGATGGAGTGGCTGCTGGAGCAGGCTCTGTCGAGGGCAAGGGTCCGAAACCTGGAGGCACAGGCAGCTCATCGTAAGCCACAGGTTTCCCAGCCTTGTACTGTTTTATGGCATCTTCGTACTGCTTTACAATCCGTCCAAACCGTCGCGCCTTGCCGGTGTTTTCCTCAGCCTTGGCCGCCGCCTCTACAGACTTATACTTTTCCAAGCGCCGCTGCAGTGCCTCCAGCATGGATTCTGCAGCAGCAGCGGCAGCAGGCGGGGTAGCCGGAGCTGGAGCGGGTGTCGGCTCAGGAGCTGTGACCACTTCTGGGGCGGCTTCACCTTTCATCTTGGCTAGGAACTCGAGAAACTCGGAGGGAGGAGGGGGCATGTCACTGAGATCCACTTCCTGACCATCCTCGCACATCTCGACGACCACATCGAACTGCTTCACGACCTTTAGGAACTGCAGGGCATTGGCTGTGTCGCCACTGCGCTTGTATTGCAGGGCCGCAGCTTTGTATTCGCTCTGACGGCTGCGCATTTGGGCCACAAGTGGATTTGGTGGCGTGGCAGGCGCCGGAGGAGGAGTTGCAGCCGGCGGTGAAGTAGGAGTGGGCGGAGCAGGAGCCACACGTGTGGGCTGCGACACTGGAGTGGATGGAGCCGGAGATTCGTCTGCAGCTGGTGACGGATCACCAGCTGGTTTCACGCTCACTTCTGGAGGGATATCATCCACATTGATGGTCTTTCCAGCAGCCGCCTGCTTATGCAGATCCTGCAAGGTTTTGAGACCCCGACCAAAGCGACGCGCCTTTCCAGCATCACCCGACGCCTTGGCATTCGCCTCCGCCTGCTTGTATATTTCCAATCTCTGCTTGATTATGCCCAGAGTATCCACTGTGGTGGTGGGCAAGAAGGTCTGCACAGGTTCCTCCTCGCTAGCAGCCGGTTCAGCTGCAGCTTCCTCTGCCTCCGGTTCTTCCTCCAAGCCCCCAATGCCATGCAGTTCGCCCAACAGGTCAGAGTCATTTTCCAGATTTTCATCGTCGTCATCATCGCTGACATCACGCAAGCTGTCGGCAATCATTTTGTCCAAATCACTGGTGGGCATTAGCTTTGGCTTCGGCTTCGCCTTTGGCCTCTGGCCGCCTCCACTGGCAAGGGCGGCCAGCTCTGCCTCCAGGTCGCTATCCCCGCCATCGTCATCCCCATAGCCAGAGGTGGGATCGAAATCATCTGGAATTTCCGTCAAGCCAAACTGTCGCGTGAGAGAGTAGGGGGAATGAAGAAGCGATGACTCATAATACATAAATAAGCAGATCTAGTTGTCTAGTTCAACCATTTACCTGGGCCAAATTGTGCTGTCGTCGCTTGGCAGGCTCTGGCTTTCGCTTGGCAAACATCTTTGACTAGTTTAAACCTATAAAATTACTACAGACACTTCTATTCCAAATCCTTTTTAATTGCGTTGCAGCTGCTCTCAGACAACAATAACAGAATCGCTAACGGGAAGCAACGAAGGTGACGCAAGGAAGAGCTGGTCAAAGCCTGAGCGACGTAACTTGTCCAGGGCTATATAGCAGCTATATTGAATTATTTTTGAACTATGTGTTAATTTTTATTGCATATTGTTTTCTAGAACATCCTTGAACGTTTCATTTGGAAATTTCTTGAAGTGCATCAATGAAATCCGGCATTCAAGAGCGGCAAAAACCTTGCGCCACCTTCTCACTTGTCTTGTTTCAGGGCTGCGTACACACTCATAAGCAGGGCTGCTCGCCAGCTGATTAATCGATAGAAAAACATCGCACCATTAAAAACCATCTATCGAAAGCCAGCGCACACACAGTGCGAAACATTTTGCGAAAAAATTAGACCAAAAAGTTATATTGATTGGAAAATTGAGCAGCTTAAGCTAACTGGTGTAGCCCCTTAACAAGTGGCAAGGCATGCTTTAATCCCCGCCAGCTCAAACCCGGCTGTGGTGGCTTTGTAAGGCTAGCAAAACCATTGCAAGTGGAGCTGTCGTGGTCTTATTTGCCTACTTTTTTTTCCCACCTCCTCCAA
The DNA here is from genome assembly GCF_009870125.1 of Drosophila pseudoobscura. Taxonomy (NCBI): domain Eukaryota; kingdom Metazoa; phylum Arthropoda; class Insecta; order Diptera; family Drosophilidae; genus Drosophila; species Drosophila pseudoobscura. The sequence continues at coordinate 24,339,529 of NC_046681.1, read as the reverse complement.
CTCTGTCGCTGTGTGGGCCATCAGCAGCAGCAACAGCAACAGCAGCAGTTTAACAACAACGAGAGAGGAGAGACTTCGTCACGAAGGGGACAAGGGGCCGCAAGACCACCGACAGTCTGTTTGGTTTAGGCGTGGAAATAAACAAATAGATCACAGGCACAGAGTTCCAAGGAACGGAACGGGGCGTGGCTAGCTTAACACTCGGCTTGGCAACAACAGCAGCAGCAAGAGCAAGAGCAACAAGTAGGCGGCATGGACGTAACGCTTACCGAGCCCGAGACACGTTTCTACAGTGAACTCTTTCATTGCTGCGATGTAGAAAAGACGGGCATGGTGCCAATGCTCAAGGCAACGGAGCTCTTTCGATCGTCGGACATTGCCAGCGCAAAGCTGATTGAGGTAGGTCCAATTCCCGACCCTCCGATCGTGACACAGCTAATTAGTGAATCTCGTATCTCCGGCAGATCACCGGACTGGCAGGGATTCCCTCGACAGCGTTGCACATCTCACGCGCCCAGTTCTATTCATGCCTCAAGCTGATTGCCGCCCACCAGGCAGCGATGCCGCTGCGTCAGGAGCTGATATTCGCCACGTGCCCATTGCCAATGCCACATTTTAGCTGGAAGGAGTTGTCAGCAGCGTCAGTGGCCACAGAGAACGGACTGGGGGCCCTGCCACCGCCACCGCCCACAGATCGGCGGAACTCGTTGCGTCGCAACTCGCAGCAGGATCAGCTGCAGGACACCTCGGATGTGCCCAGCACCGACTCAGAGGTGGAGCAGAACGAGTCCATTGAAGAGGCGGCGGGGCAGCGCACAGATGGCGTTGTCAGCAGCAGCAGTCGAGAGAATGTCGGGGTGCGTATCTTATCATGGCATATATGCAAATAGGCTTAACATTGACCCCTGTCCCGTGTTCCCTCTCCCTTATCTATGCGCAGCGTCGACGTGGCGGCTCTCCAGAGGCCTGGAGCACGAACAGCGATAGCCCCACGCCCACCAATAGCGTGGCGGAGCGACCCTGGGCTCAGGATCCCCTCTGGCAAGGGCTCCTGGGCGACGAGCACCGCCAGCTGCTGGGCACAGAGGAGGAATCCTCCGATCGCCACAGCAGCGATGACGATGACAACGAGAACGAGCTGGTGGCCGTCTATCAGATCACCCCAGAGCAAAGGGAATACTACAATAAGCAGTTCAAAACAGTCCAACGTGATCCCCATGGCCTGCTCTCCGGCCAGGCAGCGCGGTGAGTGCTGAAGAGCTATTTTTGGCTAGAGATATCTTTTAATTTGATTTTCTGTAGGGTTTTCTTTGAGAAAAGCCGCATACCCGTGGAGGAGCTGCGTCACATTTGGCAGCTGTGCGACGTGACACGCGATGGGGCGTTGAGTCTCTCTGAATTCACGGCTGCCATGCATCTGGTGGTGCTGCGACGCAACAATATACCGCTGCCCACCAGCCTGCCCCACTGTCTGCATCCGAATGTGCTGCAGACGAAGGCGGTTGGGGGCAGCGGTGGAGTGACCTCCTCCTCGTCGTCGTCGTTACCTCAAGAGCCCCCCGAGGCTGATCTCCTGCATTTGAACGATGACGACGAGGACGAGCAGACGGACAATACAATCATTGCTGGCAATCTCAGCGGAGGCAGCTCGGCGGGCACCAGCAAACCGCGTCCCACTGTGCCGCCGAACGACAAGAATATCATGAATCTGAGCACCATCTCCACCTCGTCCCAGGCCAGCAACAGTTCGAGACGCGAGGCGACACCCACCACAACGTCGCTGAATAAGAATCGTAGCATTTCGAATTCCCCCAATCACGAAAGGATCGTAGGCGGTACAGTGTCGTCAACGGGAAATGCTCCCGATTCGAGTAATGCCTCCAATCAGTGGACAAAGTTCAGTGAATCTCCCACAACGAGTGCGGCACCAGCTCAATCCACGACTGGAGCTGCTGCTTCGACTTCGGCTACGGCTGCTGGTGCGGTTGCTGGTACTGCTGTTGCTGGTGCTGCTGCTGCGGCTGTTCCAGCCGTCTCTAGTCCCGGCCTCAAGCCAGCTCTGTTTGATATGAAACGTACTGCACAGGATGTGGTCTCCAATCCGCAAATATTGCATCCCGTGCCTCTGCGTGTGACTCCCATAGGTAAGATGAAGTGAAATACAAGAAACGAATAGCTCTAATAAATTACTTTCCTTTAGGCAATGCCATAGCCTCTTCCTCCGGCGAGCAGTCGTCCGATATGGATGGGGTCGTTGTATTGCGCGAGGAGAGTCCGAAGACCATCACATCGACCACCACAGTCAACAATCAATCAACAGCAGGAGCAGCAGTAGCAACAGCAGTCACAGCTACAGCAGCGACAGGAGCCACTGCCACACATCGTGAGAGCAGTGATCTGCGTGCCATTCAGCGTCCCCAGGCCAAGAAGCTGCCGGCCAAGAACAGTGTGCTGCCACCGCCACCACAACGCGAGCCGAGCATTGGTTCCACTGGCCCTAGCGAGACCTCGGATCCGCTGCCCACGACAGTTTTTCCCACGACAGTCGCCGTGTCCAAGAAGGAGCCGCCGCCATTGCCTCCACCAAGGCCACATCGTCATGCGAGAAGCAGCAGTTTGGACTTGAACAAGTTCAAAATGGGCACAACGGGCGGTGCACAGCAGGCGGAGGTGAGTAAACAGTGCATAGGCATATAAGAAATCTTTATTTCCTCTGTAAGGCGGTACAGATCTTCAGACAACCGATGATTTCTATCTGTACCTTTTTCTCTCATCTGTGAATGTTTGAAATCCAACTGATGATCCTTTCATACCCTTGCAATATGTGTATACAGCCCGATCGATCCCCGTGGCTGTTGTTAGGCTAAAGTTTCGAGAGTATAGTATAATATATTGTTTGTATGTACGAATCAGTTCCTGGAAGCTTAAGCATGAGTGGGAGATAGAAAATGAGTGTTCAGCAGTTTTAGAAAAGCTAACTTAAGCAAATTACTAAACGAATATCGCGCTGAACAAGACGATTTTGAGGCCTATACAATTTTAAACAATAAATGGCTGCATGACGAAGAGGCTTCGGAGAGGGGTTCTCAGAGTTAGCTTCCTCAGAAATGAGTGCTTCAAGACCAGGGATAGTATAAAGATAAAGATACATATCTCACAGACAGTGTCAGTACACAATAGATTCGATATATAGATAATTAAATGAGAAATCTATAAATGAATAGGACTTATACGTGTAAAGATGTTCAAGATGAGTCAGTTGAGGAAATTGATCAATAAAAGACGATTTCAGTTGAATGCCCGTGTCAATACCTATGAAAACGAGGCTTGGAATTAGCAGGAGAGACCGTGAGAGTTAGGTCCGGAGAGTAGGTTAGAACAAAATAAGGGCGCTATAAATTTGCGATTAAAAAGCTAATTTCGGGACCAATTTAAAGATGCTCAAGACTTTCCACTTCGCTATGGAGCCATACATGAGTATTTGCAAGGGTATTTGAGACCTCGGCATGCCGGGGATTACCAGTTGCTGTGGTTGTTTGTTGCTAACTTTATTCCTCAAAGATTTACCACCTATAATATGTTATGTTATGTGTATATAAATATGAAACCCACCCTACCCCTACTCTTTGTTAAGATTACTGCGCAAGCCAGCTTCGATATGCAAACCTCAGCGGGTTTTGCCGATTTCACGCACTTTGCCGACGAAGGTGGCGCCGCGAATGTTGTAAGTCCATAAACAAATCTTAAATGTTTGAAAGCATTCCACTCCAATTGGCTGTAGCTCCACTAGTGTCATGTGTCCAAATTCAGTAGCTTCTAAAAACATTCCAAAACAAAAAACCCACCAATTACAATCTACAACAATTTCCTTCTGATCGAATCGTACTAATCTTTGGTTAACTTCTAGCTGGAGAGTGGAACTGTGGCCGAGCAGCAGCTGCACTCGCTGCCGCCGGCCCAGCCACCGCCTGGCGGTGTGCCTCCGACACGGATTACACTGCAGCAGACCCAAACGCAGCAGCGGGTATCAGCCTTTGAGGTCTATCGCAAGCCGCAGACGCCACGGAACTCACAATCGCCGCCACAACAGCCGCCGCCACCGGCCCCGGCCCTGGTCGGCAGCGGAGTTGTCTCTCAACTGCCAAGCGCCGAAACCTTTGAGAAGCGAGTGACGGCCATAAGTGACAGCCTGCGTCACGTGTCCTTTAAGCAGAACCAGACGAGCACCACCGAGCTGCTGCAGCGACTGCGCGAACAGAACAGCTCCCTGCTGCACCTGTGCAATGATCTCAGCGACGAGCTGCTGAGCGTCCAGACGCGCAAGGAGGAAATGCGCCTCAGGCTGGAGAGCCTGAATGGTGGTTCCGAGGGTCCCACTGGGCGAACAAGCTCGTCGATATCTTCGGCTCCGGTTACGGCGAATGTCACCGGGGGATCCTCTGGGTCAGCCGGTTACACAAATGTCTAAACAGCGTCAGATAATCATTATTTTCATTATCATTTGTCACACTTATGTGTTGATTCTGCACAATTTATTTATCGCGCGGTATCGCCCACTGACATTCAATCATTTCTATTCAAAAAGGTTCTCTTTTCGCTTTTGCAACAAATCTAGAAAGCTGTGCAAACAGACATGGCATGAATGCTGGAATGTTTGCACAGTTTCGTTGACGATGGATGGCCAGTGGAATGGATGGATGGATGGAGGAGTAGAAAGTACTCCCAAGTTTGTGTGCTGCTACATAGAAGTCGCTAATTTAATTTGTAGGCTAGTTAAATCTCAACAAATCATGCGAAAATCAACAAAAACAATAATGCCGCCTCTATAGATATTTATGCAGATCGATTTATATATACATATATATGTAGAGTGTATGTATATGTGTACTACGAGTGTATGCATATGCAGTTCTCCTAATTGTTACAAGTAAATGATGACACACACACGCAGCCCTCGAACCCGAACCCAAATCCGTATCTCACCCCCCTCTTAGTGTATAATGAAACTACCACAAAGTGGTCCAACGCCCAGCTGTAATATTTCGTGCTAAAAACCTTTTGCAATTGCATTTTTCTTTTGCCAATTTGCTATTTATCAACGCCTCGAAATTCCAATTCCAATGCCCATTTCTTATTCATTCCGGCAATGAAAACTAACAAAGAAAAATCCAAAACGAAAAAAAAACGAAAGAACCTATATTTAATCTTAAAAATCCTACCTATCAAAAACGAAAGGAAAGTAAAGCCTGGCTTAATGTTTAAGTATTAGAAAAGGCAAAAAAGCTGAAACAGAAAAAATGTTCATTTCCTTGAAGGCGCAGCTCCTACCCCACACAAAAAGTATATACGTATTATATACTATATATTTTCTATATGTATAGTGTACACCACAAGAAAAAACTTGATATTATGTACATTTAACAAAATTTCTTTATAAACAAAAAGAAGATTGAAACAGGAGAGAAATTTAATTTAAACCGGACCACTAAATATGTCGAATTTATCAGATATATACCAGCATATGTATCATTTCTTTTGCATACTTAAAACACTTGATGTATGAGTTTTCTTCAACCTGTTAAACATTTACCCCCACCCCAAAACACACACAGACAAAACATAAAACGTAAAGAAAAAGTCTAATGAAATTGAAGAAGTAAAAAAGTGATATTGAAACACTATGAAAACATATTATTACGTTTCTGCGTGATCAATGTGTATTGTTTTGATGGATATACATCTGTGTGAGTAAAGATAAATGTATTATGTGTTAAAAAAGCTAAAAAATGCAATAAAAGCAAAAGTGCGAGAAGAGCAAACAAAAATTGTATATCATTTGAATTTTCGAAATTCGATACTTCGACAGAGCAGTCCGGCCTAAAAAGCGATAACATCGCTATCGACTTCATTTGCGGTATTTTTAATACTTTTCGGTATTTTTTAGGTCAAAATTTAACCGGCGGTATATTTACGGCATATCGGTATATAATGGTATATTTTGTCAATTTCAACAATCTATTAAATTTCATTTTCAATGTTATATACAAATCCAATAAAAGCAAGTTTTAAAATTAAGCCAATCAAGTAGAAAATAGATTCATCAATCGTATAAAACTATGTGGGCGTGGCTAAATGTTCTATATAGCTAGTAATATTCCACGGAATATGAAAATCGAGAAATATGTAAAATATAACTTGAATTGGTCAGTATATTTAAGGTATATTTATCAAAAGACTGTATATTTCGGTATATTTCTGAGGGTCAGCCGGTATATTTTAACGATAAATCCGCGGCCACACTTTTTGCGGCATCGAGCAAATTTTCTGCGAAAATTTGTAATTTGTTTTTTAATTAAATGGTTTAAGTTTGCTGCAAGCAACAACAAAGGTTTCCACACATCTCACAGGCTAGGGAGGCTTTGAACGCCCAGTGGCTCAAGAGTGTGCTTATTGGATATAGAGCAGGTTAGTGTGAACGAATGAATGGTGGGCGAAGAAAATAATGGTCTACCTGCGCCCCGTCGCGTATACACATGTACATGTACATTTTCCTTATTCGAACTTTTGCAGTAAGTTAATGTGTCAATGTTAGTCGCGCTCTTTGCGCTCGCACAGTTGCCAATATTTCGTAAGCCGACGCCGCCGACACCGCCACCTCCATCTTCATCGTCGCGTCCCCAATTGTCAAGGTGTGGCAAAGCAACAAAAGCAAACACATCCGCCCATTTAACATCCCCAACGATCTTCACAATATCCGAGATGAACACCAACGCTGACCAGGATCAGGGCCATGCCATAGCCGCCAATGGGAATGCCGCCGACTCCAATGATATTGAAACGATGTGCGTATTATAGTGTATAATATATATGAATCATCCCATCGCTTTCCTCCTAACTAATGATAAATGGACACTTTTTGCAGTCATTTCAATCCGCACGAGAAGCAAATCTGTCGCATCATCAAAACGAATCATACCAAAATCTTGGCATCCGCCTCTGTCCATACGCGGGGTTCGTCAAAGGTCAAGCTAAAGAACATTGTCGACTACAAATGGGAGCGCAAATACTATTATCCTGGCCATTTGGTGGCCGTCCATCGTGATGGCAAACACCTGGCCTATGCTATCAACGGTGAGAAATCCCACCGATTGAATTCCTTCATTTATTTAAGAGAATTCTCGTCTTTCAGTCAACAACAAGGCCACCGGCATGGAGGGCATGGTGCGTGTCTGCAATATCAGCACCAGCATGCGTGCCCTTATCAAAGGTATGAGCGGCGAGGTCTTGGATCTGCAGTTCGCCCACACAGATCGGGAACGTATACTAGCTGTGATCGACGTGAGCTCCCTTTTCGTATACAAAATCGATCTGATCGAAGGAAATCTGCTGTGCAATCTGGTGTTGAAAGTCGAGGATCCCATTGCCAACTATCAGCCCGAGTACGATATGGTCTCCTGGTGTCCGTATGTGTGCAATAGCTCGAGTGCAGGTGCCCCCGGTGATGATGATGATGAGAATCAGCTATTGATTTGGTCGCGCAGCCGACAGTTTCAGGTCTTTCATGTGAAAATGATTATCAGTGAGCATGGGGTGAGTGCGCGGTAGTCCCCCAATCTATTGATAGACTGTTTGATTTATTAATGTTTCTTATTAGCGTGGCAAGATCAATCCTACTGTCCTGGATGCTGGCTATCTTAAGATTGAGGAGGATTCGATGATCACCTGCGCCGCTCTTTCGCCCGATGGTACCACAGTGGCCGCCGCCTGTGCCGATGGCCTGGTGCGTTTCTATCAAATCTACTTCTTTGATGTCCGCAATCCACGCTGCCTGCACGAATGGAAGCCCCACGATGGCAAGAAAGTCAATTCGTTGTTTTTCCTGGACAACATCAACAAGCCAGTGGAGGAGTAAGTCGATGACCGCTAATATTACTCTGATTCCATACTGATACACTGATTCTACTGCAGATCCTACTGGCAGCACGTAATCACCACCAGCGACAACAACACGGAAATCAAGCTGTGGAACTGCTCGTTGTGGGAGTGCCTGCAGACCATCAATATTGTGGCCGCTCTGGCCGTACCCGGACAGTTTATTGCTGGCATCGATCGAAGTGCCAATTATTTGGTGGTGTCCTGCCTGGAGAGCCTGGCTGTTTATGTCATGCAGATTGGCAGCGTCAGCGGTGATGCGGGAGATGCGGGCGAACTCAGTGATGGCGAGGGTAACGATCAGCGAATCCAAAACGTGGCCGAGTTCAAGCTCAGCTCGGGAATACTCTCCTTCTCGATTGTGAACGCCGCCATGCGGCGTCTGAAGAGCTCTGTGGAGAGCTACTATCCTGTGGAGGAGCCGGACGACTTTGATGATGAGAACAATTCCACATACGCGCTGGTGGTGCACATGTTTGTCGTGCAGGCCAAGAGCCTGCAGGAGTGCCACATCATCTACCAGCCGTGTGTGCCCGAGAAGACTGAACGCAAGAGTCTGACTAACAGCAGCATTAGCAGCATTCCGAGCAAGCAGCGTTCCGAGACGCCCGAAGATAATCTGTTGCTCCTCAAAAAGGAGACGACTGTCTCGCCCAACAGTGGAGCAGGTTCAGGCAGTGTTCCACTCGACGCACTGTTTGCCAAGTCCGCTAAGAGAGCAGCGGCTGCCTCTGCGGGTGGCAGCAGCTCTTCTGCTGTGGTGGCAATGGCGGTAGCTGCTGCCGCCGCACCCTCAGCCATCCTCCAGCAGGCCATAGACGCTGCAACGACCATTAAATCGAGATCCGCTTCGCCCCAGTTTGGCAGCGCCTATCCGCAGGTGAATCTTATGACACCAGATGCTTTTAGTGCGAGTGGAACACAGTCCAGCAGCACAGCGACCACCGCTGTGGTGGTGGCCACCAGCACCACAACCACCACAGGGACTGATTCTGCCGGCGCCGGCCCCGTCCCAGCGGTGACTGCGGCCACCGATGCCATTGACTCTCAGGTCTTGAATACTCTCCGCATGCTGGCCACCGTGACGGGCGGCAAAGCAGGCGAAAATTCCAATGCGAATATCCTCAATTTGATGAACAATACCCTCATAGAGGATCTCGAACAGCAAAAGATCAAAGACAAGTTTGAGGCGCGCAAAAAGTTCATTGCCATCGACCGGAATCCCGAGCGAAATCTAGCCGAGAACTTGGCCAGCGGCGGCTCGAGTCCCAGTCGTGAGGTGCAGGAGATTATGGCCACACAGGAGGATGCCGATGATGCCTACGAGGCGGAGCTGGATAACCTAGACGACGACGACGACGACGATGATGATGAAGAGGAGGAGGAGGAGCTGCCAAACTCGTCGCCCCTGCTGGAGCCGGTTGATACCAAATGGCTGGCAGAGACGGCCAAGGTGAAGCTCGTAAAGAAATCGGCAGAACTGCAGAATGCAGCACAGATCATGTCGCAGGCGGTGCAGCACAAGAACAATGGCAACGTGCCGCCAACACTAGGCGGTGGCAGCATCAATAGCAACAGCAACAACAACACTGGCACAACTTTGAACACGAGCAACAGCAGCAGCCACAATGCTGGCGAGGGCGAGAGCACGGCCGGTGGAAATGCAGAGCTAAATGATAAAATCGATCTGTTATTGGGTGAGTAAGAGATGCATCATATCAGAGACTATAAAATACGAGATCAACATCAGGAAAATATTCCATATCCATTTTCGTTTGATGGTTCGCGTGGGTACTGTTACTTCAATTCTCTTTTGAGCTTTCATTTATCTCCTTTGTCGGTCCCCAGAATACAAAAATGAAGATTCACGTACAAAAAAAGATTCTTTCACGTCCAAAATGCAATCGACGACAAATAGAAAATCACTTTAGAACATCAAAACCTTGGTATAGAGTCTTCGAACAGAGTCTGTGGAGTCCATATGTCGATGAATAAAGTCAATCAAGTCTTTTGAATGAAGCATTGGGTCTCAAGAGCTTCTTCAGAGCTCTGAAACAGAGTCAATCACTAAACCCAGTCTTTAATTCTCTTTAAGATCTGGTCAAGGCACAATCTAAGCAACTGCACAAGCTGGAGAACGAGGTGTCCAAGCTACAGCTGCAACAGCAACAAACGGCGGCAGTGGCAGTGGCGGCAGCAACAGCAGCACAGTCTACCAAAAGCGATACCTCCTTGGAGCCCAAGAATGTCAATCAGTTGGCATACAAAATCGAAATGCAGCTCTCCAAGCTAATGGAACAGTATCTGAAGCGATACGAGAACGAGCACACAAAGAAGTTGTCCGAGTTTCTGCAGGCGCGGTGAGTGGGAAATGGAGATTACATCTTAATCGAAATGCATAATTTAGAACTATCTCTCCGTATAGCGAGAACCAGAATCGTGAACTCCGGGAATCTGTGGTGGCCGTTCTCAATCAGTATGTGCTCACTCATTTTACGGACATCATTGGCAACGTACTAAACATGGAACTGCAGCGTCAATTGGTGCCCAGGGTGAATGCCAAAATGGATCAACTCCAGGCCCAAATACAGGTGGAGTTTGTCCAAAAGTTGGGCGTCTTTGAAAAGGCTGTCAAGGAAAATATTGCTCAAGTATGCAAGAGCAAGGTAGGTGGCAAGTAAAGCTCCTAATTGTCCACTATTGATATTATTTTGTGATACTCTACTAGCAATTTATTGATTCCTTCGGCAAGTCAGTGCTGATAGGTGTCCAAACCAGCCTGCAGTCAGCCTTCATAGAGTCCATGGGCAGCACTCTGATACCGGCGTATGAAAAGTCCTCGCAGAATATGTTCCAGCAGCTACACGATGCCTTCACTGTGGGGATTAAGGAGTGTAAGAAACAGATTTCAGAGTTACTTCGGATAAAGTGGTCTTCTAAATGAGTGTCTCTCTTTACTTCCAGTCATGGTCCAATTCAATGCCTACCTGCAGCAGATGCCACAGCAACAAGGCGCTGGTGCTGGCAACTGGGATGAGCTCAATAATAAGCTCGGCCTTTTAAAGCAATTGGTCGAAAGTAATCTGCTCAAGCATCGCACCGAACTCACGGACGCCATGCTGGAGACCCAGCGTGAGGTCAAGAGCCTGGAGATTCTATTAGCCCGCCAGGTGCAGGAGACCATACGAGCGGAGCTGCGCAAGTTTCTGGAGAACCAGAACTTGGCCATGCGCTCGCAGGCGGCCACACCAGCGCAATCGTACGATTTGAGGGACAACATTAAGCAGCTGCTGCATGCGGGGCAGACAAATAAGGCTTTTCACCAGGCGCTGCTGGCCAACGATTTGAATCTGGTGGAGTATACGCTGCGACACACGGACAGCAACCAGGCCTTTGCCCCAGAGGGATGCAGGCTAGAGCAGAAAGTCCTGCTGTCGCTCATTCAGCAAATCTCCGCTGACATGACCAATCATAATGAGCTTAAACAGAGGTAGGATTGGATTGATTCCTATTGCATTTGAATATCCATTTGCATACTTAAACAATCTGTTTCCCAATCCACTTACAGATACCTCAATGAGGCGCTGCTGGCCATCAATATGGTGGATCCCATTACCCGCGAGCACGCCCCCAAGGTGCTCTCCGAGCTGTACCGCAATTGCCAGCTGTTCATCAAGAATTGTCCCAAGAGCACGCAGTGCAGCAATGTCCGACTACTCATGAAGGCCATCATGTCGTATCGGGATCAGCTGAAATGATATCACGAGAATTACAACATGGCCAGTGGTTGGTATTGATTGATAGTGTGCCCCCGATACCCATCCCATCCATCCATCCCCCGATCCCCATTCAATATATACACACACACACACACGCTTGTAGAAGAGGAGTAGAGTCCCAAAAACAATAACGGCAGCTGAAATGTTGAAATTCCATCGGGATTTAAATTTAATTTGTTTATTTCTTTCGTCTCTGTGCGCGTGTGCTTTTTGTTTTAGCTTAAGGGACTTGTAAGTTTTTGTTCTCTCGTTTAAGATCCCGGCAATATTGTGTTCTTTATAATTTATCCCTTTTCTTTATTGCACGCGAGCTGCGAGCAGTTCCCGGCGTGTGTTTTAATTTTCGTTCCTTGAGGTTCTTCTATTCTAATTTTTATGACGCTTATAAAAGAAGGGAGAACAGAAAAAAAACCAGCTGTAGAAATTAATTTTAAAAATTATTTCCAACATAAAAACAATTACGTTACTTTCAACACTCACACGCAAAAATTATGATTGCAAACGCAAAAAAAACTACAAGTAAAATCGTAAATTATAAGCTAAAAGTAAAACAAAAAAGAACAAGAAAAGATAAACTAAAAATTATAATTATGAAAGTAAAAAATAAATGTATGTACTTGAAAAAAACGAGAAATAATTCAATTAATTTTAAATTTAATAATTAAAATTTAATTTTATCAAATTTAATTTTTGTTTTTGATATCTTTTGGAGCGTATTGTGTGGGATTTTTATTTCTTATCAGTTTATTAATGTTCGTCTTTTTTGTATGATTTTAAGATGCTTTAACGTCGACTGACGGCCACCACGCGTTTCATCAATTTAAAGCCTAATTCTGCTTTGACCTTCTTTTAGTCTCATGGCTACGTTTCTTTGGTCAGTTCCAGCCACTCGTCTTAGGATCTATAAGCATCCTGGTCATATGGGTAGACTTAAATACGTACATATATATATTTCTCAAATAGTACAAAACATCTTTTCGCTTAGAGCCTACAAAAACCACCAATCTATGGGGTAGGGAATTTTAAAGCTGTGTTCAAGATCAGCTGAGCAGTGCCAGTAGCTCCGAGGTGCGCTCCAGGCAGCTGCAGCCACATGTTGCACAAACAGTGTGTTTCTGAAATATAAATAAAGATTAAAGCCTCGTTTGCAGGTTAAGAGTAAATATAATTAGAGACACGTCATAAAACAGCTTTTTAGTGCCTTTGATAGAACTCACCTCAAACCACTGCATCATGTGATCCATGTGTCCGCCATGGCCACAGGCCAGACAAGCGTTCGCTGCTCCTTTGACAGGCAGACGACAGAGAACGCAGTATAGCGCCGGCCGCTTGCAGAACTCACATTTCGGAGTGCGCTTCGGCTTGTTGCAAGTGCCGCACTCGGTGACAAACTCCACGCCTTGGATGGGAGGCGGTGTGTTCTGTGTGTGCTTCAGGATAAGGGCCCGCTTTGAGAGGAGCTGCCAGCCAAAAAGAATCTCGGAATAGGCACGCTTGAACTGGTCGAACAGCGGCATCTTGGTGCGTCTGATCAGAGAACATGAATAGGCATCGGCTTGCAACTGTTTGACGTCCAGCCAGTCCAGGGAGTCCGACCAGGAATTGCTGCGCATCTGCTTCATCTGCTGCCAATGGCTGGAGGAGCTGGACTTTACGTCCAACGGGAGCACCGTGTGGTAAGGCGACAGCTGAGCGTTCAGTTGCGGTGGCAAGCGACTGGGCACGGCCACGTCCATTATGCCACCCGTGGGACACTTGTCGAACAGGCAGGCCAATAGGACGGACGTCTGGATATCACCCGAGCTGGCGTAGTGCATGATCAGCGACTCCAGTAGGGATTTCTTGAAGGGATCCTTGTAGAAGAGCAGCTCATTCATCGTCTCGTGCGGTACATGCGGAGTGGCTATCAATTCTGCCAGCAGCCAGACGGGCAACAGGTCCATGCGTCCATACTTGCGACAGATCTCGAGATTGCGCCGGCACGTCTCTGCTATGTTGTGCTTGTCCAAAGAGAATTCCCTGGCCATGTTGCGGCTGACATGGAGAAGACTGCTGGCATCGTAGACATGCACCACGGGACTGCCATTCATCTGCCTAATGGCACGCTGTTTTCCTGGTTTGAGTGAAATCATCCGCTCCTGGAGATAAAATGACGCGTTTGCATCCCTTTGGGCCGTGCCCATTACATTACCCAGCAGCCCGCTGCCGTTGATGGCAGACAGAGTCCTTGGGGTCATCGACTGATGCTGTCGGAGGGTCAGCCGCTTGTTGTTCACGGGCTGGGCAAACGTGGTCAGCATGCCAATTGCATTGAAATGCACGCCCGAAGTGCGTGGAAAGGGAATGCAAGCATCGTGCAGGGCACTCGACAGAGCTCCCTCCAGCCTGGGGGACTGCAGCAGCAGTTGACTTCGGTCTTCGCCCACGCCCCCGACAGCAGCCACCTTCTTTTTCATGGCCGCCACCAGAGCACGCAGACATTGCTCCAGGCAAGTGCGCGATTTCTTGACTCGCTGCAGGGCGTTGCATCGCAGGATTTTCATGAGTATGGCACTAACCTCGCTGGACAGCGTCGTGCCCTGGCACAGCTGAAACACTGGCGGGACACTGGGACTGGGATACGATGTGGAGAAGGTGACCTGCAGTATGACCGTGTGCCCACCCGCACAGATCTTGAAGCAGGCATACCGCTTGATGGCATCCAACATGTCCACCTCCACATGCGGCATGTTCGTGTTCAGAAGCGAGAACTCGTGATGGAGCGAGCACGTGGGTTGATCTGTCAGCGACCTGGCTATATGCGGCTCCTCCCGGCGACAGTAGCCACCTCCGAAGCTTGGCGAGCGTGCCATGGGCAGCGTATTGCATGCCCCATCGCCCGTAGATATGGGCAGCGAGCCAGCGGTCGCCGCCACCGAACGTGGATGCAAGAACTCTGGCGGCGTGGGCACTCTCAGTTCACTCAACTCGGGCTCATAGCGTGGTTCCTCTTCGTCGGCGGATGGCTCGCACAGCCTCAACATATTGTCATCGATTTTCCAAACTCTCAAAGTGCGATCTCTGGACCAGGTAACCAGCTCCTGAAAGGTAAATCCATGATTAAATCATCCGCAGGAGGGGGTATGCTTACAATTTCAGTGAAATTCTCGCGATTGGGACGCCAGGCAAAGTCCAGAATGACATCCGTGTGACCCACAAACGAGCAAATGGGATCCGTTTGTTTGCTATTGCTCCAGAGCAGCAGACTATTCTCGCCGCGGCCCAAATGTGGCACCACAATGCTAACCAGGCCGTTGCCAATGGGCTGCAATACAGTTTAGATTTAAATTACGTATTTTAGAGCCATAAGGTAGGGGGGACGGGACACTACCGTGTAGCGTGCTCGCCAAACCGGCGACATTGTGGTGATGATCTTCTCTGCTCTGCGGGGATTGCACACATCAAAATACTTGACAGTGCCATCTTGGCTGGCAGTGGCCAGGCACGTCTCCCGCCTGTGACTCCAGTTGATGCCATGAACTCGATTCAAATGGGCTGTAATGTAATGCGTGGGACAGCTACCCTTGCGTATGTCCCAAATCCGTAGATCGCCATCATGGGCGGCAGCCAGCAGATTCCCCGACACGCGATTGAAGCCCACCTGAGTGGCACCAGCTGTAAAAATAGAACAGAACACACATGAGAGGAGAATCCATGGGGATCGATGCAATCTATTTACACATGCAGACGGCATTCAAGGAGAGGGCTGGCTTGCGCGGTTCCCGCAGGTCCCAAATGTGTGAGAAGGTGTCAATGGAGCAACTGACCAGCAAATTGGGATCCTTGCCATGCCAATCAATGTCGGTCACAGTGCGGGTGTGTCCACGCAGCGAGTTCTCATAGTAGGGCTCTGCCGGACCCCAGCGCACAATGTCAATATGCTGGCTCGTCTGCGAGAAGGAAAAATCATGAAAATCGTCCTGCTCAAGGATTCACTTCTCTTACGGCTATTGCGCAGAACTCTTTACGGCTGGGGGTTATGGCAAACTCCGCCACAGACACCTCGTACTTGGACTGGCGCTCGTGACGTCGTAGAGTTCCATCGTCTTGGCCCAGACGCTGCAAGGCGAGATAACCACGCCCCGCCAGTAGCACCCACTGTCCGGAATAGTCTACGGACATGGCCGTAGCCTGGGAATCACGGTGCTCATAGTATTTGTTGCTTTGTCTTATGATGTATGTCTGTTCAGAGGCGGCACTGGAACTGGTGCCTGTGCCAGCGCCTCCCATTCCTGTGACTCCACCAGCAGCACCACCGCCTGCACGCTCTCCCGATCGCAGAGTCTCCGTTGGTGGCATCTTTTCCGTTAATGTGAGTGTGCGGGGTGATGTGGACGATGTGTAACCAAAACGGGATCAAATTAGTCCATTTTGTGCAACAAACAAATAAAAATTAAACAACGAAAAAACAACTGATAAGGGACCTTCCGCACGCTCCCCCCTCCAAGCAGTGCTGTAAAACGCGAGTATCTTGCATTTTAAGTGTGACCGGAGTTTTTAGAAGCTTTTTAGCATAGCCCGCCAGATTCTAATCGGAAAGGCGCAAGTAAATTTGAATTCAAATTTCTGCAAGTCTAATTTTCTTTTATTCATGTATATTTCACAACATCTTCTGACACAAAACTGTTCACATACACACCACACACATAACACATAAAGGGATCTGTTTAACCAGCTATAAGTTCGCTATCAATTCTGTTACATTTCTCATTGATTATTATACAAAAATAAATGGGGCAACAAATTGTAAAATTTGATCAATATTAAGATTAATTGTTATTGTGTTGTATTGTCCGCTAATTTAAGGAAAACTAAACCATTTTTCTACGCTACCACTACCAAAACTACAAATGCATATACATATGTATATGCACAAGAGAATGGAAACTCTTTCACATTAAAGAGCTTTAAAATTTGATTATTCTTTATACAAAGTGTACGCATAGCATATCTATTTCATAGAAATAAACTTAGTGGTATGGCTAAGTCTACGTATTGGGTCTCAAGTCTTTGACAAATTACCCCTCCTTGTCCCGTACCGTCCCCACCCCAAATGCTTATCTGACTTATCTATGGCAATAGCAAAACATTTTAAGTGCCGGATCATTCATGCAGTAGCTCTGACTCCCATACAGATTGATGCGACTGATGGTTCCGGTCAGTACACTCGTATATCCCGACATCCTCACCGTCGACTCAAAGACAGCCAGGCCGGGCTTAGTTTGCATACGCAGCGTAATATCCACGGCGTAGTCCGTGGATATATTCTTGACAATCTTGTGATGCGGGGCGGCAATGAAGGCCTGCAGTATGGAGTTCAGATAGAGCGTTCGGCACTGGGCGTTCTCCTTCAGTCGATTGTTGATGAAACGCACCACATAGCGTGCGGCGCGCTGCACCCGGCCATCGTTGGTCTGAATCTCCTGGCGCTGATGGCACGTGCACCAATGGGAGGCGATGCCAGCCTGCTCGCACGTCCTTTCCGCCGGTATGGGCAGAAACAGGCTGATGCCGCGCGGCAGGATGCCATCGACATCATTGAACTCGTCCGCCTTCTTCAGCACTTGTTCTGCCTCCAGGTTGCCCATATCCAGCAGATGCAGCATTGTGGCATGCACATCGAAGGGCGTGGCCAATCGTCGCGAGTTTGTTCTCAGGTTGGCTATGGCCTCCGGGTAGCGTTCGTTCATCCACGGCGGATAGAGCATGGTCATCAGCGGCTGTCGTTCCTCCATCATGCCCTGGTAGGTGCGCCGAAAGGAGCCCCAGCGCAGGCCGTGATCGGACAGAAGCATCACCACCGTACGATTGAGCACACCCGAGTCCTGGAGCTGTCGGAGGCGCGTGACCATGGCCTCATCCAAGAGTGCCGGAAAGTTGAAGTAGTCATGGGTGAGGGTCACAGTCCACAAGAACGAGAAGAACAGGTCCTTGCCCATCTTTGGCACCATTTTCGTCAGATATTCCAAGAGCACATCCGGCGTACGTCTGCCGCCCATGCAGAGCTTCACATTGACGTCCTTTTTGTAGGCCAGCGTACGTTCCATTTCTAACAGGATGGGCCGCAGGTAGTAGTCCGTCGGCTGCTTATGGAACCCATTCTGATTGAAGTTGAACGCCGATATCCTTCCGACGTCCTCGGCAAAAAGGGTCTTGTAGCCAGCCTGCTGGTAACGCTTCCAAATGAAGGAGCAGCCGTCGTAGGTCTGCTTGGCCTTGGGTGCACAGGCGATGTTCAGTTCCTGATCGTCCAGACCGCTCAGCATGGGCACTATGTTGGGGAAAGTGTTGTCCCCCACCTTGTTGTAGCCCCAGAGTTCGACGTGGGACAGATTCTTCTTGATGTAAGCGGCCGTCTTTCGCATTTGTCGAAGGAAGTTCAAGTGCGAGAGACTGTCAATGCCCAGGATCATTACAGACAGTCGCTCCGAGGTGGCCTCCTTGCTCTGATTAAAGCTAACCCTCTCCACACCCGGCCTGGTCGTGATCTTCTGCACTGGCTTGTCCACCGCAAAGAAGTGGCAGTCCTTGTAGATGCAACGGTCTGTGGAGTCGTAGCACCAGAGGCAGAAAAACTCCATTTCCGGCGGCAGATGCATGACCTTCTCCAGCTTAAAGCTGACGCCCGGCGAATAGGTGTTGTTCCAGTCATTTTTCCGCTTCACCTCCGTATAGTTGCAGCTAACGGCGGACAGATCGCTGATGTTATAATGAGACAGAAGCTCGTTGGTGTTCAGATTCAGATGCAGCTCGCCAGGCACACTGTCACTGGTACGCGTCAGCGGTTTGTTGCACTTGTAGGCACTCGGCTTGAAAATGAATTGGGCTATGTTGTCATCGACCACCTCAAAGTGTGGCATGCGGCAGCCGGTGGTTTCCACAAAGTACGCCCGACTCAGTTTGCCACCGTACGAATCCTCGATCCTGGCCACAAAGTCGAAGCCATCGCGGAAGCGCAGCAGCTTTGTCCTCAGATTATAGTCGACGCACAGATACGAGAAGACGCACAGGCAGAATATGACAATCACAATCTTCTTGAACTGCCCGCGATTCTTGTTCATGTTGTAGTAGCGATAGTAGTGCTGCAGGTCTCTTTTCGTCATAAACTTCGGATCCAGCAGGTATTTGCTTCTGCAGGAGACAGGGAGATTGATAGAAAGGGATTTAATTCGAATTTTCAGTAGAAATCGTTTGGGTTTGTATTTATTTATAAGAGTATTAATGTCAATGGAAAAATACCTATAATCGGGGCGTGCCACAGATTGTAATTCCAACGCAGTTGAAATTCGCTGAAAAAGGTTTTATGTTACCTTTCGCTTACGACACTATTTGTAAAGTGAAGTTCTGGATTTTTAAAAAATGCTGCCAGTATATCTGATAAAATAATAAAAGGTATATTGATTTCGGATAAACGACTATCCCCATCTGTCAATCCGTCCATTTGTCGGGACAAATATGTACAGGTAGTATGTTGGATACGGCTGCACCTGGACGGAGCCCTAATCTGCTTGATAAATCTTGCGGCACACCGAGTGGCATTACACCTGTGGCGACAGCGGACGTTTGTCAGGGAAAGGTTTTAGCTTTTAGGTTTTATTAGCTTGAGGTTAGGGTTAAGTTTACAATAGTAGGCAGAGGGGGTGCGCTGTGTTTCCCTTGAGTGTCGCTCGCAGACTTCATCATCGACTGCCGTTCATTGCCGAAGATTTAGTTCTTTATTCTCTTCGATCGCCTGGTACGCCCAGAGAAAATACGAAAGACATGCATAAAGCATACATATTTCCAAATATGAAACCATTGACCCTGTGACCATTGACACATAAATACAGACATACATCACAGGAAGTAGAAGATCAGAAGCAAGAGCACTTGGTTTAATCGGTAGATACGTCGATTAAATAAATTTAATACAAGCTATTTGTGATTTTATTTATATTGATATTGTTTGCCTCTTAAAAAAGCCGAATCGGATCACTTGAAATCAATTTCATTACTAATTACGGCTCGCAGCTTACAGCTTACGAAGTGCAGCTGCAGTGACGTGTGGGAGCCGAACGCGGCGTGTGCTCGGGTCGGCTCGTCTTCGGCGGACTGTGCGAATTGTGGATGTGGGCGGCAGCATAAGAGAATAGCGGGCCGTGGCCCTTAAGAGTGCTATAACTTAAACAGGCGGAATTATTAAAAAAAAAGCTTACAAGCTTACATTTGCTAAGCAACGTGTTCTGGCAGTGTCTTGGCTGAAGAATACCCCATCTTAGGGCTCAGTTTGGTATGGTTCATTGGCTTGATATTTCGCTGAAGTTCCTTTCAGTCTTCACTGACCTTTGTGAAGGCACGGCTGCGTTCTTTTGGGTTCATTGTCTCCGTTAGCCTTCACTCAGGAGCCATTAATTGAGGAAACAGAACAACATAATGAATGCCCACAACAAGGGGAGCAGCTCGAGTGGCCACTCAGTCGAAAGCCCTTAATCCGCTGCCCACCCTCCACCACCACCTAGCCTCATTTCCCTCCAGCCAGCCACAGTCTTTTCCTTGAGGCAGGGAATTATTTAAGCTGGCGCTAACTCATAAATATTCAGGCGAGGAATGCCCATCCATATGCCTCTGCCCAAGAAAGTAGGCAGCTCTGGCTTACAGTCGTATGTACAGATGCAGTGTGGACGAGATTTGCCGTTAACCCACTTCGCCCAGGTGCAATCCATTCAACACAAATTTCTTTTCCCATCCATCCGATTTTGTACAAAAACAAATTCTCAATTGACACTTTGGATTGCTTTTTACTCGAGCAAACACACACGCACAAAAGAAAGGCTATGCTGCAGGGAGTCGAAGCAAGAGATACCCTTTCTGAGGCATGGTTTGTTATGAGTGCTATGTGGAAGGGGCTTGGATTTGTATGCAATTTGTCTTTTGATTGGTATCTAATTATGTAAAAACATGGACAATTGATAGACAATGCCTGTATTGCTTGGAATTTATTCCCAAAAACAGCCTAAGAGCCTGGTTGCTCTGGATATAGCTACAAATTGTAATGTAGGATACATCTCAGGCTACAATTTTGTAAACAAATAAATTATAAGTTCCAAAATAGACTGCTTTTTTCCCTTCTATAGCATATATATTTATTTGTGCTCTGATTTATCCGATCTTGCCAGTTCTGATATATGTACGTATATTCTGTGTGACAAGTCTATATCGACTAAGATAACTACCATCCTTCCTTGCGTTACCAACATCTCATCAATATCATAATACCCTTTTTGAAGCTCTCAATACACAGAAATGAAATGGGTTGAAAAGGAGGATGAAAGAGACCGATAGTGAGGCAGGAGAGAAGTAAGCATTGAACATTGAAATGGCATTCGATGCTGCTGGCGATGACACACAATGACACACCTGTCTCCTCTCCCTCTCTTCGCTCTCTCTCTCTCTATGCTATGCCTTTCGGTGACTTAAATGTCTCCTCTCCCCTTTACAATCTCCCTTCCTCTCCCACACCGTACTCACTCATAGCTCAAATCGCCGTATTTTCGCATATCCTTCGCACTGTAGTAGGTACGCATCTTTCCAAACAAATCCTGACGCGCTCTAAGTTCCGCTTTGCTCTCCTTACCCCGCTCTCTGTTCTGTTCACACTCAAGTCCTTGACATGTTGTTTGCTTTCTGTTTAGCTGCCTTTTGTCTCTGCCTCTTGTTTTGGCTCTTCTAGCATGTGCCGTTCTGCTCACTTCTGTTGGCACCACTAATTGTTTGTGTGGCACATTTTCATTTTATGCACTTTCGATACAACAATTTTCACACGACTGCACTAGCTGCTGCTGCTGCTCCTCCTCCCTCCTCCTCCTTGCGGTGGCCGTTCCAAATGTGTTATGTTGTTGTTGCTGGTATCGTTTTTGATTGCTTTTGCGGGAGAAATTACTGCAGTTTATTTCCGTTGATGCCTGCTCATCAATGAAAGGCTGAATCGAGCATTGCCAAAGTTTCGGAAGCTGTGCCAGGTCCAGGCTCCAGGCTCCAGACTGGCTGGATTACTGCCTCTCTCTCTCTCTCTCTTACTGGCGTGTGTGGGTTAGTTGTGCGCATGCGTGTGATTCGAACAGCTGTTACCAGGGATGCTGTGGCACAGAAAATACACAGCGGGAAATATTTGTAGCTATTGTGCTTGCAAGGGCAACGTATGCATATACAATTCAAATCAATTTAATCTTTTCTTAATTTAAATCCCGGGAATGTTTTGGAAAACTGGGAATATAGAAAAACTATTCTCTATTAGTCGCGAAATTGTTGGTGTTGGAAGAGTAATGCGATCATACCATCCTTGCTCTTGAAGATGCGATTCATGCAAAAAAAGGCTAAATCATATTGAAAGCCGAATGTGTCTATAACAGGATTCTACCGAGAGCCTTTAATATTTCCCGAATTAACAACATTAATTTGTAGCTCCTCGTTTCCTACTGGCAGTTTTTCAAGGTCTGAGTAGCACTTGGCCAATTGTAAGCCATTCTTTGCAAAAAGAGGAGAGTCTATACTAAACATAGCATATTAAGCGGCTTTGTTGTATCTTTTTTTAGACGAAAGACCTACACAGATCAGGAATCTAGATAGTTACTCGTATCTATATACCTACACTTGTACAATAACAAATGGAGTTATTTTTCCGGAAAGCAGATATGCAATATTATGTTTTGTCCATTCGACATGCAGACGTGTTTTCCTTGTTGTGAAAAGTCTTTGCCCGATGTCCAGAAGCTCTCTCTGAGATACTAGATATAGTTTCTGATTTATCTAGGGTTTCAAGCGAGATATAATGAACCAAACAGCATATATGTTATAAACTTTTACCTAGGACTCGATTAGTTCTACTGTAATCTGCTGTAGTTTATAAGCTCCAATAAGCTCCTATTAAGTTAGGTCTGTAATAATAATGATTGGAATCCATCTTAAACGCATTAACTGACATGCATATGAGTGGAGAATTTAACTTGTTTTCCCAAATGTTTATGGCATAGTTGTGGGCTTTAATTGCGATTCGATTTGCATGTTGCAAATACATATATGTAGCAAGCTGCGTAATTAACCGTAGGATTCTTTTTGCCAGCCAATGTTTTATGGCCAATGACCTTTGGTTTGCAGAGCTCGCTCCCGCTGTTCCTCGAGAGAAATCTTCGTCTTGATTGGTTTTGGGTATTTTGTGTGTCAGTGGGAGTTAGCCTCCCATCTACCCAAAAACGGTTTAATGTGTGTTAAATATTCATAGATATAATTGAAGTCTAATGGACTGGAGAGCAAGGAGTGATTAACTTTTTGGCATGAAAAATAATCTGTAAAAGATTTTAATTTTTGGTTAATTTCGAAAGTACCTCGAAAGACAAGACCCTGGCTAGAAATTGAACAACCCAAAGGCTGATAAAATTGCGCATCCAGCACATGTACAGAATATTGTATACTGTTCTGTTGAAATAAATATTCGAAAAATAAGGCAAAAATTAATGAGCCTTAAACCCAGAATCCCTATTCAGACTTCGAGTACGAGTGCTCTTTGTGCACTGCAATTCCAGAGTTATTTACATGCAAAATACTTAAGTATCGCACACACACAGAACGACCAAGCTAGAGAGAGAGAGAGAGAGAGAGGCAAAGGACACATGCAGCGAGGAGTCAACAGAGTTCGTCCATGCCTGAACATTTTGCCATTCCTCCACCTCAGGGCTGAACAGCCAACAAGTGGAGAGCCAAGGCAGGGCAATCCTGCCAAAGGACTTTCGCATATCGCTCATTAGACGGACCTACCAAAAAAGCGCAACAGGCTGCAACACACCCACACAGGCACATATGTGTATGTGCACTGGGAAAACCAGGAGCAACTAGAAAATACATTTTCAAATCCTTAAAGTTCAAGTTTCCGAAAGGAAAAAAAGAATTTTTAAAGGTTTTGAATGCCACGCAAGGACTTTATATGATGGGGGAGGTGTTTCCATAGGGGTATTGCATTTATAAATTACTGCCGTTCATCCAGACCTAGAAGATCTACTGGTCTACTATCAAACCACTCAAATAGCTCGCGATCAAAATGAAATTCTACTCTACCTATAGTACATGTTTTTTTTTACTGTGTACATAAACTGTGTATATCACCCACGTACCATCGTATGTGTGTGTGTTTGTGTGTTAATAACTTGGCTGCAGGCAGGACATGGATTTTGATGTTCAATAATTACAGCAACAACAGCCACAAGCAGTCCCTGCGAGAGTGTGGGAGAGAAAGCAGCGTAAATCAAAGTATGAAAAAAGCATTTCACTGTTGATCAGACCACCGCATTGCCCCGCCCCCTTTGAAGCTGTTCCTTGGCGATTAACAAGCATTTATAATGTTTCATTATTGTAAAAAAGGACGAGGAAAAAAGCCAACCGAAACGAGGACCTGCTTCTGCTATAAAAGCCTCAGACGCATAAAGGCAACGCTTCAGTTGAAATTTCAAAAGTGTCGAAAGCAGAATTCTTAGCCAAAGCATCACAGTGGCAGGAAGGATTGACATTAATTAGTTTTCTGCAGCTAGAAACGTAATGCAGCACCAACGAGGGCAGGGCCCACTGCATACTTCGAGGCGCAGGTGGAACAGGACCAGATCCAGCGACAGGAATGGCATGGGCAGCGAGGGCGGTGGCAGGAGCCCCAGCAGTAGAACCTATCACCTGCCAGCCTTGTTGATTATCCTGCTCGTCCTAATCCAGAACTTTGAGCTTCACATGTGCCGGCAATTGATGAGGCAGCCAAATGACAAACGCTCCAAGGACAAGCTCTCCTTCCTGGGCAGCGCTGCAGCCTCGGCCCAGGCAGCCCTGCCCGAGGCTTTGGCTGCAGATGATAAGCGAACTGCAGGAAGGTCATCTCCCAGCCAGCCCGAGGAGATATTCAGTGCCCCGACCGACGATAGCTACGACGAGTACCCGGTAAGTAGACATCACGCCAGGACGCCAGACACCCACGAAAAACTGGGAACCGATACCTGTGTGGGTCGTGTCGGGGTCACCTTTTGCTCATTTGCTGTTTTTGTTTTTCCTGGAAACCTATCTTCTTACGCACAATTTGTAATCGTATATTTTTCATTTGATTGCTTTTGCTTTGACCCAAAGGTAAATTTCTGACAAAAAATCTGACGTCACGTTGCTTTTGATTATGGAAGGTCCTAACACGTTTAATGAGCCGTAGGCTAAAACAAAATTTTCAAGAATTTAAGTGGCTAATGTAGATGCGTGGGTAGTTCCAATAGAGGCCCCTAACGCGAAAGTTCTGGAAAGTAATACCATAAAATTGTATAGGAAATGTATGCAATTGCATACATAACAATTTGTGTGGGTGTTATACCAAGAAACATGCCAAATTGTAGAGCAGAAAAAACAAGATAACGAAAATGTGCGTGTGAGCATGCCGCAATTGCGTGAATCTCAATCACAAGTTCTTTTTGCGACGGCAAAACTCTTCGATTCATAATTTTTTAAAGTTTCTTGAACTACTTGAACTGATTTTATCGCTCCCTCCACAGATGGTTGTACCGAAGCGTGCTGCTCTACTCCTGGATCGTCTGATGGTGGCTCTGCACCATGCCCTTGAACAAGAACGCGGTGGACATCGAATCGGTGACTTCTATGCGGACAAGAACAATCTGAATGTCAAGTTGAGTGAATACAAGAACGGATTGGAGGAGCACCAACCAGGGGATCAGGATGGTAAATACTGAAGTAGAATCTACCCTTTTAAACTTGTATAAATTGAATTGGACTTGCGATACAGGGGTCAATCTGCATATGTATAGCGATGATGATCCGGGCGTAATGTTGGATTATGATTTCAAAGATTTGAATCAGATCAATCGCGCCACCGGCGAAACAGTAAGTTGGAATATAAAACCTAAATTGCAATATAAGACATAAAATTAGCAGCGCGATGTGTAAGAAAATTTCAGTTAATGGCAAAGAGCTTTCAGAGAAGAGCCGGTGCGGAATCGGAGCGAACCGGATCGCCCGCCACCGCCGCCACTGGTTCCCCCACTGGTTCCCGGCGCATACACCCATCCCCCCATGGCACTGGCGGTGGTCGCATGTACTGGCGTTGCTATTTCAATGCCGTCAGCTGCTTCTAATTTACCATCAATACCATCAAAAGTGCAGCTCTGGAGTGAAACGATACGATCTCCAAACAGATCTCCAGAGAGGCCTTCTGTTTTGGAGACAGTTTCCGTTTCCCCGTTTTGGTGGCTGCTGTGAGAGTTGTTCGCGCAATTAACTGAAAAAATCCCAACATCCAATTCAAGTTCTGTCATTTGTATCTAGAGGTATCTGTATCTTGTATCTGTATCTGTAACTGTAACTGTATCGGTGTATTTGTAGCTCTGTTTATCAATGGAACTCACTGTGAAACTGCGTTATAAATAAACCACAAATGATAAATCCAATCGCATTCATAAATAAATTAATTCATATTCTTTTTCGCATACACCCATCCTATATATTCCTATAAAAATACATACATGAGTACATAGTATATCTCTTGGGGAAAATACGGCACAGACAGGAGTATCGTAATCCCAGCCATGCTTAATGCTGATTGACATGACCATAAAACTTCATTCCAACCAAATCCATCCATCGCATGCCCTGAACTCGTGTCTCCCATTGCGTTTTATTTTCGGTTGCACAACGGGGCGGAAGTGCTTCTTATATCGGTCAGTATCTTGATATACTGCTGTTGTCAGAGTTATGGGGACCTATTGAAATGACTGCCTCAGACTAGCCTAAGACACAGCTATACAGCGTACGGTATTAAGGTGATAATCTGTCCCAGGCGATCAGCATTCGGTAGCAGCTTCGAGACATCCTCAATCTTGTGTGGAATCTCGAACTTGGCAAAAAGTAATAGTCAAGACAGTGGAGTACCTCAAAGAACGCCTATTCTTAGCACTATTATTCAATGCCCACAAAGCTTGGATACCAGTAGGTATTATAAAGCTTCTAAGAACCAGTGAACAGAACCAATTTTGTATTCAGACTTTTGTGATATCCACGATATACCCGATTACAAATTTCTAAGTTGTGGCATTCACAAGATACGAGTAAACCGGAAACCCAGAATCATAGAAAATTACCATATCTATAAGATTGCCGAATCTGGCTTAGATCGGGTCATTATTGTAGCCAGAAGGACATGCGCTAACTCATTCTCTTTTATTCTCACACACTCTTCTTCGTTACCATACCTGCTTTCAACTTCCACCTCTAGTATTTCACCTAAATTGTACTCCCCTCGAATTCGGAGTACTCAGCTTCCCTGCACTCTTATTTTTAGGCAATCCACCTTCACTTTAATGCAATTTCCATCTCCACACCGTCTTTCTGCTGTCAATATGGTGCATCTCCTTTGGGGTCCTTTTGAATGTAAATTAACCACTTAAATTTCTGGCAAACTATC
The DNA here is from genome assembly GCF_009870125.1 of Drosophila pseudoobscura. Lineage (NCBI taxonomy): Eukaryota > Metazoa > Arthropoda > Insecta > Diptera > Drosophilidae > Drosophila > Drosophila pseudoobscura. Next base: position 24,312,313 of record NC_046681.1, on the reverse strand, counting down.
CTGCGCTCACTTTCCCCACTCAATGCATACCATTACCCAACCTATAGGTTGTCCTTCCCCTACTTGCAGACGAGCCCGCAACTGTTAGGCCAAACTGAACGATCGGCTTAAGTGTGCAATTCACGTACTGTATGCCTCAGACATTTCCTTCAGCTTTTGCATTTGAAAGTTTTATCTGGCGGCCAATGGCAAAGTTTTATTGGCCAATAGAGCGCATTAATGAGATTGTTTGGACGGACATTAATGAACTTTTATGTGCATCTAATTGCCTTCGTTAATTGATGGTCTCCTGCTCCCAGGAAGGGAGGAAAATCCGCCTCACAGCAGAGTACTATGTGAGGAGTGCCTGTCCACCTCCATAATCTCTTCCTGCCACATGGCGCGATTTCCTTATCAATGGGCCGTAAATCAATGGCAGAGCTGCTGCCACTACTATCCGTGTGCATTTTGGACTCGTTTTATGTAACCTCTACGTCATAGATCCCGGCGTCGAAACGTATGCAACAAGTCTCGCCCCGCCGCAACCCAACCGGCAACAGGTGCCGCTACCTATCCTCTGATACTCACCACGCCCGGTGGGGGGGTGGTTAAGCGTGGCCGAAGAGGGTGGGATTAATGGTGGCTGTTCGTGTGGTGAAATAATAAGTCGCACACATATTGTTCATACGCACCGTTGTGCGAGCCACAGCAGTGGGTTATCGACTAGAGGATGCTCTATATGTGCTGGCAGTGGGTTGATTTTGGCGCCAACGGGAATCAGTATTACTTGGGGATGCTCCTGGATGTCTATTAGGCCACGAGTATATAAGGCGCTCTTTGCATCATGTAACCCAAAGGACAGATCTCGGTTAACAAGATATAATGATAAAAAACGGAGGAAAAGTGGCGAAAAGGAGTGTTCTCTACATTATACAAATATCAGAAATTTGTAATATATGCCCCTTTTGCAGAATACTTTTATAGAAATTAATGTGACATTTGGCAACCTTCTTACAGTTCTGAAAGAACCCATGTACCTCATCCGTAGGCCAAGTGTAACAACAAGTGTTACTTGTTGCAGTATCGCTTGACATGAGGCATAAAGCTTTGCCCTAGCAGACGCCCCACCTAGCTAAGGCAGAGCCAAAGCCAGAGCCCCTTCCTTCCCCAATTGCTTCCTCGTGCTTCCTGCTGCTGTTGCTGCTGGCTCTGCTGCTTCTGCTGCTGCTGCTGCTGATGGCTTCGTCGTTGGCGTTGTCGTTGCTGCTGTCGTCGTCAGCCAATGGCAGAAAGTTGGCTATTTTGTATATAAAGCCCAGTGTCAGACATGGCCAACATCGAGTTAACCATTTCCCTTCTTGGCGTTCACATCGAGAGTGGCAGCAGCAACAAGTCAGCCCAAAGTCCAAGGATCAGATCAGAGTTCGGTTTAGCCAAATCCCAAAAGCAAATAGTACCCACAATTAACAGGAATCGCCTACAGTTCGTCGCCTGGCACCAGATTTGTCCAATTTCGCGACGCCACTTAAATTGCCGGCCATTTCCAGCCCATCCCCAAATCAACGCAAGGAATCGGTGAGTACCGGAGGTTCGAGCCGTACAAATTGTGTGTGCCTACCTTTTGGGCCCTTTGGGGGGCACTAAACCGGCCGGCGATTAATTGAAATGGGCATTTGTGTGTCAACGCAAATGAATTTGTGGGCGCGGAAATTGTGCGACAAGTGAATTATCGGAGGCAGAGTGAGTTATGGCCCAGTGATATCATATCATATGGGCAGATATCCACAGGGATTATTGAGTACACGGGAGTGCAGTGAGTTGTTACCGGTGATAGGAAAATCGAAAAGATCACATGGAAATATCGAGAATCAATTGTTAACAACGATTTTTTTGTGTAAAGTTGGCTTAGCAAAGGCTTATGGAAAGTGTTTGAACTACTATCAGATAGAAATATTATTCATTATAATGATAAATGACAAGACATAAATATATAATTGGCAATCCTTCAATCAAGCTTGGAAAGTCCAATATTAATTTTTATTTTGCTCTCAAGAAACTTCTTTTATTCCTTTACGCCCATCATTCATCTACAAATTGTATCAGTTTTCCATAGTATTTCTGAAAAAAAGGCATCTAAACAGTTGATGCCATTTTTTAAATCTTTTAGAACATTTTATTTATAGAAAAAAGTGAAAGAAAGTTTTCCGCTTGATTTTCTGTGGAAATATAGTTTGGTTCTGACATAAATTGATTATTTTTCGGAAAACTCAAACTGAGTTTATTGTGAAAATATATGTAAAAGATTGTATGGACGTCATATGAAAATCTGAAAAAGAAAGAAAAGAAAATTATAAATAAAAGTAAAAAGAAATATGCTCATGTTATGGTAGAAAATTTGTAGTTCAATCATTCAAGAGGTTGAAAATATTCCTGAAAGCCTGAAAGACTTTCAGCATTTCTGTTTATGTTTCCATCAACATTTTTGGATATTCTGAAAGAAACGCTTTAACAATGAAATTTATTTATGGCTGTTTTTAAAATAGCTTTTTCTACTTCAAAAATAATGAAAGTCCGAAGGCACTCAGAAATGTTCATCCGAAAAAGAGCTTAGGGAAAAGTCGCAGCACATTTATTCGACATTTTAGCGCCAGGAAGGTGTGCGAAAGGTGCTGGGGCCTTTGTTATGGAAACACCAGAAACACCCACAGGCTGACAAATGTATGCCATTCGGAGTCAATACATCATCTGCTCTTAGCCCTTTGCTCCCCCATGATGTATTTAAATGTAATTTTTGTTTTGAATTTATGTACGTACATGCGTCACTCGGGGGACCAATGGCTTGAGCTGCCTAATGACGGAGTAGGAGAGGAAACCTCCCACGCTTCGGGTTGAATGAAAATGATTTGAATTATTTATGGAGTGTAGAAAAATCTGGCCCAGTGAAGAGCTAACTTTGTTCAGTTCTGTTTTGGTTTTCGTTTTGATTTAAACTTCAATCTCCATTCAAGAGCCCCAACTTGATAAATAGCTCGACTTCACTTGGCTCTAGACTGGGTTCGACTCTCGACCGATTCCTGCTGAAATGAAGCCGCAATCAAATTGCATTTAATATTTATTAGAATTTCCCTTTCCGTGCTTGTTTTTTCTCCTTTTTGGTTTTTTTTTTTTGGCTGTGGTTTGAGGCCATCAATGAGGCAGATAATTTTGGGCAGAATTTATGAGAGAAAAACCCGGGGAGGGAGTGAAAAGTGGGTGTTATCCTGTGGCCTTTAAAAACAAGTTAGGGGCCACTCAAAATAGCACTCGTTTAAATATTTAACCATTTCAATTAAATATGAAGATGGTTATTCAGCATAATTTATTTAACTTTGATGAAGCTCTTGGGTCAAAAGTTGACATTGCTTTTATCGACAATTAATTTATATTTCTAGACATCAAAAAATCATCAAAGAGTTTGTTTTTGTTAAAGTTTAAGGATTTAACCTTCCAATTTATAAAGTTTTGTTTACCGAAAATTTGTAATTAAATTCAAATCAAGCTTATAATTTCTGAATACTTTTTCAATTCCAATAAAGACCATATCTTTCATAGCATTAGAACCTTCCTTCCAAAACATTAACAAATTTGGTGTCGTTTACAAACTCTTAATATTTCCAACCTTCCAGGAAATTGTCACAAGAATTGTCTATCCATTATTTTTCAAGACATTTATTCCTATCAAATATTTACTTGTTACATTTATTTTCATTTCCTCAGTTTCCTTTTCATTTCGAGTGCCAACCATATTGACAAATCTCCCTCTTCCCCTCCATTACACATTTTTACCGGAAGCCGTCATTTCCCACCTCCAAATGGGGCGCCTTCCCTCAGGCAATAGCTCCAAAAAAATGCGCTGCAATAATTGAGCAAGGAATGTGGGCCTCGTCAGAGTCTTAAACTCTAATTGAGGACACAACTCTTCCGTTTAGGACGGTAGCGTTTGAACCGAAGTTGCCACAAATCAAAGCAAAACCGCAACGCGGTCCCGGCCGCCGAAACTCGATACAACTTCAAGTGCTCCTGTCCCCGAGCCCCAAGGAAAATGGAAAGCAATTTTTATGTTTTCGCAGCTGTTTATTTGAAGATGTCTGAAGTTGCCAAGTTTTGGGTGACGTGACTGACGTAATTTTAATTTGATCCAAGTGGAAATGGTCCCTAAAAAATATCATATGACCAGATAAATCACATGGCCAAGGACAAGGCTCTGGCAGGTCCTGCCAGACACACACACAAACACACACACACACATTAATGATGCCCACGGCAGGTCCTTGACGCAAATATTTGGCCAACGACATTTGGTCCTTAGCTAATTATACCCTGTAATTGGGGAATGGATGGAGTAGGTTGTATTGTTAGAGATGTGCAGACATGTCTTTCTATCGGAGTTGGAGGAACATCGATTGGAGTATTCTTACAGCAAGAATATAGAACATAACTTCCCCTTTTTCTGTCAAAATTCTTTTATGGCGTGCCTCCATCTCTGTTGGTCCCATTCTACAAGAACTAAAGGGTACCTGTAAGCCGTGATGCCGCCTGTGCAAGTACAGTACTCTCCTGTTTGAAAGTCCCTCTTAGCCCGGAGCCGAAACAACGAAAACTCAAACTGAAAACAGAACTAAGCTGCTTGTGGCATAGACGGCTCTGGCATCCTGGTCCAGGATTAGCCGGCAATGGTACCCGGGAGGAGACCAACGTGAAAATTGCATTTTCCTTTTCCTCCGTTTTCACTCCTTTTGTTTCAGTTCCTGCATTGTCGTGGCGACGGCGGGTGGCGGGTGGCGGTGGCTCGACTCTGATATTAAATTTCCAATTAACATTGGAGCATTATTTATCGGTGGCAATAAAAGTGTCCTGATTATGTTTGGCTCCGGGCTCTGCTTAGGGCCTGGTGCGGGTCTGGTTTGGGCTTTTATTATTCCATTCGGATCTGGCTAGAGTTCGACTGAGAGCCTGCCATCCATCCCACCCACAGCCTTGTTATTAGTTTTTATTTATCATCCCACTGCTGCTGCTTAATCTATCAAATATTTTATGAGCTAAAAGCGGTCTCCAGGCACGCAAAGTAGTGCCACTGTTAGGCATTATAATTATCTCTGTTTGGTATTGCATTTGCAAAGTGTTTCAGAGATTCGCCTGCAGTTTTGTCGTTGACAAACATTGGAAAATATATCCATATGCAGCTTGCTTTTACACACAACATTTGTATGGCTTTATGGCAGGGCTTAGAGCCATTAATAGATAACAATTGGTGTGGAAATTGTTAGGTAGGGAACTGTAAAGATTTTAAATGAAAATTCAACTTTTGCCTACTTTTAGGAGATTTTTATAAGGAAAGAAAAAATACAACAAAATACATAGAATATTTAGTACTTTTATTGGATTACATACATCAAATGATTACCTTCAAAATACGCTCCAAGCTTCGTTGAAGTTTCACACAATTTAAATTCTAAAATATTCTATTATGTATAAAATCCTGTAATCCTCCTACAAACCACACAATTTTCAATACATATCCTTGGCCAGAAGCAAAAACAGGAAAATGCAAAAATCACAAGCCATAAAATACTAGAAAATTCTAGCAGCTGCCTAAGGTCCTTGCTTTTTCCTTCGAGCATCCAAGCAGCTAAAGAAGCAACATTTTATGAGCTGCAGCAGGAAGATGAGACAAGTCATTAACATTTACGGCCTCCATCAATGAGGTCCTTCATGGGTTAGGGCCTCGTCTCTGGTGGTTTTTTATGTGCGGCGCTTACCTGTTGCATGCTGATGACACTGAAAGTCATTTGATGACCCCATTTTGCCGGGCTAAGCGAGTGTATGCCAGGGGATTTATCTACCCTACAGATTTCTTCTACATAGCTTCGGCTGTTTACGTATTCATGGTTTATGTATGGGGTTTTTCTTTTGATTTTCCGCCCACTTCATTGCCAACAAATTAGCAATTAGGTGTGGACTGCAAATGTTAGAGGAGTTAGAGGCCAAGTATTTGTGGATTGACTTTCTCTGAATACTGTATATGTTTAATGGGTCCTTTTTCTTTGATGCTTGTTCCAGGAAAAGGGCATAGTTTGACCTCCTATAGCACAAGGGAAGCAGTAAAATTACCCCCTAACTTTTGTAATTGGCAAATAAGTAATTAACATGTTAATGGTTTTGTATCTGAATTGATGGTTCGAGGTCCAGCAAGTTTAATCTGCTACATGTGGAATTTATTAGTGATATAATCTTCGATTCATAGACTTCCTTGAGGGTGACTTGGTAAGCCTCCGAATTGAGCTTGGAATCTCATAACAAACTGTCAGAGACTGTTCAGATTGAGTCCTCCTGCTCATCCGCACTTACATAAGCCATCAGTCGCTTGAGCAGTCACACATCTGTGGATGTGTGGAAGAACCCATATATCAAACTCGAATCACGTTTCGGCTCAGCCTCGGGACGAAATCAATTAAAGTTCGCCCACGTTTGAAGGGCAGTGTCCAGGACCTGTTATTGTGTGGCTGCCACACGTTGCACAATTGGCATTGTATTGTACGGATTATGGATGCAGGGCGCGTGGCTGTCTGGTTGCAGTGGCAATGTTTCGGTTGCAAGTTCATATCCGTTTTTAATTGCGGAAATGCACTTAAGCCGGGCTAAGGTGAAAAGCAGCAGCAGCCACTCGACCTGGCCGGACCCACCCTGTACTCCAACCCGAAAGAGTATGCGGGTCACGTTTGTGGAAACAAGTGTTCCGGTTGCAGCTCCAATCTGCTTTGTTATGAGTCCCTGTTGAGCGCGATACTCGTCGTACTCGTGTAAGGAAAAAACTGCACAGGGAAATCCGTGACCTTTAATTAAAAATATTGTCAGCCATCTTTTGTGCAGTCTGTGTGGCATGCAACATGGCTTTGAGCTTCGCAGGCTGTTCGGTAACCGTAAAAGCGTTGGTTGCATGTGCTGCAATGGTGGCTCAAATTCTTGGAAGCCTCCCAAAGCCTTTACCATAAAGATCCGTGTTGTGCAATATTAGTTACGGATTAAACGGAGGAAACAACATACAAAAAAGCTAACCAAAGGCACTTTAAGGCTAAGCTACTCTGTGAGAGAGTGGTACTAATTCTTTACTTTTATTCTCTACCACTTTCAGTTGAAAACCCCATCAAAATGATGAAATACGTGCAGATTCTGTTGTGCTATGGCCTGCTCCTGGCTCTGGTCTTCTCCGTCAGCGAGGCCAGACCCTCCACAGCCGAAACAGGACCCGTAAGTACATGCCTGAGATTGACCCTAGCTCTAATGAACTCTATGATATATTTTGATGCCGATGAAGGATGCCGATGGTCTGGAGGGACAGGAGGGTGAGGATGTTCGTGGCGCCTATGGTGGAGGCTATGATATGCCAGCCCAGGCCATCTATCCCAACATACCCATGGACCGCCTGCAGATGCTCTTCGCCCAGTACAGACCCACGTAAGAGGATGGGGAACGAGGGAGTGGTTCTGTGCATAATTAATCTATATCCCAGTTACAGCGCCTACTTGAGGACCCCCTCCTATGGCAATATGAACGAGCTGTATCGGCTGCCCGAGAGCAAGCGTCAAGTGAGGTATCGGCAGTGCTACTTCAATCCCATCTCCTGCTTTAGGAAGTAAATTTGCTACCTCACCGGAAGTGTATCCGTACCGTAACCGAAAAGCCCTTGGATAACATTAACATTTCAAGCATTTCAAACAAAAAACAAAACCAAATCAAACCCAGCATGGAATTTAGCATAAAACCTCAGACAAAAATCTAACGCAAAAATTTTTAGTGCAATTAAACTAAAGCTAAGACTCAAAAGTACATATATCTATATATATATACATCCCCCTTATATATGTATATCGCAAATATAAATGTCTAAACAAAATACTGCAAATAAATGCTTCATTGTAGTTACCAAAAAAAAAGCAGATCGAAGAAATATTTATTGAAAATATATATTTGCAAGACAAACGAAAATTGTAAGCCCTTTTTGTGTCTTTTTCTACAATTCTTGATTTACGCTTGGCATATGGTGTGGTAAAATAATATATACAATGATTTCCCACTATATAAACAATTTGAATCGCATTGAATTGCAATTGAAATTTGCTTTTCTACATTTAAATGGTGCATTCAAGGCTCTTGTATAATACTAGCAACAATTTATGAAATGACAAAGTACAGTATGCAAATGTTAGAGCCCTATAACAATATCTCTATATACAAATCGATACATGTAATATATATCTACAATACATACATTAAATAAATAAAGTTATACGTATGCATACGAGTACGTAGAAAATAAATGCGAATGTCGAGGGAAAATTTACATTTAATGGAATTCTATAAGCTTTTGATTATTTTTGTTATTATTTGTAGTTTAAGTACTTTGTTTATGTATTTAAATTCCTATTCCATCGCCATATCTATTCCTTATCTATTCAACCTGGATATACTTCTGTTTCATGTCCTTTGACATATTAGATTGAATTTCGGATACATTTAAGATACATTTATTCTGATAAAGTACTTATTTAATATTATTTTATTATATTCCAATCCTTCTCTTCAATCCTTTGCTTTTTCAAGTGAGTTCTGTTTTTAAAAAAGAGTCTCAAGTTTAATGTTGTTGAAGCATTTGTATAGACTTCCAAATTCGTTATTCGTGTGATATTTACAAAAACAGAGATCTCATAACCCATATGTATAAAATATACACACTCATCCTTGATCGAGAGGACGATCTACCTTCTCATAGCTATAACCCTTCTTGGACAATAGTGAGTCCGCTGTGAGTACCAGGTATTATCGTGTCGCTTCACGTGTGCCGCGACTTCGAAACGTTTCGACGAGACTTGTCTTTACATCGTTGCAGATGGAATGGGAACAATGGAACTCCAACAGTAAGGGTGAATAATGATTCTTATTTCAAATATAAACAAACTTTGGATACAGTTCAATAAGTCTCTACCTACGTCAGAGGTCATTATGTGGGGTGCCCAGCCTGATTGCTTGGGTGCCTGTTAGCCAATGTCCTGTGACTGCGCTGCACCTTTTTCTGTCGAGTTTGCAGAGCTCTGAGTCATCTATGTTCGGCCATGTTTGCCGAGTTGTGCGACATCACGGCACTAATTGCCACATATCGTCTGTTAGTCGCTTGTATTGGCCATCGTTAAATATATAGATAATTGAAAACATCTAATTATCATTTTATAAATGTAACCATCAAAACAAGGATCAAAATTGACTTTGTTCAGGAAGATATTTCATGAAATTAAAAAAGATGATATTTCTTTTTATTCAGGAACATTTTATAAGACATTTTAGAAAAAAGTTGAATTTTGGAATTTATTCAATCTGTATGTAAGAATTATTTCAGTATTTGATTCTTATATCTAGCTTTTTGTATAAATCTATCTAGTTTCTGTGAGATTGTTTCAAGGATTTGGTGTTGCCTCTTAGGCCGAATATCCTTTAGATCTTGAAGAACTCTGCTCTGTTATCACTCCATTCAATCGCGTATAATTATAATTAACGATCCTCGTTGGATCTTGACATCCTAATCACATTTATCTGTCCCGCTTTATCTTCAGATATTCAGGCGTCTCGTCTCCATGTTCTTGGACTGGTACTGCCCAATGGCTTGGCGCTCTTTCATTTGGAGAACGAGTCGGTCCGGTGTGGAGATCTTGAAGCCATTGCCTCTGCGGTGGCGCTCTTCGATCTTCAGCGAGGTGGCCATCATGAAGATGGAGAAGACCAGGGCAATTAGATAGCGAACGATTAGCATATTGTGACAAACGCTGTTCGAAACCAAGACTGGACAGTCCAGCGATTCCAGTTCGTTCTTTTATAGCCCAAGTGCAGGACTATATCCGTTACCTGTCCTCAAGAGCGAGTCCTCCCTCCCACCGATCCCTCGATTTCTAGCCCGAGGGATTAGCGATTGGCTAGAGTTTTACAGCCAGTACTCCCCAATAAACAATTTCAGCGTTAATCCATTTGGCAATTTCCACTTCCTCTGCAGAAATCCGCACTCACTCGATCGCAGTGCCGATCCCTAGATGAACCCCAGCCCAGATACAAACGGGGAAAACTAATTGCCATCCATGCCCCGATGATGCCTGATGAGTGGAAGTTCCAAGAAGGAGAGACGATGTCGACCTACCTGTGATGCTGCACCCTGGGACCCTGTTTTATGATCTGCTCTGCTCTCTCTCTCTCCTTCTCTGACTCTTTCTTTGTGCCATTAGACATTTTAATTGTTAATTTTTGCAAAGGCGAAGCCTGGCCAGCAGCAGGAAAATTTAAATAATGGCCAGGCTGCAGGCAGAATCCAAGAGAGGAATCCAATGGCTACCTGCATTTATTATCTGCTGCTGCTGCTGCTTCTGCTTCTGCCGTTGGTGCTCCTCTTTGGCTGCCGCTGATCTACTCGACTCCGAGTGCCATCAACGTGAAAACAAGTGGCAACAATTTTCTATAAATTGCATTTGTGCAAAATTAAGTTCAATCTTGGCCAAGTCGCGAACCAGTAGCTGTATCTCTTCGGCTTGCATCCGCTCGTCTGGGTCTGCGTCCAGTCCCCCCCTCCCTATCCCTCTCTCTCTCTCTCTCTCTCTCCTGCTCTGATCTTTCACTGCTGGAGTAGCCAAACTCCATTAACTTTGCAATTGGCCACCATAACTCGTCCGTCGGTCGCCCGTTGCCGCCGTCACCTCGTCGCCCATTTGGCCGCCGCATCCACATCCACATCCACCTCTACATCTCTACATCCACATCCACATCCCACAGAGCACCATGCCGATGCCAATGCCGGGCCGGGCCGGGCCGGGGCCAGGTCCAGTCCAGGCGAGGCCTGGCCCCATCGCTTGTTAGTTTTTGCGCCAGATCGTTTATAATAATTCGTATGCGAGTCATGTCATGGCCCCTAAAGTGTATCTGCAGCCGCGCAGTCGCAGTCGCAGTCGTCGCGGTCGTTGCGCATATCTGTATCTAGTCGAAGAGCACTTCGAGATGGTCTCGTGACACGATCCAGGATAATACAGCATATTGATTGAGGGACAGAAAGTATAACTAAAGAATTTATTAAGGTACTAAAGATTGGTTCAATAGGAGATTGAAACTTAGAGAATAGCAGGCTGGATGATAATTTCCCTGCATAGGGTTGTAATTAGTCAGCAAAATGGTCCCTAAAGGTACAGAATAGTGGCTTCCACTTGTCTTGTTAAGGAAGGTATTATCGTATTTCTATAAATTATGTTAAATTCCGTGCACTTTGGAAGGAATTTTTAAAGTAACCATTTGTAGACCACAACTTTTGATTTCCTTTCTTGCGATAAGAACTCATTCTGATCTGCAAGATCTTAAGTAAGCTTCCCCTTTGAAATTCTACATGGAACTGCATAAGGGTACATATTTCAAGATCAAACAAGACTTGTAAACGTTCCATAATAATATTTATGTATAGGAATCATAAGTATCAATGATATCTGCAAGATGTTTTTAAATCTGTACAGAGCTCTATATACAATTCCATATGTTTCAGTTAACAATAGATAGATCCGAGATACATCATTTGATTGAAAATATCATAAATCATACTCGTTCTCTTCGTAATATGAACGTTCCAGTGTTATTATCAGGAATATTCAAGCCCTATAAATCTTAAGAACTTCCTTAAGAAATGTAAACCCATTAGACTGTGCATATGATACACATTTCTAGACGTAGACGTGTATCATTCTGTGCCTCAAAGGACTCTGAATAGGACACTCTTGAAGGTGTGTCAAGTGAAACCTTCAGAAACCTTTCAATTCCATAAAAATCCAATCACGAATACCTCTCACGAATCTCACACGCCCATCTCTGGGTAATGGAGTGGCAAGTCTTGGGATCGCCTGCTCTCGCTTGGCCTGATCTGGTCAACTATGCAACCGGCAGCAGCAGCGGAGTCGCCACAGCAGTCGCTGCCCCAGCCCCCAGACCCCAGCCCCCAGTCGGGTGACTCGAACTTGACTTCACTTGGCTTGATCTTGCGCCCGTTTCTTCTGCGCATAGCTTTGGGTCGCCACTGGCTGCATCTTTCTCCGCATCTCACGGCCAACTCGAATCCCTACCCCCCCCTGCCCACTGGCGTTGTCATACCACTTTATCCGCGGCGCTTTGTGCTGGTTTTGTTCTATTGGTAAAAGGAAGTTAGAAAAATGCTCTGAATTCATGCGGCCACTGTCGGGGCCAGCCGAGGCGGTGGCCTTAAGTGAATTGTGCCCGGGACAAGCTTCCAGCTGGGCAGCCCTCGGATCTGCAAGGGAATTTCTATTCCATTGGGCGGAAATCTGTTCGAATGGCTTAGAGCTGCATACATATGGGCTGCCAAAAGTTTAAAACTTGAGAATGATAATGGATTAAGTGAAAGTTTAAAGGAAGAATGTAAACTCGGGCTGGATTGAGATTTTACTCATTGATTGAGATAGAGATCTATACCTCAAAGAAGACTATCTCCAGCATTTGAATGGAATGATTTGATTTTAGGTTTGTGTCATTATGGAGTACCATCACCTCTCCCTAGCATGCCCCATCCTGCACCCTCAGCTGCCGCAAAAGGGCAAAGACAAGCGGCAGCAAAAGCAACAGAAACAGCAGCGAGAAGAGAAATATGAAATTCCAAACAACTGCGGGGCACTTAAGGCGCTGCTGGTCAAGTCGGATCTCGAACTCCCAACGTAACCGGTAGTCGGTGTCGTGGCTCTTGGCTCCGCATTCACTGGCCAAAGACCAACAAGACCAAAGCCAGAGCCATCGTCGTAGTCGTCGTCGTCACCATGTCGTCGGACTCCTTGGACAATGTTGCAATGTTGCTCTTATTTCAGAACATGACCATCGTCCAATGTGGGGCCAGGGAGGAATGCCTTAATTCAGGAATTTAATGAAAAATGCTCTATGAAGCGCTGCAGCAAATTAAACAAAAAAAAAAGTAAGAGAAGAAAAGAAAAGAAAAAAAATCAAGCGAGGAAAACTTGAGCGCACAGAAGCCATCGGAGGAGTGGGGGCAACCGAACAGAACGGAGCGGAGTGGAGCCGCGTACAAAAAGGTTAAAATTAAAATCTTCGCTGGCTCTTGTTCTCCTTAGTTGAGCGGTTTGCTTTTCAATATACACATACCCTATAGGAATCTAATCTAAATGGGGTATATGAGGATCGGCAGGAGCAGGTGTAAAGGCTCAGAGTGTTCTATCATCACATGCAAAGAAAGGGTTTTAGGTAATCCCAAAAACTTTGATCAAGTTTCTTATAAATAAAGAAGCATTTTCTTACATTTCTTTAGATTGTAAATTATGTACATTTTACAGGAGGGTGAGTAGTATTTTATATTTTCTGCAATAATTGTAATTAAAAGGTAACAATTTAGGTACTAAATAGAAGCCCCTAAACATTTTAGTAATCCTCCAAGAATATATCGTTTTAGCAGTGAATCATTCAAAGTTTTTTCTCCACTTAAAATTCTTTAATAGATTGCAGAATAATACTTCCTGTATAATGCTTTGTTCCACTAAGGTTTTCATTTCGATTCCTTGAAAACTTTTCTGAATGGTTCAGTGCTGATATGCACATAGGCCTTGCATTCGTTCTACTTCGAAGTCCAGGTAACACCTTGTAGTTCTTCCATTTATATCGTTCCTCCATTATCTGTTATTATAATGTATTCCCTTACCTAGATTCCCTTTGAATACTCAAAATGGTTTGTTTTATTTGTTGTTTTAGAATTGTTATTTATTTTTAGAATCCTTAAATGATATTCCAACTACATTCTACACACTAGCCACTTCTTCGATCGCTTCTTCAAGATCCCTCTTTTCCCGAGGGTATACCCAAATCGATCAGCTAAATCCTGGCTGCCACTGCTCTTTCTGCGCGCTTCAAGCAGTGTGAGATCGGTGGCAGGTGATGCCGTTCAACTTTGAGGTTGAGTAGCTTGATGCGACCGACCAAAGTTGACCAGTTCCCTCCTCGCGGCACACCTCCTCCGCCCACCCTCCGTCTCTCCCTCTCTCGCTGGTTGTGAGTGCGTCTGAAGCTCCTGTTGCTCTGCGCCGAGCGTTGTAAATTACATTTTCCAAATGCTTTTGCCATGTCGAACCAAAAAGCCATGTACATATGTGGCATAAAGGAGTTGCTGCTGCTGCGTGGCCAGTAGCTGTAGCTGGACAACTTGTGGCAGCATCTCTCGCTGTCTCTGTCCCTCTCCCTCTCCCTTGCTCTGGACTCTGTGGCCATGGCCGTGGTCGTGGATGCCGCCGCCTTTGCTTCCGTTTTGATTTGGAACACTTGTTGCAGTGTGTGGCAGCCCAGGCCTCTCCGCTATAGATGTGTCCTCCAACAACAACAAGCAAAAAACATCCATTCCTTGGGGATATGTACACACAGCACACCCATATATATACCATATATACTCGTACGTTGTTCCTACATGGATTCCAACATGGCATTTGGGATGCTCCTTCCCAATGCTCTTTTCGGTTTTTTCATCTCTCTCTCTCTCTCTCTGTCTCTGTCTCTCTCATTCTTTCTGCGTATTTAAACATTTTGTTGTTGCTTTCGGCTCGGGGATTGGGGCATCGGGATCTCCTGTTGATTATGTTGTTGTAGTTTGTTCAGATCGTTGTTGATTGTTGTTGAGTGTTGATTGTTGCAAGCGGCCGACTGGTGGCTGCCCCGCGGTAGGTAGCTGCTGCTGCCCCTTAGAGCTGTTGGCTTTGATTAACCCGAGTGTGAGAGCTTTTTGCCAGTGATCAACATTGGCCAAGAGATTTCTGGGGTTTGCAGCAGGAGAATGGGTTTTCTAAGAACTCCTTGACCTTAAGGCATTCAAAGATTAAAGCCTTTTTCGGCTATAAGAAAATCCTACCATGGAGCACCTTCCACTAGAATACTAGTGTGCTTTTACTTACAGAAACGAAGAAATGGTCAAAAAGCTATAGCTCTAAGAATTTAAATGGATTATAGAGATTGGTTCAATACTTATCGAGAAAGATGGAACTTCAAAGTAAGTGTAAAAAAGCGAAACAAAGGATATGTGTGTGCTACACGGGTATGTTCATTTGTCGAATGGATTAGACGGTGGCATTCTCTTTACTTGAATGTGACTTATTTGTTAAACTTCCACTAGGATGATGCTTTGAATACACAGATTAAGGTGCCTTATAAAGTACTACATGGAGGCTCATTCTTCATATAATCTACCTTCTAAATTTACTTCACTTCCTTGCCATCCTTCTGCATCAATGTTTCCATTATCACCGCCGCCATCGCCATCATCTTCAATACGTTCAGCAGCTCCATCTTGATCCTATTCATCATAGGCGAAGAGAAACACGATGACGATGATGATAATATAAACAAAACAGAAGTGTATTAGATATGGAGGTTTTTCTTTTGAAGAAGTGAATTATTGTATATCAACTTGTGGCTCCAATAGCATCACTCCTTGTCCCATATTTCTTGAATAGTTAGTTTGTCTATTTCCAGTACATCCGATAGGTTGCTACGCTCTTGGGGGGGATCATACTCCCATCCATTGGTGTGGTTAAAAACTGCTTAAAGACTTTCGATTGCGGAGGACTTACCTAAGGGTTTCTCGGGCTACCCTGAATCAGGCGAAATAACGAATAACTTTTAACTTTGTTTTAAAATCAATTTATTATTCAAAATTAATATTTAAAAGATGGAAAATTTTAAATTCTTTTTCTAGAGATGTCAATACAATACAATTATATTATCTTACAAGATCCATTTGTATTTCTTTAAAAGAAAGAAATTTCCTATCACTATTTGAAATTCTTTCACCTTATAATATATTTAAGCCTTAAAGATGCCTCCCCTAGTACAGGGATTCTGGTTCCATGATCTCGTAGGTGGCCAGCGGCAGCACCTCGTTACCAAAGTAGTTGGCTCCGCCGGGTGCAATGTCCGGCTCCGGCAGATCGTAGATGCGCTGGAGGAAGGGACTCCGCGAGAGCATCATCTTGGGATTGATGTAGGAGTGCCGCCTCATGGAGAAGTCCTTCTTGGCCTGTCGCCTCCATGGGGAGATCTGTTGCTCCAGCAGCTCGTTGCCCAGACTCTCGCGCTCCGCCGGCAGGGAGGTGACCTCGTTATAGACTGGAGACCGTGACTTGGGCCGAGCCGCGACCAGGAGGAGCAGCGTGACAACGACGAGAACGAGTAGTAGAAGTTTAACGTTCGACATCTTGACTGCTTGGCAGCTGGGATTGGAATGTGCTGGTTGAGGCATGGCCCAGTGGAATATAAAGGATGTTTAGGTAGTGCCCAACCGATTTCCCCTAAGTGTTTTCTAATGATGCAAGTCCAAAGGCTGCTACCTGCAGCTACCTGATGATTACCTCTGTAGTTTATGACCAGTGATTCCGTTCTCCTTTGGTTATCCCACTCCGGGCGCACTCACTTTGCCCATCCACCACATCAATCTGGGTCTAGGCGGCAGGCATCCCGAGGCAGGCGGAGAGTCACTTAAAGTCGGCGACTCCACTCAAGGCATCAAGATCGCTGGGACGGGACTGCCGACTGCCGACTGCCGACTGTGGACTGCGATGCCATTTCATGTTAATCAAACAACGAAATCCATCAACAGGTGACACACCGCAGTACGGGCAGCAGTACGGGCCAAGTGGGCGGCGGATCTGTGAGGCAGAGTGGGGATTGAGGCTATAGGGGAGCCACGACATCTACCAGACATGTCAGTGCGATAATGGTGCTCTTTCTGCCTCTGTATCTACGAGTGTGTGCGGTGTGCTGTGTGTGAGAGTATCTAAAACAACTTCATTCACAAAAATCAGACCAACCAACAAAAAAAAAAGCAGCGAAAAAGCCCGAGAACGAAGTAAAGCATCTGTAAAAAGGAAGCTGGGCCATTAAAAATATCTTGTGTATGCCAAAAGCGAGGCAGATAGCAGCCAGCCACAAGACACATCCCGAGTTGAGGCAGGCACACGGGCAGAGGCAATGGCAGTGGCAGTGGTAGTGGCAGTGGTAGTGGAGGTTGTGGCATCCACAGAGGCTACTTGGTAGCTGCATCATCATCAGAAGCTGCTGCACCTGCGGGGGCGGTGATGGGGCGGGCGGGACCGGGACAGGTCGCCGGCTAGTGGGCAGCCAGGGGGGCAGCAGCCACAGAAATAGCCAAGAAACATACGCCTAATGCCACAGTCATCGACATCCGCCATTTAGCTTGGCTTCTTAACCCACTCTTTGCCGATGGGGTTGGAAAAACATGGATTCAGAAGGATTAAGTTTATTTCGTAATAATATTATGAGTATATTTCAAAACAATGGGTTCATTTTTTAAGCCGGTTTATATAGGATCTAAACAATTCTTTTACACATTTATGGTCGGCGAGTTTCTCATGTTTTTTATCCCTAAAACATGTTTTAAAGTTTGAAATTCTTTTCCGAGTTGTAACACCTTATTTTGCCTTGAGACAGTAATATGCATATGGCGAACAGTAACTTTTATTTCCTAGGAAAGAGTCAATTAAAATCGGTATTAAATAATTGGCGCAATGGGTTAGTGGAGGGGGTTAAGATCCCCGTGAAAACAGATTTGGTTCGAAGAATCCAAATAGCGAATTGCTTAGGAACATCTGCATTTTGAATTGACTTATTGAATTCATGATAAAAGTGGATCTGCAAACCGAATGCAACTTAATATAGTAGTATAGAAAACATCGCATAAGGAAATTCCATAACTTGTTTCTCCATGCAATAAAAAATGTAGTAAAAAATGGTATATGCGATTTTGAATACCGTATTCATACCCTCAATCCTCATTCAACCAGGTAAGTGCATACATATTTTCATTTAGTGGGTTAATCCAGCTCCTAGCACTAAGCTCTCTCTCTCCTTGTTCTCCCTCTCTCTTTCTGCTTTGTCTTCTGATGCTGACGCTGCTGCTGCTGCTTCTGGTGCTGCTGCTGCTGCGCAGTCGCAACTGTCTACATTTGTCGGCCTGCCTACAGCCGCCGTCGCTCTTCACCGTTCTTCTCCTCTCCCGTCTCTTTTCCTGTGCTTGTCCGTCCGGCCGTCGCTGGCTACCATCTCCATCTTCCGTCTCCCATCTGGGTCTTGTTCTTCTCCAGTCGATTGGATGTCCAGCTTTCAATTTGCAACATAAAGCATCTTCATCGTGGGCCGCATGAATGGGCAAATGACTAGGGAGAGAGATAGGGGGAGAGGAGGTGGTGGGGGGGTAGGTATGCTTGGGTGTGGGCTGGTTGCTGGTTGCCGGTTGCTGTCTCCTCGCCTGCTCCACCTCCTCTTCATCCTCCTCATTTTCTCCACTGTTCCACTGGCATTGACGGTAGGCACTCAGGCGTGCCTTGGCGGTAGTCGCTGACCTTTATTGATTGCTGTTTGACCTCGCTATTGTTGCAGTTGTTGTAGTTGCATCTCCTAACCATTTGTACTTAGCCGATCGCTGGCATAGATTGCACCCAGGAAAGGTGTGCAGTGCAGTGCGGGGTGGAGCGGGGCGGGAGATGGGGGGCAGGCATGCGGTATACGCCCACTAAGCATCGCTGCTCTTGCGCTGTGCTTTGTCGTTTTGCTTTCTGCCTTTTTGTGCAGCCTTCATTGTTACCTTCGCGTCTCTGGCGCGAGCTGCTCTCTCCTCGTCTCCCTCTACCTCTCTCTCTCACCCACTGCTGCTGCTCTGCTTCTTCTACTTGTGCTGTTGTTGCTCCATTACTCCGTTTCATGGCAGTTAATTTATATTCGATGCATTTCTCTCCCTCTCTGTCCGACTCTTTTGCCAGTGCTTTTTTCTACCCTTCCTAAAGGTATCACCTACGACTCTATGGACTACTTTGTCTCTTAAGGTAATCCAACCAAGCTGCCTTGGCAACGATGGATCTGTAAGGGTATTCAAAGCTTCGCCTACCACAGACAGTTCTTCGTTTTCTTGTTTTGCGTGTTTTGTTTTTGCTTCTTACTTCCTTTTTGATGTGTCCCTGTTTTTGTTGCTTTTGTTGGCGGGGGACTGGCTGTTGTTGTTCGATGTTCGAGGGTAAGGTCGCCGGTCGCCCGTCGGTCGTCGGTCGGCTTCGTCGGTCGTCATTGACGCCTCTCCTTGTACTTAGTCTTCCATTTGCTATGCAAAAACAAAAGACTGAAGAAACGACCAGCAAGAAGGCCATTGAAAGGGGACTTAGACTAAAGAATACCCACTAAATCTATTAAATCAGTGTCTACAATGATACCACTTCAAAGTTTTTGTTTTGTTTTCGAGATTCAGTGGACTTTACGAACGATTCTACTGATACGAGTATGCCCAGATCCATTTAGGCTCAGATGATGATCTAGAATATTTGGGAAACACGAGGAACGATTATACCCTTTTTAGCCCTAAAAGGTAGCAAAACGACAAGACCGAGCCTCAGCACACTTTGGGAGCCTTCGTTTTGTTTGGCTTCTATCTTGTAGTTTGTTTTGTTTGACAGTTTCTATCTGGAGGGCTATCAGAGTCGTATTCGCAGTGGGAATCGGAGCCGGGTCGGGGCTGGCACTGGGAGTCCGTTGCAGCCTCAGAGACGAGACGGCTGTCGTTTTGTTTGCTTAATTGTTTGGTTTCTCCTATTGAACGGCCCCCCGCCCCCCTCCCACCAGAGGCAGGGAAAACTGCTCGGTTTCCTATAGGTGGGGGCGATATTTTCCATGGAAATAAATTAGCTGATTGAGGATAACCGTAGTTAGTGGGAAGGCGAATGCAAATGTGAGAGGGTGCTGTACAAGTGAATTATCACCTCGTTTTTCAGGCCTTGTCGCTGTCCCTGTCCCTGTCCTGTCCTGTCCAGGTGATGTCTCCATCTTGTTTGGGGGCTAATGGGTATTCGTGGATAATGATCCTACTACCATATTGATTTGGCTTTAATCATGCACTATATTATTATTTTTAGCTTCTTTTAAGCTCCTCACGAATCTCGTACCATCTGTAATTATTGACGGGAGCCGTGCTTTAATATCGCCAGCAAATCAGATCACTTCATAATGATAATAATCACTCAACCTGCTACACATTAAAGAGTATCAGTTTATCAGATCAAAGAGCAGGCAATTCGTTCTCTTAGCTTGTGGCTCTCTCTTCGGCCAGAGCGTGCCAACGCAAATTCATTCATATCGAGCACAAAAAGGTGTATTTAATCAAAAGGTAAGGTCTTCCCGCTCTTCAAGTCACATGCCACTCGATCGCTCTCCCTCTCTTTGTGCATCGTTTGCTCTCGTGGGGGCCACCCTCACCCTTTCTTCTATGCACTCTGCTCGCACGCTAAAAGAATCGCCACTTGTCGTTCGCACCAAGAGAGAGAGCGCAAGCAAGCTCAAGAGCACGAGTGGGAAGAGAGAGAGAGCGAGCGAGCACGAGCCGCCGCACGATGGGCTCCATCGGCGCAGACCGATTGATCAGTTTTCTGCTGCATTCAGCTTTCAGCCGGTTGGGTTAGTGATTTTTCCAACGCTCCCGAGTGCGGTTCGGTGTAACGGAAGCGAGAGCCTTTTGTGGAGAGCCAGAGGAGATTTTTCGTCCGATGCGAGCGAAGACGAAGACGGAGACGAACAAACAAATAAACAATAATCGCAATAATAAACGTAATTCAAACAATTAATCAAAACGCGACGATCAATGAAACACACACACACAACGAAAAAATGTTTATTTAATTGGTATACGGCTATAAAAAAATACTTACAACAACAACAACAGAGGGAAAAAAGTGCCAGTGAATGAGATTGTACTTAATTTTTACGTACAAAATACTAGCTGTAAATGTGTGTATGGCTTGCCTGTGTGTGCGCGTGTAACAGTGCCAGTGAGTGTGCGTGCTGCATGTGCGTGTGTTTGTGTGTGCGGCTTTATCAATTGCTCCACATAAAAGTTTTCATTGAAGTGTTTGACGACAACACACAACCAACCCCAAATAGCCAGCCAGCCAGCCAGCCAGCCAGCGAGAGCGTACGCGAAGGAGGAGAATCAGCTTAAAACGGTAATTAAGACAAACAACATACTCTACTCCGTACTCTTCTTGATTCGGCCATAAGCAAATGATTCAGCAAATTGTTCGATGAACAACTGTAAATTTTGATTGAACTACAACTACAATTACAATTAGGAAAACTACAACTACAATTTGCGGGTGACGAAAGCTGCGTCAACGCATGCTTGCAATTAGTGTAACTGTTTATGGGGTGGCTGTTTGCTGTCGCCGTCGCCGTCGACTGTCTCTCTGCTTACCGCTCTTTGAGAACAGTGAAAGCCCGCTTGAACGGTAATTAATCACCCTCAGATCTCGCTCTAAGCCAATTTTTTCCTACTTTTGAACACTATATAAAGTCTTTTTGTCCTCGAGGAGGTCCCACTGTAGTTTGCCAAAGTATTATTTGCCATTTTGTCGCTTTCATTAATTGGCTACCTGTCTCTCCTCGCCTGTTGTTGTTGTTGTGGTTGCCTCTCTTTAAAACGGTAAGTGCAAATCGGACACTCTCTTTGCTTACACCTTCCTTTCTCTCCATCTCTCTCTCTCTCTTTCTCTGCAGATATAGCCCTGTCTCTGTTTGTCACACACACTTGTTGCCTGCTCATTGTTTTTACAGTTTTTAAGTGGCGCTCATATCCGGCGTTTGCTTTTGCTTGCTTTTGGGCCTGATAAGCGCACTTACCTTCACCGCACACCCAAACACACACACACACTCGCACGATGTGCAGCTCGCCCGCTCACTCCTTTCCCCATCTTCGCGCTCCACTCTTTGTTGTTGCGGTTACGTCTCCTCTTGCCGTTATTGTTACAGTTGCTGCATGTGTGCGACAGAGTGAGAGAGAGAGAGAGAGAGACTGTGTGCAGTCTACCTGCATTTTATTTGCATTTCGCATTTTTGATTGAAACTTTGTTGTTGTTTTTCCCCTCTCTATATCCCTCCTTCCTTCTTTTCCACCAAATTGCTGGCCTTGCCGTTTTTTTTTCGTACATTCTAAACTTACATTTTGTGATTCAGTGTTCTATAATGCCCAACTGTTTTCGGATCATGGCTCATTGGGTTATTCAAGGTTTTGGCCTATTTAGATCGCCCAAAACTTTCTGTACCCCTTTATCGATCAGTTTTTGGGAGGTTTACCCATTAAGGGGTAGAGGGGTTAGGATTATACTATGGTTGCGTTTGGAGGTTTTGCAATGAGTGTACAAAACATATGACAAATAAAGTTGAAGAAGCTTTAATCGATTTATTGTGAAATAGATGATCTAAAAGGGTACAAAGTGAACTTTCTATATGATCTTACATAATTCAACTCGGAATAGAACCTATCAAAATCTCAAGGGCGGAAAAAGGGGGTCCCTAAACACACTTGAACTATGAGTACACCTGATAGTACCCTAAAGTTCATAGATTGCTGTAGAATTGGTCTCTGCTCAATACGTCTACGATCGGGACTCTCGTGGAAGTAAAATATAGACCGGAAGATGTGGTTATATTTTCAGTCACAGATCCTAGAGATCCTCAAAAGAGCTCTTCGATAGAATAGAGGAACAGTTCCACTTAAATTACAATTTAAGCCTCTCAAAATTTTTATAGAACCCAATACAAAATGTGTTATACAATTCCTCACTGATCTCAGTCAATATTCGAAGGTTCTCACTCGTTATGCGATTGTTGTTAGCTCATAGATCCCATATATACTAGCGACAGAGCGTACCGGAGCCCATCTGTTAATCAGCGAATCTCAGTGCATCAGACATCAGTATTTTCCCCTGCTGCCTGTTGCTGCCCGTTGCCTCTGGCCTGTGCCTCTAGCCTGTGCCTCTGGCCTGTTGCATTGTGATGTATCAAAGTTCAGAATGTGAGCAAAAAAAAGCACATTTCGGTTTTGCGTTTAATTAAAGTTCAGCACCTCGTCGCCTCAACTCAACCCACTCTCGACTAAAATCACGACATTTGCGATCATTAACACACAAGCACACACACATACAGATAAGCACGCTCTCACACGCTAGAGATCGAGTGTGTGGGCGCCCAGATCGGCACTCAATCATCTATGGGGGGGCAGTGGAGAGCCGTGGCTGTGTGGCAGACAAAGTGGATGCTGCGAGTACGAATATATGATTTCACGAGGCGGCTCAAATCAAACAGAAACGGTTCGAGGCTGCTGCGGTCAGTGATTAACCTTAAGGTTCAGTCGATCTTTGATCTGTCAAAAGATCAAATTATAAGCAAAAAAAAATCAGATACAGAGAGACGGTGAGACAGAGAGAGAGACCATAACAAAATGCGATCGATCGTTTCAATTATGATCCCAGTGATCAGTGAGATCTTCCCCCTCAAAAAACAACAAAAAAACGAAAACGCTGACAAAATATGAGGAGGACAAGCACAGCGAGCGAGTACATAAAGTAAACTTCTTTGCTTTTCGGAGGATCGGATCGGTTCGGACCGCTGGGGGATCGGTTATTGCGGCGCAAGTTCATGTGACAAAAATGTGTCACAGTCAGCAAACAAAAAAGCCCCCAAGAAAAGCAGAAGAAACGGGGGATAAAACAGAGTCGCGGCGATCGGTTTACTCAATTCCCAAACTCATCTCAAAGAAGGGGAAACTTCAGTGGAGTGATCTTCAGAAAGGGCCACAGAACGTATCGAATTTTATATACCCTTTGGTAAGACATAAAAAACGCAGAATGTCTATAAAATTGGTGGCCCAATCTAGTTTGAAATACATCTCATTAAGTAATCTTCAAGTCGTTCCTTCGATACTACCACTTCCATATACCCATTAAACGCCCTCAATGCCCTCAAAGTGATCGTCACTTGATTTTTATTATTATTATTATTATTTTTCCTCTCCTCTTTTGCTGGTGGGGCAGAACGGGTTATGGATGAAGTTACTCTGGAGCTCTGTGTTGCTGTTCGGGTTCGTTTGTCTTCGTCAAATATTTACTTTAGAGTCCGCTAATGACATGAAACCGGCCGGGCAGAAGGAACAGGGGCCAGAATTATGATGTGAGTTGCAGGAAATTGTTGAATTTGTTATTATTAGCATTTATATTCTTTATAATTTGTACGATGCTCGTACGATATGGTGCTCTATCAAGTGACAAGAGAGCGTCCGTCCGTTTGTGAGGTAAGCATTTATATGTCGCCTGATTATATGATGGATGATATCTGATAGCTCCAGCCCAGCCCAGCCCAGCCATGGCTCCTCTGCCATCTGCTTGTTTAGGAAATTTTTCAATGAACTTGCAAATTCCATTCACAAAAACTGCCGTTGGAAGTTCGGCCCAAACGGAAGTCGAGCCGGGCAATGGGATTGGCCAGAAAGGTCAGAAAGATGTTACAGAAATTATGATTTTCGATTGCAAGATAATCTATCAAGGAATATTCTTTGTAAATTCCACGAAAGAACCTTTGATTCTCGTTCTTTCGGTGTACAAATGTCCCCCAAGTAAACGGCTACAATATGATATGATATTTTACAAGATTTAAAGAGATTCATTCATTGAATGGTCACCGAATCACTCTACAAACTTCCCCTAAACGAACAGATACTATACTTTGCAGAGATGTAAAGAGATGTTATACTAGGAGAATTCCTGTTCCGCTTGATACTCGTTGATCTGTAGTAAAAAATGTCCCATAGGTGAACGGCTACATTCATTTTACAACCGGTAAAGAGATGGATACATAAATATGCATAGTATCTGGAATATGTTATGCTCTCTCTTTCCCACAATCTGGTTCAACATTGACGTCTATCTGGGTTCTCTAGTCGCATAAATTAGCTGGCGATATGCCCTAGCATTAAGAGCCGTATTAGATTTAATGTTTATAATATTTTTGATAAATATTTTGGTTTGTGTCGCTTTTGTTGTTGTTTGTTTAAAGTGTGGAGATTTTTTATGGTTTATAGCCAAAACGTGTTAGTCCCTGCATATATTGTTTCTTTTTTCTTACATTTTGTTTTCGTTGTTTGTTTTTCTGTTAATATAAATATTTATATGCATTGAATGGATCAAGCTATAGGCTTTGGTTTTTGTTATGGCTTTAATCCACTTTTTGGTTCGGTTTTGGGCCTAGGTCTAGATTAAGCGTGCGTTCGTCTAGGTAGGTCAAGAGGTTGAAGATCGTTTGAGATAAGTGGCGGGGGAACTGTTAAAATATACAGTTCTCTTCGAACTTGGTTTGAAAGGTTTGTGTAGATTATCTGGGGAACTTTTTAGAAACTGGAATATTATGCAATGAAAAGGTCTTCTCAAGAATATGACAGTCATTGCGTATAGTTTTTACTGATTTCAATATTCTGATCTAACAGATACAATAATTAGAAAACCCATAAAAGTTCTTTGTTAAACGATTCAATATATTCCGATTTGATTAAATGATGATCGAAAGTGTGAATTAATCATTGATTAAAAGATGGAAAACGATTTAGTAAAAGATGTAAGCTATTTCATTCTATGAATCCCAGCTTAAAATATAAAATTTACTGGAAAAGAAGAGTCCTTTATAGAAGAGCCAGATATGGTTTCCTCAAAATTTTTAAAAACATAAAAGTGATCCGTTCTTATAGGCAAATTCCCGCACTCTCTCTCTCTCTCTCCGTCGCAATTTCTCTTCCAGAGTTGCTTAGCAGTGAAGGACGGGTTTTTATGTTTTGCACGTGCTCAAAAATCGCCCACCACTCCGTCACACGCGTCACGGCTAGCTTCCAGAGACTCACCATGAATGAGCCCTTTTTTTTAGGTTCTTTTTATTGATTTTTAATTAATGAAAATGAAATAAATTAAGTAATTTAAATGGCTTTTGAGGCCCACGAAGCTCGCTTTAAATAATAGAGTGCCTCTGGAGCAGAAGCAATACTGACGTCTTTTCCAGAAACCTTTACAAGAATATATGTAAATATGCATACCGCTTCAGATCTTCAGATCTTCAGATCATCTTCAAAATATGTATCTACAAAAACGATCTTGCAATCTTTTCTGCTCTCTGTAATTATCTTAAAAGTATTTCCTTTACAATTTGTAAGCTGATTATTTGTTACGGGGACTCTGCAACACGCAAAGCTGTCAGTCATGACCATAAGCAATCCAGTCATCTGCTTCCGCCTCGTTCGCTTTTGACCTGCATTTGCAGGTGTCACTTTTCGAGTACAGTTGCCACACGACCTGACCCCTCAAGCCGGCCCCAAAACGATCTTTGTCGTCTTGTCGGCCGGCCACTTCTTGGCTTAAAGTTTTTGTTTTGTTTGCTGTCGTTGTCCCCAGCGACAGGCTGCACTGAAACTGGTGCAAAACGAGAAGAAAACATAAAAAATACTGAACTCAACACGCGCTCTGGCTGCAGAGGCTGGGACTGGGGCTGGGGGCTGCCCACACGCCTCGACATCGACTTGACTCCAGCTTTGGGTCGGGTCTCAGTCTCGGCCCCAGTCCGTGTCCCTGTTCTCCCTCTATCCAAAAAGAGTCTGCAGTCAGTCTATCGTCTGACAGAGAGTTGAGTTGTAGTTTGGTTAACAAAAAAAAAAAGCAACACAAAAAAAAAACAGTAAAGATAAATGCATATTCGCAGGCCGGCACTCGTACAGTGCGTTTCGAAGCAGTAACTGTAGGATGAATCGAAAATGAATTCAAATTTTACCGAGTTTTTAGGGAGTAAAGGCTGAAATACAATTTTTACCTCAGAGACATACTATTTGGTAGAATTCTATCAAAAGGCAGAGTTCTTTTGGAATTTTCAATTTTTATCACATAATATCTGAATATTACTCTCAAAAATCGTATTACATATGATGATTGTATTTTTCCCTTTTAGTGTTGTAATAGTTATATTGGATGAATTAAAAACCCAAATATTTAAATTAATTTTTTAAGCATTTCAAAAAGTTTTTCAACGTTGTGTATATTATCTCAGCTGTTATTTTCATCGTTACAGCTGATACAACAAATAATATTCATTCATTCTTTTAATAGTTTAGTAGGTCGAGAGGTAGTGCGGATCATTTTATTCACTTTTTATATAAATATTTTTAAAGGGAAATTTTTTTTTTTTTGAATTTGAATTTTTATTTAAAAACTTTAAGACAGGAGTTACAATAAAAATACAATTAAAAATTTTTGATCTTATAATTTCGATTAAAAAATTATAGAAATATACACAGGCATTACCCGAATCCCCGATAAGAAAACCAGATTCCCATACGATATCGTATCGTTATGGTCTCTTCAATGGTCTCCTTCCGTCCAAATATGTCCGTTTGTTTCTGGAAAATGTCATTCGTATCATACAATGTGTAGATAAATGGCAATGGCAAATGGCTCTCTAGCTTGCCAGTCTTACAGCTGCGAAACGCACTGTTCTGTGTGTGTGTGTGCGGATATGTCCTAGCAATTGGCAGACTCCTAAGCAAAGATTCGTGTGAGCAGCGTGTGCCGTAGCCGTCCATCCACAAACGAGGTATATAGAGTACGAGTATCTATATCCACACGAGTATATGCACATGAGATACCCCCACACACACACACACTCACACACACACACAGCGGCAGTGCCTACTAAAAGTATATTCAGATCAGTTCAAACTCTCGACTGAAGTGAACTCTCGAGGCGCGCAATATGTCGCTGTCATTTTGGGGACATGTTTGCATGTGGATGTGGATGTGGTTGTGGATGTATCTTTGTATCTGTGTCTGTGTCTGTGTATCTGGGGGAAGTGCGAGTACGAGTATCTGTGTGAGGGCAAACGGGCGTTCGGTTTTTGAGGTCTGGGCATCGGTCGATGTCGGTGTCGATCGGTCGTACGGTCGCTTGGCATTAGCATTTTCAGTGTTGTTTTATTTTTAGATGCGCGCAAAAAAAAGTCCAACAAATATCCAACAAAAGCAGCAAAAAATTGCAAGTGTATCTGAATGTGTCTGCCTCGATGTTGCTGGGAGGTGACTGACGGACAGAGGACTGAGCGAAAGACAGACTGACAGACGGACAGACGGACGATCTGACGTTATTTTTGACAGTGTGACAAACGGCTCTGAGAGAGTGCCCCCAACGACAGTTTGCACCACATTTATTATGTGGCAGATTGGAGGGCCAGAAGAGAAATGGAGACACCCACAGGGAGGCTCACTTGAGAGATAAGAGAGAGATTCTATCTAGGGAAAGAGACAGGTCATATGGCGATCCTTGGGGATGATATAAAAATCTTGAGTTGAGATGAATGCAGATTGAGTTTTAATTTTGAGGATTGGGATCAAATGGAAAGGGAATATTTGGATGATCATTTTGTTAATGATCCTGAAAGTAAAGGAACTAAGAAAATTGTATATATTTCAAGATAAATATAACCAGAGATGCATTTACAAGTAATTCAAGTTCGAAAAAGTATATTGATGATAAAAAAGACATTAGAATTGGTTTGAAAATATTTCTAAGCACATATCTATCAGAATTCCCATAGATTTCTAGTCCTTGAATGGTTTCCCCGATTCTTGCCAAAGGTCTAGTGAAATATGCAGTTTCGGTGAGATTATATCTAGAGATAATACAGCTTTTCTTTCTGTTCTGCTCTACAAATGCTTTGATCTCCACTTCCTGTAAGTAGAAGATAAGATTAAAGAAGTCTTCTTAGAAATCATGAAAGATCATTATCAGAAAATTTAAAATAGGAAAGTCCCACGTCATAGTTCCATCAGCGATTTTGAAGCCATAAAAATGTAGTAGAAAAGTTTTTTTCTGAAGGATAAAGCCTCAAAATTAACCTAATATATGACGTCAGAGATTTGTGTAAATTCGAAAATTCTTTTATTAAATATCTCCTTCCACCTCTTGGGTTCTGCTCTTCAGGTCGACCCCCTCTTTAATTAAAACCTTTATCAAATGAAAGCAACAGAGCATAAATGCTAAGCCACACTGTGAGAGGTTAAGAGCGTGTTATCCCCTGACGTTGACTGTGGGACGTTGAATCTTTCGGATCTCTCGGATCTTTTGGTTTGTTGGATCGTTGTTGTTGACGCGTGTTTGGCAAACGATTCAATTGCTACGAGTATGAACTGTCGAACTGTCTTTCCGTTTTGCAGGCGGCACAAAAGCGGCATCTCTTGCCATCTCTTTCAAGCCTTTTCTTTGGTTTCGTACGATTTTTGCCAACATTGAAGATCGACCCACACACAGGCCCAAACGCTGAGGGAGACATGGGGCCCATACTTCAACACACCTTGACTTGCCCCTCATCAGCCGGCCTGGCGGCATTCTGTGGCATATACTCACTCGTACTCCGCATACGTAGTATCTACCTCGTTGTCAACTTTTGTCGTTGTTGTTGCTGTTGTTGTTTTTCTGGCTGCGCCTCACCTCTCACCTTGCCACGGGGTCTCTGCGCGATCTGTCGCCTGCTCTTCGGTTGGTATTTTTTTTTTTTGATTCATTGATGTACTGCGTGGATGTCGTACGTTTTAGGTAGAGATATTCATGCATATATGTATGGTATGGTATGGTATGGGATCTGAGAATATATAGCCTACACCCCTGGCAAAATATTCATTTCATGTTGAGATGATTTGCGGTTGAATCTCTTGTGTGTGGGGTTCCAAAAAAATATACATAATTTAATATGAATTTTTAAACAATTTAATGCAATGGAAAACCCATAAATTGGGGTTTTATTAATGGAAGATAGGTTTTTAAATCAATAAGGACAAAAACGGGAAACCTCTTAGGGCTCAATGAATAATAGGTCACAGTGTACCTCTGTTGAAGATTTATGAAGACCCTCGAACCTATCTATGATCACTTTCTTGGAAGGACAGATGTTGGAGCCCCAAACTATGTTTTAGTTCCATGGAAGACGAAGTTCCCATAAGTGAAAGGATATATTCTTCAAGGGATCAATGCAAGGTTTTTCCACAACTAAAATATAATTTCTCTGCGTGTAGTATCTGTCGGATATGTAGATACATATCTCTTCAGTTTTTACCTATTTATCTAACCAAACGATTGCTGTCATTTGACTTTTTGCCCGGCCAACAGGCACGGCACACACACAAACCCAGATAGATGTTCATATAGATATACATATCTATATATGAAAAGCAAAAATGTATCTCACAGATACCCGCACACACACACACACACACACACACTCGTACATACGTTCGCCAGGCTGCCTTTTGTTCTTCTCTGCAGTTCGGAGAATTGTTTTTGTGCTTTTTTTTTGTTTTTTTTTTGCAAAAGATCACAGACCTTCTGACCTCTCTCTCTCTCGCTGAGCGCCCTGCAAGCACAACAACAACAAAAGGCAGACAGACCTGAGGTTGGGGCTCTGCCTGAGATACAGATACCGAAGTACTACAATATATGCATGTCCCCTTTGCCCCTGGCATCTCTCCCCCCCGTTCCTGCCGGCATCGGTCGCAAGAGTTCTAAAAATATTTCGCCGCCAACTCAGGTCGCCGTCGACGTTGCCGTCGCATCGGTCGTCGGTCGTTGGTCGTCGTCGCCGCCGATCCCGTCATGGCCCGGTCGCCTCTGTTTCGCCTTTTTGGTCTCGTTTTGGGTTAAGTGTGCGGATCTCTCATCTCTGCCTGTAGCCTGAAGACTCTATATATATTTATATATATATATTTATATACTTGTACCGTATATATTGTATATAAAACAAGTAAGAGTGATTAAAGTTGAGGTATTACGACCATGCGGGTACTTAATAATCGGATTTATCTAGTGGAAAGGGAGGTTGGAAGAACTATCCAACATCGAGAGAAATCAGCGATTATTTTAAAGAAGAGTTTGGTATGCAGTATTTTTCCATATTATAAATTTAATGCTTAACCTTTTTTTTGGTATTTTTTTTCGTAGAGCTTAAGGATTAAATGTGTTTGGGAATTACCATAATATCCTCTTAATATTGTTGTATCCAATGATCTTTGAGTGTGAAAGAATTATTGATCTTAAAACATTTTAGTTTTGTAAATAATCTTCATTTGATATCATACCACTAAGATCTCAGGATTCTTGAGAGATAATCAAATATCTTAAAACAGTCCTGAGGTTGGGAGTCGTGGCCCACGTATCTAGTCCTCAGTTTCTACAAAATAGATTCTTTAAATCTTATAAAATTCATTCGGAGGTCTTTCCACCTTCCACCTAGTGAGAAATATTCTGGCTATTTTCATACAGCCCCGTCCGTTAGATCCCTTACTTTTTCTTAACCTCTTCCATAGCTCTTCAAGAGTCTAACATACCCTTGGTACTCCACGATCAAGGGGTATCCAATATACACGTACATATATATATTTATTTATTTTTCTTATACTTTTTATTTGACGTCTGCTGTCTGCTGTTTGTGGCTGTTGCTGTTTTCTGAGTTCTGTTGATCTAAAGGTTGTTCAGGTCGTCTCCCCGTCCATTTGGAGCCACTCATCGATTTCGATTTTCCACTGAAAATACACACAAATGTCATGCGATAAGGATAATGCACAGATTTCTTCATTGGAATATTGTGGCATTATATGGGAAATGAATATGCAGATGGTTTACCCGATCCATCGATGGAGTGGGGTTACGGTTCTATCGAACAACAACTGGACAAACACCTAGAAAAAATACATGTGGGGGAAAGTGCAATGCAACACTGGACAAATAACGGAACACAACTGCAAACTGCAATATGTCTGGTGTTGCTGCTGCTGCTGCCACTGGTTCTGCCACTGTGCCGCTGCTCCTGCCCCTACACCCCTACCCCTTCCCCTTCCCCTTCCCCTTAGCCTACACTGCTGTTTCTGTTGATTGACGAGTGACGAGGCCAAAGTATCAAATGGCCAGGCGACGGACGCAGCGACGGCACAGATATGCGTCTGCTGCGTCTCTCTCTATCGCCCTCTCTCTCCCTCTGCCGCCTATCCACAAATACAGTTATAGTTACGCCTACACTTTGTTATCCGTCAGACGGCTCTGCTCTCTATCCCTCTCCCTCCATCATTCTAATACTCTACCTCTATCTGTCTTGCTCTCTCCCTCTCTCTTTGCTCCTCTTTCTAAAGTTGTAGAGCAGTTGTTGTTTTTGTCGGTGCTGTGTTGTTACCGTTTTTTATCGCCACTGCGTTTCTCTCTCGCATTCCGTCATGGCCGCCCATTCACATTGCCACTTGAACTCTGACCAGCTGACCTTCAGTGAACCCTTTTTTTGCACTCTGAGCATATGGACTGCAGTTCACATGAAGAGAACAGAATAGAAGAGAGCAAGATACCAAAAGAATCCAAAGAGAGAGAGAGAGTAGAGTACAGTGTGGTCATCGGAAAGGAGATTTGTAATTAAAAATCCACCTGTCTCAGTTGTCAGCTTTTACTGTACTGATAAAGCATTGTCGGCTCTCTTGCGTACGCTCTCTTAAGCTTTACCGCACTGATAACTGAGACTCTCTTAAGCCCAGAACATTCATTCATGCACATGAGAGCATTTACTGTTCCTCTCTTAAGCTTTGCCAAAAAGCCAAGAGCTCCGAATTGAACAAATCAAAATTAAATGTACGAAAAACTACCCAAATCATGAGCCACCTGCCTCTTGTGTGAGCATTTACTGATCGCTCTCTCTCTTAAGCTTCGGCTCTCTTTGATATCAGCCACAGCTGACTGTCTCACCTCACAAGGTGTCCGACTCTCTCTCTCACTCTCTTTGGCCTGCACGTGTGTTCTTCCTCTTGTTCGTTTTGTTGTTGTTTTTTTCTTATTGGACGAGGGCTCGTTCTTATTGGGTCTCCGTTCGTTCAGTACGGTTTTGTTCGTGCTCGCGTCGTCGTGTGCTTTGTGGGCAGTGGAAGGTGTGCGAAAAAAGAGCCAAAGCTCCCGCTTTATCAGTGATCGATTCGCGCGCGCGTAAATACAGCCAGAATATAAAAAATATACACAGCAATATTACAGCGTGGGAGTTGTACCCAAAAGAAGATTAAAAGCTTAAAAGTGATTAAAAAAAAACGGGAGCTCATCGCATCCGTCACATAACGGCAACTGAAACAGCAACTCGTGCAGAGAGTGGGAGCACAACTAATCCCAAAACTAAAAATAAAACGCAAGCAGATAAAACAAATATAAAAAGTTCATTCTGAAGCTGTTTTCTGTTTGTTTTTGTACGTCCACCGGCGGATATATTTACACAAAAATCTCACGTGTCCCCCCCAAAACGACGACGGATACAAATCGGTTTTCGCGGGCAGGAGAATAGCCTCTGGTGCACGTGACCAACAATTAATGAATGGGACAGCGAAGGAAAGCAAAGCGAAAGAGGGGTGCAACGGTACAACGTGCGAACGAGAGGGCGTGTGAGAGCGAGCGAGAGAGAGAGGAGAATAAGTGATAATATTGTGTGAAAAGAAAAAAATCCCGAACATAATCCGAGAGTTCCAAAAAAGTGAAACGCAAAAAAATCAAGTTTAAAAGTCAAAAGTCACCCAAAAAAAAAAAAAATAGCAACGAAGATATTCCAAAACCGGGCCTCAAATAAACAAAATTTTGAAAGTTCAAAGCTACAAAATACACACACAAATGTTGATTATCCAAATAATATATTATCTGTATTGTTAGATCCATAAAATTCAAACAGCAAACTAATTAAAAAAGAAATCCATTTCCAAACCTAAATTAAATATAAATAAAACCAAAACAAAAAGAGTGCAAAAAGTGGCAGAATTTAAATAAATTTTAATCTGTTTAAAAGTGCAATTAGTGGGCGATACAGCAGGAAAAGGTAATACCAGAAAATAAGTCACTCCAAAAATACCAAAAGAAAAACAGAAAAATATTTTTAAACCACAAATTAATTTTTAAAAAATTATAAAAAAGGGAACAATAAATTAACGAACATTTTTAGCCGTCGAATTTTAAAGTAATAAATGAAAAAAATATCTTGATGAATTTCATCCGTTTTTAAGACCATTCGTATTTTGATAAAAAATGGGAAAACTCCAGTACCAAAAAACAATTGGGGTTTCTACCATAGAATTGCTTTTTGATCGATAGCAAAAATATTCAATCCATCAAAGCGCTTTCAAAGGGAAGAAGTGTAAAAAAGCGAGGAAAGAATTATAAACAAAAAGATATGTAGATGGAATAGAAGATCCGATATGCAGTCGGAGGTTCATCTGTTGAATACCGTAATGCCGCCTGAGAACCAAAATAATAGGAGGAAAAATCGAAAAATAAATAAAGTATCGATTTCGGCTAGAGGACAAAGGAAAAAACTCAAAAATCAGCAAGAAATAAAAGAAAAGGGAAATAATTTAAAGACGCTAAATATTGAGACTACTACGGCGGATACTGGGTCTAGCCTAAATGACATCTTGACAGCGTCTCAATCAGTCAATCAGTCAATCTGTCAGTGCGGCAGCCACTGCTGTTAGTTAGCAACAAATACACGTACCACAGAATATGCAACAATAGACACTTGTTGAGGGCAATCAACGTTTAAACAATCAAAAAGGTAAATTCAAATTTCAATTTCAAATTCAAACAAAGCAACAACAGAGACAGCAACAGAAGCAGAAGAGAGAGAGAGAGCAACAAATAAAAATGCATAATATAAATGCAAAAAGCTGTTTAAATATTTGATAGCCGCCAAAGTGACCTTAAACTTCTCCTTTGTTTCATCGACACAAACACAGAAAAGGTTAAAGTTCCGAACCAATTTCAACGAGCTGCCAAGAAATGCCTTAATGTCATATCTGATTCGTGGTGGGGCCTCTAGCACTATACTATATTTAAGGAATTTGCATAGTTGATGGTGAATCAGAAAGATGCAACCCATAAAGGTGTCCAACTCTAACTGAGCGTTTGACTAGGTTTCAATCTATGAAACTTAGTTTTAGTCGGAATTTAGAGTATATAATGTCTCTAATATGAATTGAAACACTTTGGAACATCTTTCTGAACGAATTGCAGCAATGAAAAGCCATTCAAATGGGAGTTTTCTTGAAAGAACTTGGATCAGATTTGAAGCAGAATATGCATGGTTTGAGTTTAAGATCGAATTGTAGACTAAACTAAACCCTTTTTGAGTAAATGGAAACCCACCCTTAACAGCTAAGTCACGCTGGAAGAGAGAATATACTGAAATAGGAATAGAATAGGAAAGGAAACATTTTATACTTGGCTTAAGATCTGTAAGCAATTATCTAATAGCTTCAAAATGTTCCTGCCGCTAATTGTACAATAAATATTATGGAAAATATCCAACTGTTATCAAATAATACCCGAAAATTCATACATTAACCCAAGAAAGGCATTAAATTTGACAGCATTTAATAGCATTTAATTACCCGAAAATAAAGCGTAAAGAGAGGAACACTCGTAGATACATTTGACAGGCGGTAAATTAATTAAGCAAACACCTGACGACTAGACAAATGCACACTTGCAGATACAAAGATACGTGCACACACACACTGAGATACAACCAGTATTATGATGATGATGACTACTGAACCGTTGCGAGGGACAGACAAAACGAACAAAGATAAATTAGCAACATAAATGGCCAAAAACCCAACTGAAAATTGCTTGCAAAAGCTCTCCGGCTTTGGCCTGGCTCGGACTGTGACTGTGGCAACTTAATTGAAGAAGTGGTCGAGCGTAAAAGTGTTAAAATAACTTTATAAGACTCATGATTTGTCCATGCTCTACCCCCTCGCCCCCCTCTAACCACTCACTACTTACTACTTATTTCCTCTGCCTTCACTTTTCCTTCTCTCACTTGCAGAGGCCACTTGTAGCCCGCCCCACGACAGAGCGAAAGAGACACACACACACACACCGCCTGGAAAGAGCAAAAGAGAGAGCAGCAGCAGCAGCAGCAGCGGCGGTGGTTTGACAATATGTTGAGCCCCCATAATGAAGGAAATTGATACGGAGACAACAGTAGTATGGCCAGCCTGGTGTTATTCCGGTAAGTAATGCTCCGTGTGCCCCTCCGTGTCACCTTGCCACTTGCTCCCCCCCCGCCCGCAACTTCATTCCACTTTCAATAGATGCCTCGGGGAGGCGAGTTGAAAAAGGTGTTGAAAGTTCAACTATCGCTTTACGCTCTTGTTTTGGAGACGTCTTTGTATCGTCTAGCACCCTGTAGATGGGGGTCTCTAGGGAACTTGGGCCATGCAGAGATAGGAACATATCTATAATGTATCATAATATTGTTTCCTTTTGATAATACAATAGTTTGAATGGCAGATAATAGAGAATATATCATTGTATTGTAATCGTACTATGCTTTAAAGACTGATGGAAGGTTTAAAAGATATTTCTAGGAACATTTCTAGTTCATTCACGCCTTCTCAACCAGTGTGGCTTAGCAGCTAACTTCTATCACGTGATATATTAATGATTTTTCAGAAGAATCCGACTGGGATTGAGCTTGCGGTGGAGGAAGAGTAGAAGTGGTGCGCTTTTTTAACGACTAAGCCACACTGGAAGGGAGAATAGGAATATATCATTCACATTTGTGGAATTCATTCTCCTTTCGCCATTCCCCAAAATGTCTTTTAATCCAAGATTCCACCAACCATTACCATCCATACGCTCATGTGAACGATCTTCTGTTGGAGTTGTTGGAGCATTAGTCAATCCCATGGACTAAAATACTTTCAATACTCATTCGTAAGAACTGTATTCCTATTATTAGACTCTTGTAACTTTTGCAACTTCTAATTGACATCCCAATACACAGCAAAACATAAACGTTTAAGCGCTTAAATGTTCGGCAAATTACTCAACAAAGCTGTTTCCTAATGAGTGTTCTTTCGAGTGCTTTAATGAATCATAATAATACTCGTACACCAGATGAATCATTCCATTCTCTAGATCTGCTACACGTCCAAGGGGTGTCTCCATAGTCCAAACATTTCACCTCATTTCTATTTGTTTTTTTTTTGTCGTTTCCTTTTGCTTTATTTGGTTATTGGTGTTCTTTGTGTTTTTCGATTCGTTTCGGGGTTTATATTTCTTGCGGATCGGTGGTCGAAAGGCCGTCAACGGCTGGACAGGGCAGGGCCCCCTCTCGTTGCAGTTTATGATCAAATGGTTTTTGTTTTTGTTTTTTGTTTGCTTCGTGGTGCCTTTTTTTTATAACGATTTGTTTTTGTTCCGTTTGTTGCTGCTGCCGTAAATTTGTCTCACCTTTGGCTCCCTCGCGGGGGCAGGGGGTGGGGGAGAGGGGGGAGGGGAGACCTGGGGTTGCGGGTTCTGTTTTCACATTTTATTTATGGGCGTGTGACATTTTTTCCCTTGTTTTTTTTTTGTTTTGTTTCGTGGATGGATTAATTAGATTGAATGGTGTTCTCGCTTTTTAGATAGAGAGGGAGAGAGAGAGAGAGAGAGATCTTTCAACGTCTGTTTCACTTGCTGCCACTCTGGAGGGAGTCAAGTACAAGTCTCCTACAGAGACCGCCATGATGTCATGGGGCCTCACCTTTGACTTTTGCTTCGGCTTCAGCTTCAACTTTTGCTTTTGCTTTTGCTTTGGTCAGGCAGCATGCAAAAACGAGAATTTCTGTTCGACATGCACATTGTGAAACACACACAAAAAATGTATAAGCCAAACAGAAAATATATATATATATATATAAATCGGTTAATCAGTTGAAAAAAAAAGTAAGAGGCAGAGCGGAGATCACAAACCAAAAACCGTTCGAACCGCAAGAGAGGGCATTGGGGTTTTTCTGTGACGTCAGGAAAGGTGTCTGCCATAGCTATAGTGATGGCAACTGTCCGATTAGGGTTTCAATATTGATGGATCACCTTTTTGTTTGTAACGCCCTTATCATATGAAATTCCGTGTCGCACGTTCTGCACTCTCTCTTTGTATTTCTCTCTCCCAGTGTGGCTTAGCAATTTTTTAGCATAGCACTGGTAATAAGTAAACAAAACGGCACGTTTTGGAACAAGTTTTTTCGCCCAATTAGCAATATAATAATTATTTTAACTGGAATTAATTTATGAATGAAACGAAGATATGGCAAAAATCTGAGTTTTCGAAAGAAATAAATGTTTAGAAATAATTTAATTATCTTTGACGGAAATGCTAGATGGAATTCCAGGGATTTGACCACCTAAGACCACAAATAGGATAAACATTCTTAAATTCTATTCTGAACAACGTTTAGAAACCCAATTTTATTCCCGAAATACATATCTTGGGGTTTCAAAATCGAAATTTGAACAAACATTCAAAGAAAGTTCTTCCGAGAATCATTTCCCTACGCAGCTTTCAGGTCAGAACTTGCATTCAGGACATTCAAAAGCTTTCATGCACAAAGCACAAAGCTTCAAAAGTTGCCCCTTTGAATGCTTTCGTAAACTGTACCTCAAACTTGTACAGTATTCGCATGCCCTGTCCTGCTCTGTCCTGCCTGTTTGTGACAACCTTTTGACCATACAAAAACCGTTTCTGGTGCTGCCCAAAA
Source organism: Drosophila pseudoobscura (assembly GCF_009870125.1). NCBI lineage: Eukaryota > Metazoa > Arthropoda > Insecta > Diptera > Drosophilidae > Drosophila > Drosophila pseudoobscura. Next base: position 24,273,797 of record NC_046681.1, on the reverse strand, counting down.
GCGCTGCCCGGAATCCATTGCTGTGGCAAAAATTAAGCATTCAACATGCAAATTTTTCATTAAATAAAAGTTAAAATATAAGGAACGAACGCAATTTCGATGCCGCTCGCGATTTGACTTGACTTTGACCGGGGCTCCGGGCTCCAGCACAGAGCTTCGGGTGTAGCCCCCCCCCCCCCCAAAATAAAGAGTGGGGGTACACGGGGAGTCACAAATGAACGCCCAAATGGCCGACAAGTGGCGATAAAAAAAAACAAAAGCAACAAAAAGCATACGAAATATCGGACTGCAAGGAGCTTTAAAATGAAAATAATCAAAAATAAAAAAATAAACAAGCCAACGACGACGACGATGATGATGATAATGATGAAAAAGATCGCCTCGTCGTCGTTGGTTAAAAATTAAAATGCAAAACGAGTCGGATTCAGCGTTGAAGTCGAAGCACGAGGAAGTGAGGAAAGGGCCAGAGATTCTTCCAATACAGAAGCGACCCTGGCCAAGACCCGGGCCAAGACTCGAAGACCAGAGCAGCAGGCTAATACGAAAGCCAAGCCAGAAGGTTAATGGAGGTTTAAGACGAAGTTTGGGATACTCTGGCAAAAGAATAGATACTTTCAAAAAGGAAACTAAAAACTTGTAACCATTTCTTGGTGGAATTTCGATGGAATCGTACGCCGATCTTAAGTTAACTTGAAGAAGGATGATAAAGAAACTTATGCTGACACAAAAAGTTAAAGAATTTTCTTTGAAATGTTTCTAAAAATACCATTTATTCGACTGATTTTTCCCATGAAAAGTAATACCTACGATAAAGTAGTAAAATTTCCAAAAGTTTCTTTTGAATGTCTTCAAATATGTTTTATTTAATGGTATCTATTAGCAATATCTGAGCAAAATTTCCCTGACCAATATCTATAGTTGTTAAACCTAAGCTTTTCTGAAGATTTACCCTCTAAGACTTGTCCTACGATCGATTGTTCCTCTGTCCGTTCCATATTTTATATAGCAATCCAATTCTGGCCAAACTGCTTCCTGTTCTGCCTGGCACACCTCTCCCACAAATGGAGAATACCCTCCTTAAAGGAGAGTGTATGTATGACAACAAATACTTGTACAATATCAATATGAGAAGAAGGGGAGGAGGGGCGAATCGCTGCAGCCCCAGCCCCAGCTCCAGCTCCAGCCCCAGCTTCGGCGTCAGCGTCAGGCAAAGGTTATAATGCATCCCGGCTGTTGCTCTGCTGCTGCTGCTTCTCCGCTTTTGTTCTTGTGTGTTGCTTGCCTTTTGCGCTTTTCACTCTCCTTTTCTGCTCCCTTCTCGCCACTCTCCTCCTCCTCTGCTCACTGATTTTGTTGGTTTTTTTTTTGCTTGACTTGTCTTGACTCCGAAACCTTTGACGCGAACTTATGCCCTGCGAGTGGCCATGGAATGTTGACTTCTTGCTGTCTGTCTGTCGGTCTTTGGGGTCTGACGGGACTGCGGATCGAGAAGCAAATATTGTATGAGAAGCGAGGGTAATAAGAAGTTTCTTCTTCAATGGTGCTAAACAGAATTGGTGATGCTCTTTTTTTGAAACTTTATACAAGATTTAGATGCTAAGATTTCTAAGATTTATAGATTTTGTACAGTACTCATAGATTACCAGGTTAGTGAAGGTTTTATTTGCACTTTTTGAGTTTTAATTTTATTTATTATATATTTTCCCTAATTAAGAGTGCCCTTTTTCTAGGTCTTTTTTTGCTTTTAGTTAGAACAAGGATTGCCTCTAACTTTAAGAGCTTTATTTGCAGAGTTCTCACAGCTTTTTCCAATAAAATGCTTAATTCTCTAGCTGGAATATCTCTTGGAGTACTCCTATGTATATCTGATTTACCCCCTCGAGAGTGTAAATTTTCCATAAAATATTTATTTATATAAAAACTCTACCTACATGATGGGTGACAGCCCTATGGCTGGCTATAATTCATGAAGTATTTCAAAACTCATTCGTTCGTTGCTGCCATTAAATTCCATTCCGGAAAAGGGCATCTGTCGTTTTGTATGGGGAAAAGCTTTTAAGCTTTCGTCTCGGCACCGCATGCTTTATATGCCGATGGCGTGCAGCGGCGGCAGAAGCAGCGGCAGAAGCAGCGGCAGAAGCAGCGGCAGCAATGACTTTGGAAGGCGACTGCGCAGCAGCTTCTCAGCGGCTCTCCCTCTCTCCCGTTTGCAGTCGTTTTTTTATGTCTGGCTCTCAACTTTGCACTCGCGCAGTGGAAACGACTTGGGACACGCACACTTGTTGCTCTTTGGCATGGGAGGGGGGAGGCATTGCATGGCCTTACGTGGTGCCCCAGCGCTGCACGTTGCACGTTGCAGTTGCAGTTGCAGTTCTCTTCTGTGCGCTGCACTTATTTATTGTTTGTTGTTGCTGCAGTTATGATTTGCGATTTTTTTACGTTCCTCCCGTGTATATCGATGGCCACTTGGCCCCCGTCCCTCCGCTGCCCTCTCCGCTGGAATCCCTCTTGTGGCACGGTAGCCGCCGCAGGGCGCAATTATGCCACTTGTCGGAATTTCACTCAGTCTGAAGAGGGTGGAGTGGAGTGGATTGATGGAGGCAGGGGAGGGAGGAGGAACCCTCTTGCCGAAGTTGCGCAGCCGCAGAAGCTCTCTCTCTCTCTCTCTCTCTGGCTGGGTATCGAGTACGGATTTTAATTCATTTCATTTTCGTTTTTGTTGTTGTTTCTGTTTCGAGCCTAGAATCGCAAATGAGCAAAACGTGTAAATTATACGCGTCGCGGTCACAGCCAAAAGCAAAAAAACACACAAAAAAGAATAAAAGAATAAAAAACAAAAACAGTACATAACGAAAAATTCCGCCTGGGCCGAAGGGGACCCAACATCGGGCTAAGGACCGACGGGTTGACACTCGGTTCGTACAGTTGTGGTCATAATTATAGCACCGCTAATCAGTATCTTGGAATCATCATTAATATGTGATCTTTGGAAACTTTTATTTTGGAAAATATGTATATAAATGTTTTGGTATTTTCTTAGAAATTTGTTTGTAGTTTCTGTATGATATTTTTTTTTTAAATTTGTTTATAGATTTCTAGAATTTTGTTTCACTGTCTGGTATTTTTAGGTAGTATTGTGTCTGGTATTTTGTTAAATGTTTAGTATTTTCTAGTATTTTTAAATTTTTTTGAATTGACTCTTAAGAAATATCCAGTGTATCCACACAACACATTCAAATAAATGTCCGCCCAGAGGTTTTTGGATTACATGGATGATTTGCGGGTAAATTCCCCAGTACTATTTTTGTGACCACAGCTGTACGAACAGATCTTTACATAGAATATATTCCTGTACATACTCTACGGTTGAAAATATATGTATAGTATTTATGCAGATACTCGTACAGTGATTATTGGCTGCCACTCAAGTCGGAGCTCAGTTCAGAGCTCGGTTATTGTCACCCAACGTGTGTCCAACGGGCTCCGGCGTGTGTGTTGTGGGCACACCCGCGCAAAAACCTTCGCTGTGACGTCTGGTCGTCAAACGAAATGCTAGAGATGGCAGCGTGAGGCCGATACCATCGCAGATCGATGAAAATATCGTTTATCGTGAGTAATCGGTGCATGGATCGATAACAGCCATATTCCTCCTTCAAATGTTACTTTTTCTAGTGATCCTTTCGTTCAAATAATGGAAAAGTGAACAGGAGCCCAAAGAGGTGCACTCCCTGGCTCCCCATCTCTAGTCCCAGCCGATCCCCACATCAATAATGAGTCTTGACTTGACTTTTGCACCGTCTCTTGAGTTATGCTTATTGTTTGGCCTGGCATTCTTTGGTTGGGTTCTCTATAATCTACAGGCATTACAGAACGGCTCTGAATAGTTGGCCTCAACTCTTTTCCCAGAGTCAGCCCTCTGTCATTAGGGTCAGGCTTTCAATTGCCAATGAATCTTGGCTCTCTCGAGTCTACAAAATGACAAAGAAATTTTCGGTTTGGAAAGTGAGGTTGAACCTTGTCCTAGCTCCTACTTTTTGCTTGGATCTTAAGTTGAATTTAAATACAGGGAAATTTATGTACTGGCCATAAAGTTGGTATTGATATTCGTAACTCAATTTTAATGGATTTCTTACAATTTATTACATGAGGCTGTTCGAGGCTAGGCCGTGTAAACGTGTGCTAGTTATGGGAGGTCCACGATGATCGACAGTTTTTTAAAGATTGAAATATTATAGTGAACGGAATGGATGATGGACTGCGAATATTACTCTTAAGATGGGGGAAAACATGAAATGTAATATAAATAGACAGTCAAGGAAATATTCAACTAAATGCCCTTCAAATAGGGACGGGTCTGTCTTCTGATCTATTAAATGCTGTATTCCCTAAAAGCTCTTGTAATCATCCTCATGTTTTGTTTGATTTGCCCACAAGAGTCTTGGGCTCCGCCCAATCAATGTTCTCTTTTCTTCGATCTTTGCCAAAAGTTTCTCCACAATATTCGCTGCTGATCTCCGAGCCTCACCTTTTATGGACAGAGAGAGAGAGAGAGAGAAAGCACAAAGTTCATTAATTCCCAGTGACCTTTTATAGCAGCGGCTCCGCTTAGCTTAGCGATCACTAATTGAATAGTAATTGATATTAATTAAGCGGCAAAAGGTCTCTCTTCGGGGTCTTCCCAACTATGAGAGAGATGGTGCAGCAGCACCTGCCTCTGGGCCACATTCTGGTCAAGCGAAAATTGCAAATAATTAAATAATAATCCAACAGAAAAAAAACACACATTTTTACATTAACAATTGAACTTGAACTGTGCTGCGGCTGCCGTATGAGCAAAAGGCAACAAAAAATAAACATCGTTAAAAACAGAAACAAAAAAAAAACCAACGTTAGGCGCCCATAAATTTCACGAGTGTGTACGAGTATCTCTTCATTTGAATGTGTGTATCTGTATCTGTGTGTGTGTGTGTGTGTGTGTGTAGCTGTATCTGTGTTAACCATGACTGGAACAAATTTAACGAACGTCATTGAAATGCCATGAAAAAAAGTCCGTGTAATTGTCAAGTCCAAGAGCGCGAGCGAATAATAAAAAAAAACTTCAACTTAAACAAAAAAAAAATATACCAACAATCACTGGGTAAAGAACAACAACAACTACAACAAAAAGTGCTCAATAAAATCATCAGCAAATGAAAGAAACAACAACAACAATCAATGCAAAGTTGCGTCTTGTCCATTAAAAAAGCTTCGAGAGCGCCAAAACCCTCAAAGTTGTATCCAAAGTTTCCCAAAAAACAAAAAAAAAACCAAACCCCAACACAGGCCGAAACAGAAGCAAGTCACATTCCAAAATGCAGGGAATTTACGGTTTTCTATGCAACGAATTTGATGTACTCTTTTAGGTTTTTGGGGGAGATATTAGAGATATTTCTAACTTCCATTTGCTGAGTTTTTCTTTGTGAAAAAGGTACCGAAATATCTATGAATTTTTGTACACGATTGATAGAAAATTACCATCTAGCTAGTGCTGTACAGCCACTGATATATTAAGGAGATCAAAAACCATATTGGTTGTGGGTGCCAATCCGGAAAAAAGTTTTAACATTCACTGTCAAAACGCATAAGTGCGTGCTCCGGTTTTCGTAAATCGCAAGTTTCTTATAGCTATTCACTATCAATGAATAAATAGAACACAAGACTCGCTGTCTGTTGCGAAATGTAATGTAAATCTTATCTGCCATATCCTCAAAACCAATGTTACTACGATTTGCTTGATATATCCTGATATTCCCATCTAAAATATACGTTTTAACACCATTTTTCATTTAGGAAATTCTCAAACTGAGGTATATATCAAATAAAACCAACAAAATCCAATTGACAGAGGTCCAGTAAGGTCGTACAAGCTCCAGATATACTTGCTTCCTTGGCGTTACAAACCTATTAACATAATCGTTATACCCTCTGTATCCCAGGGTACTACAAGGTTGATTCTCTCTTCACACACACACACACACACACACACACGTACAGAAAGATGCCAAAGCGTAGCTCCCCCCAGAACTGAAAACGCTTTTGGAATTCAATTAAAAAATCATTGAAACGACTCTCGCGCGCACTGCTCCCAAAGCGGAATGAAGGAACCGAGGAGAAGGAGACGAAAGAACAGTAGCTGTAGCACAAGAAGAAGAAGGCGAAAGAGAGAGCTGGTTATAGCGGGGGTGTCTGGAGAAAAAGAGAGAGGTACCTCTGAAGGCTGTACGGGAAGAGGGGCAGGGGTCCAGACCGAACGGCGACGATCATTGGCGCAGATATTGACAAAATGTCGCAACGTGAGCGAAATATTGATGAAATGGCAACAAAAAACAATACAAATTAAAATAAAGATAAAGGGAGAGAGAAGAAAAGAGACAGAAGAGGAGAGAAAGAGAGAGAGAGAGAGAGGTCGAGAGAGCTACATATATTATATGATCGGATGGGCTGGAATGGTTATGGGTTGGGTTCGAGTGGGATGGGATGGTATGGGATGTACAATACTGTCTGTGTGTATCCCAAAATGTCAGAACTTATTAACATTTTTAAACAATTTAATGGTTGGCGGCATAGGGGAAGGCGAGGAAAGGGTCTCCAGAAGAGAAGATATACCCAAGAAAACTGGGAACTTCTGGGATACCCTGTGTAGCCAATGTACAGGGTAAAGATTTGAGGATTTGGAAACCTTTAAGAAGAGAACTTTCATGGATCTCTGTGCTTTGTGTATTATCTGTTATTGGAGAACTCTTGAACTTCATCTGAACTTTCTATCATCCTATGAACTTTCTTCCAAAAAACGTTATCAAAACATTTCGTATAGAGGTTCAAAAGAAAATCTTCAAAAGAATGATTTATTGTTTATTTAAATAGAATCTCTTTTAAATACTTGTACTTCATAGCTCCATCAAACGTACATCCACAAAGAAAGACACCCTCTGAAATATTCAGTTCTATTCCATTCTCAAATAATTTCACATATCACACCTCAAATCTATAGTGCAATTTTATGTACATATCTACTCTTTCGTTACGATCTGATATCTGATGCGATCCCATAGATCTCACCTCTAAATTCCACTCAACTGCCACTCTCCCCCATAAAACAGTTATGATCCCCCCACACACACATAGGAACGCCCAAAAAAAAAAAAAAAATCACAGTAAAGATCTTGTCAAAGTCTTAACAGCTTTTTGGGGAACTCTTTGGTACGAGATGTTGGTGTGTTTTGGTTTCTGTTTGCCTCTCCTGCCTCACGATGCGCGTGACCCCAAGGCACTCGGGCAAACAGTCTTGGCCAGGTTTTTACGCTCGGCCTCGACTTGGCTTTATGACACCCAACACACACACACACACACACATGGACACAGGCAGGCACACAGATACGTCTCGACGCGTCTGTTTGATTATTCAATTTGAAAGTTATTCATTATGCGATCACGTACCAACCAGCAACCAAATTGTGAGTACAGAAACAGCAACAGCAACAGCCGTCCCTTTCCTTCTGGCCAAGAGGTCAATGTTCGGAGTCAGAGTTGTCAATCCGTCAATCAGTCAGTCGCAAAAAAATGTACCTTTTAAACAAATTGAATTTCTAGCACTTTATTTATATTTTATATTTTATTGTGGTTTCTAATGAAGTTTTCACTTTACCTTCTTTTAATTTTGTTTTTTTTTTTACGACTTTTGAGCGTCTGTAACCTCAAATTAGTGGCGGCCAGAGTTGCCACGGCATCGTTAAAACGACTTCCTGTTTTGTCCTTGCAAAAAGCCAACCGCAAAAATGACACAAAATTTAAGATCTGCAATCATTTTTAGCTTTGAGAGTGCATACCTTTGCCTTAAACCTTCTCCCATCTAATCTTCATTATCACAGCAGCGGCAGAGCGGTACAGTGGGGCATGTGGCAGGGGCGATGGGCTGCACTCGAAGCCGGAGATAGAAGGCTGTAAAATTGCCATTAAATTGTTGCCCAGTTCTGTTGATTTTAACGTGAGTTTAGGTTTAGGTTCGTTTCGTTTCGTTTCGTTCCTTCTGCAACTTCCACTTCAACATCCTCTGGCGCTTTATGCGCCATTTACACTTTTGCCTTCTTGCCTCATGATGTTGCAGTTAAAGCGGGAAGGTTCTTGGGATACCCTATGAAGGGGTAAAGCCACTGAAAGAAAGCAACCACAATCATTCAAGTTATGGAGGATTCTCCAGGCTTCTGTTGGGGTTTACCTTCAATCCCAAGTTTTGTTCCTCGTTGATTCGCTGTAGAAATTTCCCATAAGTGAATGGGCTTCGATTCCCGTTTCTGGCTTTCTCTAGTAAAAGAGTGTTTAAAATTCGCTAAAAACAAACTACATTTTCTTGGAGTTTTTGCTTTAATGTTTACTTAGCCTCCTTCTTGCAGCAGCTCCCTCTCCCTTCACTCCCTTGCCCCCTTGTCCCTGTCTGATGATGTCTCAATTAGCTGGTCTCTTGTGGATTTTTGTGTGGCTGCATTCGAAGATTGCCCCAAGAGAGCGAAAGGGAGAGAGAGAGAGATGGAGAGGAGGGAAAAACTATTAAAAAAATTTGCCATTTCACGGAGATCGTTATCTTCTAGCCCCGGATATTGCCGGGGAACAGTGATTTACTCGTATCTCACAGATAATAATGATGCGGGTACGAGTGTGTATATCTCTCTCTCTCTCTCTCTCTCTTTCTGTTTGTTGTGTCTCACTTTTTAAAGTTCAGATTTTTCCCTTATCTGGTGGATTGTCCAAGGCATGTAAATGATCTTTGGGTTCTCTTATCTAAGAATTTACTAGAGAGGAAGAGTGAGGGAGGGAGAGAGAGTTGTTTCTGGGTTAGTTTTGATGGAATTCATGACTGATATATTTACTAATGTAAATATTGGCTAAGATCCGTTGCTTTTCTTCATCAGATTATTCCTAATTAGATCACCGGATGGTGATTACGACGTTAGGAACCGTCGAGGGAGTGCTTATAAGGTTTGAAAGTCCTTGAGGCAGAGGCGACTGGTTCCCTAGGCGTGGTCTTGGAGGTATCTTCCAGTCATGACAGGTACGCCTAGGTGCAACCAAGAGAAATGATTCTGGATGGCACTTTTAACATCTAAAACTTGCTTTATTCCATAAATTTTACTCCAAAGTTCAGTTCCAGCCAACAGATCATACCATAAATTCGTCTTTCTCATGGAATCAACTCGTATTCTGTTCCCGAAAGCCTTCGGGCTTCCATTTAAAGAATAGCCACTCCTTTTTGAGGGGGACAGACACTCTGGCTAATAGTTCACGCACCACGCAAAAAAGCCGTCAACCAGAGGATCCACTCCACTCCAAATTCCTGGGGAGAGGCCTGAGCGGGTGAGGGGGCATTATGCAAAACCCTGGTAACAGTACAATATGCATATGAGGTGCAAAGCACAGACCACAGAGCACAGAGCACATGGGCGAGCGTTTATTATACCCCATCCTATTTGGGGCTTCAGCATAATAGTTCAATCACTTGTCGCCTCGAAAGAGCGTTCATCTGGGTGCCTCTGCGTCGCGTTGCCTCTGCGGATACTTGGATACTTGGATACTTGGCGACTCCTTTCTCTATTTGTCACAAACACCAATTTCGTGTGACAAATTTGTATGGTCGACGATCTTTTTCGTCGTTTTCGGTTTTGTTTTGTTTTGTTTTTGTTTTGGGTCTGGCCTCTTCAATGCCAAATATGGTGACTCCTTCTACGAATAGAGAGACCTGCGATGGGGAGTACTTTATGCCTAGATATGTGACTTGGGGAGTATTCAAATGGGTAGCCCCCCCCCCCCACCAGACATAGAGATGCCCCATGCTCAGGGAGACGTGCCGAGTATCGAGTGCCTGCCTGCCTGCCTGCCTGCCCTGTCTGTCTTGTGGCAGTTTGTCGCGCATTTAAAATGCAAATTATCATCATTATGATGGGCCATCATCATCATTACCATCATCGTCGTCATCATCGTCATCGTCATGAGGAGGAGAGGCAGCCTCCTGCTGCTGTTGCAGTCAGTCCCCCAGAAATGGTTTTGTTGGCAAATTATTACCTTGGCCAAAGTCATAAACATTTGGCATGTCTTCACGTGCCACAATCATTATGATCATGATCATCATGATGATCATCTCTCGTCCCTCTCTCTCTCGCGTCTCTCTATAGGAAAGGAGACAAAGTCAGTCATAAATTTGTCACAAAAATATATATACTTACATAAAGTCTTCTCAGTCTTTGGGGCCTGCTCCTCTCTGTGCTCTGTGCTCTCTGCTATCCGTTTCTTGTGTTTGCTTGTGTGTTGTCTTGGGGCTTGGATTTGTGTGATTTGTCAATCCGTCATTGAAGCGCCGTTGTTTAGTCTCGTAATTTATGAGGAGTCTCCCTCTATATGTCTTTCTTTCTCTTGGGGATTCTCCACCGCGTAATATTCATTGGGCATGTGCATACCCTTTGACTCGGAGGATATATAGACGAGGTATAGTGGGGTAGGAAATTATTGAATCAGAAAGCAAACTTTTGCGATAAGTTCGATACATTTTCGATAGATTCTACCTAACTGGGAAATGTTCGTAACGGCAAAACCTTACGGACCATCCCCGAAATGGATGGTGGATGGTCGTCAGTGTCAATAGCATATAACAATCTTCGATAACATCAATACTTTTCGATAACTGGGAAACTCTTTCGACTCTTGATACTTTTTAGATAGCATCGATTCCATTTCGATAACTTTGATACTTTCTAGTAGCAGGTCTTCTATGAAATTGTCCCTCTTTTGCTTGGAATATCCTTCATTTGATATCCCCAAAGGGTATCAAAGGGCATCCCTGCTTCGACGAAAAAGTACTCCTCCACTCCAACTCCTCCTGAAGCACCTTCTACTCCCTTCGACACCAATCGAATCACGTCGATTGCCACATTTTTGTGATATTATTTTCCCTTTTTCTCGCATTGTCAGTGGGGCCCTACATTCCCCCATTATGCTTGATCTTTTGTCTGAAACCTCTGACTGTACGTGGACCCTCTGCAGCACCCCTGCCGCAGTGACTCCTCCTCGCGCGCGACTGTTGTTGGTGTCACGCGCTGTTATTATGCAAATATTGGGCTGTTAAATTGTATGGTGCACGCGTTATTTATTCTTTAGGTCTTTATTCTCTCCCTCGCCGATGGGTCCGGCGGGAGGGAAGGGAGCAAGGAACGAGCGAACAAATCGTTGACTGTTTATGTGCTTGGGTTGGGGGTATCATTACTGGCCATTTATGTTGCATAAATTACGGCGATTAAACTTTTGTGTCATTTGCAGAAATTGCAAATCAATTGATGGTTGATTTTTATATAAGGAATGGTGGAAGTTGTCATAATGATGGCGCATTAAAGCCATAACTTTGAAAACTGTTTTCCAAATGGAAACGAATTTGAAAGAAGGTTCTATAAAGGGTTGCAACACTGTAAGCAAATAGTGTTGAAAACGTGCTAAATTGATGCATCCCAAAATGTAATGAATCTTCAAAAAAGTGCTACTACTATAGAAACCCTGACTCATATCCCCTCTCCGAGCTGACGATCTTCTATAAGCTCTTATCTGACTCAGCCCCCATATCGCTCCAGCACCAGCCCTCACACTGCCCCTTCCCCTTACTCGCATGCGCCACCTTTTCCCCGCACACAGTGTGTTGACCTATTTTGTAGTTAACCCTAAATTGTAAACGATTCCTGCACCTCAGTACCTCAGTACCCTCTCTCTGTCCCTGTCCGATGGCCAGCTCATGCCGCATTGCAGCACGTAGAATGAATAAATCCCACCTCTCACTCTCTCTCTCTCCCGCTCTATTGCACCCACACACGCACTCACACACTGAGAGTGAACTCTGGTGAACTGGCGGCTGTCGGCTGAAGGCAAAAATGAAATGGCGACAAAGGCAAGGCAAATGGCAATATCAATCAATTCGAGTCGCGCATATGTATGCCAGGAGGAGACAGACAGCCATCGAGAGAGAGACAGACAGAGAGAGAGAGCGCGAGACAGACACGAGAGAGAGCGAGTAATCAACAGCGAGAGAGAAGCAAAGCCGAAAGAGAGCAGCAACCGTTTGACTCGCGCAGTCAACGGTCGTCGTGTCGTGGACATTCGGTTGCTGTTGTTGTTGTTGCTGCTGCTGCTGCTGCTGCGCGTCGCTCGCTCGTCTATATTTACACTTGTGGCCTCTTATCAAATGGCAGCGGCGCAGTTGACTTTTTTGACGTTTGTATGGTGTGCTCTTGGCTGCGCTGCCGCTCTGCTGCTGCCTGGCTGATCTGGTGTGTGCTCTACAGTGGGCGTAAAAAGTCTACAGGCGACCCTCATAGATGGCATTTTACTGTTATCAGAAAAGTTTTAAGTTCCCCCCCCCCCCCTACCCCCTATACATACATTCCTCCCCCTCTATGTATATTCCTTGATCAACAGCTGTACGAAAACTTAATTGATTGACTGTTTGTATTTACGCGACATATTCCTCCCGTTCTTGCTGTTGTTTTTGTTTTCTGTTGAATTTTGAACGCGTCGACCGCTGCTTTGCTGCTTTGACTTTTCGCTCGGTCGTTCGGTCGGTCGTTCGGTCGGTCGCTGTTTTAAATATATACAAATACAGTGCGAGTGCGAAGGAAACAAAAACAACAACAACAACAACAAGTCGGGGGCAAAATGGGAACAGAAGAGTCAACGGCGACAACGCAAAAACGCAACCAAAAGAAGAACAAGAACAAAATGAAACACACATGAAAAGAATATTGAAAAGTTCGAGGAATATCTGCATAATTTTCATAGGCCAAAGGTAGGTTTTGGAAGACTACATAAGAAAATATTGTAATCGAAGAAACAAATATTTCTAGAAATATTTCCTTATGTTTATTCACAATGAACTTAGGAGATAGAAATATCTATTTTAAGGAAAAATATGCTATTAGATTGATAAATATTATCTTTCGGAAGAAACAGGAAGACTCCAATAGTCAGGTGCGATCGTATAATCCTAGATATATACTAGTTCTAGCTGCCTTAACGAGAAAAGCCTTTAGAGTTCTCATAGATCTATAGATACTGTACATATCTTGGTAATATGCAACAAGTGTAACATTTTCAGGAACTTTAAAGATCTAACATTTCGAATGAAAGCCAAGTTAAGACCAAAACCACCATAGCAAAAGCTCCACCACATTTTTCAATGATATCTTTACATCATCTATGTATAATACGGAGATCTACCATCTTAAAAGTGATATGCCACCCATAAAAGTAAATATGCTACGTTTTCTGCTCATAAAGGTTAAATTTCGGTACAAAATATATGCATTGCACCTATCCAATCCTTAATCAATTCCATTTTGCCGTCTATCAACGTTTCCGTGCTTTGTTTTTCGTTCCACCCTAACCAGACAGAGCGAGAGAGAGAGAGGAGGGCCAAAGAGGTGCAGGGATAGAGACAGAGGACAGACCGAGGGGCAGAGGCAGAGGCAGAGGCAGAGCCAGAGCGATAAGTTCGCGTGCAAAGGTTTTGAACTGCTTGAACTTGTGCTGTGTTGGAACACCCAACCACCCAACACTGGCTGGCAGGCAGCTAAACGGCAGCGAACGTGTCTATTTTTATATATATATAAAAAAAAACCATATATAACCCATATAATCGTACACATACTGCTACATAGAGCAGGAAATTATATTATTGACTGCCTTCTGGGCGATCGTGTTTAAGATTTATAATTGCATATTAAGTATACGACCGGGTACTGCGTGATATGCTGGGGCTGGAGGGGGGCAGGGGCATGCAAGTGGGTGGATATTCCAAATGCCTTCTTGGAACGAGGGTGAGGTAAAGGTTGACTGATAAAAGCCAAATCAAATGCTTATAAAACGTAAGTCAAAACACTTCACCAAAGACCTCAACAATTGATACATTACGTATACGCAGCGTTATCTGGCGCTGGGTAGCTGGGGTTTTTCTGGAGGTTTTGGGGGCACTCAAAAAGGAAAACCCAAGTCGCGCTGTTATCAAAACACAGCACTAAAGGCACTAAAGAACGATACCCGTAACAGAAAAGAGAGTCGATTTCCGGATTTCCCCTTGAAACTATAACAGTTCTTGCATTTCAAACTTTTGATGGTTTTATGGGCACCACAACCTTGCCACATCAATCTCTGGCCATAACTGGCTTTCGACGACGTCCGGCCTCCAAAGCACGCGGCCCCCAAAATGCACATTAAACAAGATGCGGCTGCTGTTGCTGTGGCTGTTGCTGTTGCTGATGTTGATGCTGCAACACTCACAACTTGTTAACAGGACACAAGCACAAGGCAAACACGCCCCACACAACACACAAAAACAAAAACACACACGAGAGGCAGAGAGACCCACAGACGGAGTCAGACTCGGAGTCAGAGCCCAGATCAAGTCCAAGTCCATGTCCACAAAAATCGCAGTCGTCTCCTCATTCGCTCTGGCCATAAATTTGTGGCGAACTGAGGCTTGAACTCGTATGAAATTTATGTGCAACATGCACCGATTTTGCCAGCTATACATTACAACTGCTACACATGTTATATGGAGATAGAGAAATAGAGAAACGGAGAGAGACAGAGAGAGAAAGAGAGCGGGAGAGGAGTCTGTTGTCGGCTCTTTGGCTCTTTCTTTATCGCCAAATATCAATCAAGTCCATAGAAATTCGTTGCACATTTGAGGTTGAGGCTTCTCTATAAAGTCCAGTCCATAAAGTTCAGGAGTTTGTGGCTTTTATCGACTCAAAAATCTATAAAAGAGCGCCAAAGAAATGCACTCGAGTCGAGTCGAGTCGAGTCGAGTTGGATTTTCTGTGTCTCTTTGACGGAAGTCCAAATAAAAGCGCAAGATTCATACCCTATACCCTTTAGAAGGGGTCTTTTTTTAAGGGTTTTTAAGGGTTTTTAACATTTATTTGCCATTTGCTTTAACCGAATATGAAATGAAAAAGAAGAACAATAGTTTCTAGAAGATTTCACCAGGTTTTTGTGGGAAAACGATCGTAGGTTGAACGTTTGAACAATTTTATGCGGTAAGTAGAGGAAAATGTGGGGAACAAACCCTCTAAAGTCATTTCTTTTGACCAGAATATGATCTAACAGAAGTCAGGTTCTACTTAAGGACACAATAGAAGAGTGATCAGACTCGGACTCAGACGCAAAACCAGTTGAAACGTAGAGAGTCGCGGCACACGTGGTGCGACCCTGTGACATACTTCCTTGTAGTGCCGAAATCCACTGAGGAATGGAGTATGCTTCTATGAAATATATATACCCCATCGGATGATGCTCTTTCCTTAAGGCTTCCCCAAAACGACTCGTACTTTTTCCTGATATATTTCCCAAAAAACTCCTCTGTACAGTTGGGTCGCTGTAGAGAGGTGATGCTGTTGCTGCCGCTGCTGCACAGGCGAGTGGCTCGTTTAATTGCTGACAAATTTATAGAGCGATGCACATTAATTTGCTGCGCCTAAAATCACAGAAATGCATTAGCCAAAGACGGGGTCCTCCGGTGGGTCTGTCGGTCGGTCGTCGTCGTCATCATCACCCGTCGCGATGCCGAGAGACGAGACAGAGACAGAGAGAGAGAGAGAAAGAGTGAGAGACTCCAACCTCAATCCCAAATGTGCAGCCAATGTGCAAATGTTTCTTTTTTTTTTTATTATTGCTGCCACTGCCGCTGCCGCTGTGGCTTTGCCCCATGGATCTGTGGCTGCTTTCATCTAAAACCAACAGCAAACTTCGGGGCTAGAGGCAGACACGATCTGCCAGAGCTCCCAGAGAGCTGCAGGTCCGTTCATTTAATTATCGAATTTAATTAATCTGCACTTGATTTCCTCGCCTTAGCCGCAGTCTCAGTCTCAGTCGCTGCCCATGCCCCCGCTGCCATGTCTTGGCGTGGCAGGTGCCTTTGAGGCATGCGCGCACATCTGGTTTTCCTCCTCTCCCTCCCCCTCTCTCCATCTCTCTCTTACCCCTTTGGGTTGCTGTTTCCCCACTCTAACTGTCATATCAGCATCATTTGGCAAATTGTTTCTTTTTTTTTTTAAGTTTTTTAAACCTTAAAAACATCTTTGGTTTTATATTTATTTATTTTTTCTATATTTCAGGAAGTATTTCTATTTATTTTTTTTATATTTTATGGCTTTAAAAAAAAATGCAGAATTCAATTTGCATAATTTTATGAGTCTACGAGTATCTGATGGGAAAAAGTACTTAAATGTCTTTAATCAATTTCTACATGATTTACAGTAAGCACTGCTTGAGTTTTAGAAACTTAGGGGACTTCAGATATTTATAAAAAATACTGAAATGTTTCTTCTATTGAAAGGAATTGTTCAGAAGCCGCATGAGGATGGGGCTACCAAAAACGCTACTGTGGAGGGTCAGAATAGAGCCCATAATTGCTAAAGATTATTTGTATCTTTATATGCATATGTATCTTTAATCTTGACGCGGATAAACAAACTTAATCCCTTCCAGATCATTGAATCCATTAAAGTGTTAACAAGCATCGAAGGCGATATTGATCCAATTACATAGTTCTATTGAATGTCAACACTTCTTAAACAGAAATGATTCTAGGATAATACCATATTTGACGTTGGAACCTAGGGCGGTATTCCACTTTTGGGGACTGGACACTATTGATTCACTAGGTTGTCAAATGCACATCGATTAAAAGTAATGTTTAATCGTATGATAGATAAAAGATGATCCATTTTTGTATCTGTTTATAGATTGTAGTTCTTGGAGTCCTTGAGTGTAAGGTGGAAGGAAATGTCTGGCCATGCAGGCTTTATTGAGCCTTTCTAAGGCAGATTAAACTACCAATATAATAAAAAACCCAAGAAATACCTTTGGCTAATAAGGCATTTCGAAACATATAAAAATCATACATTTGTTGACGTGATTAAACATCTAGAGCACCCCGCAGGCACAGCCAGTGCCCATTAAAAGTAGTAACCATAATCCGAAAGGCCAAAGCCATGGCTTGGGGGGGAAAACAATTATCTGCCAAGAGAAGGGGGGAGAAGGAGGAGGAGGCGAAGATGATCGAATGAGGAAGGAGAATGGGGCTCAGTAGGGTAGCACCAACGCCGGCAACACCCCACAGATGCAACAGGGAGGAGCACTGGTGCAACAGCAACAACAACAACTACAACATTGTTGAGGCTGTAGAGCGGCCCACAGAGGCATAGCGCACACGCGAATATGCAGCGAAGCATCAACATTAAACATGCAACAGAGAGAGGCAAAAAATCGGAGCGAACATCTAGTAAATTTATGAACCTGAACCTGGGCCACAAGATGCACAGAGACAGCCTTCGGAGGCGGTGTGGCACGGGCGTGGGGGAAATCAAGTAAAAATCAAATTAAAACCAGAGCAGGCAAGCACGAAATTTCTAAGGAAATTTCACCCCGTATGTGGCATGCAACACAAGATGTGTATGTGTATTTTTTTTTTCCTTCGTTTCGGTTGTTTTTTTTTTTTGTTGGTTTTGCGGTGCGCCTGTTGCGCCTGTTGAATGACCAAAACCGAAGCCTCAGCCGCAGCCACAGCCACAAAAGCGCACCAAGGCGAGGCGAAGCAGCAGCAGAGGCAGAAGCAGAGAGCCAGTGCCCCCAAAGCCCCCGACGAAGAGCCAGATAGCGAATGAGCTGAAGCTGGGGCTGGGGCTGGGGCTGAGGCCGAAGAAGAAGTAAGAAAAAACCTGTGCTAATTATTATTTAGAGCTGGCCTGCCAGCAATCTGCACCAATTTAACCAAATAAGGCGCTTTTAGCGGCCAAATGCATTGCACTGCCTCTGTCGCTGCCTCTGCCTCTGCCATCGGTTGCATGCAACCATGTGGATGGGATCGTATGGTGTGCAGAGGTGGAGAAATCTCTAGCTAAAAGTTGAAAGGCCTGGCCCCACTGTGTGTAGTCATGTGTGTGCCTGCTCCGTGCTGTGTGCTCTGTGGTGTGTGGTGTGTGGTGTGGCTCTGTGGTGTGGTGCACCTGTTTTACAGGAATCGAGAACCACAGAACCAGCGTCGTTGTCGATAATAAACTTTAATGCTAATAGTAGTTGTACATCATCTGCAATGGACCAAAAAACGACAAGGTGGAGTCCAGAGATGACAGCGTGACACGATTAATCAGAAAAGAAGTTTTTTAATTGATTTCTTCGAGAACATTAGAGGTGATGGAAAGAACAGTGATGGTAGTTTAAAATAGATGGGGTGCTCAAGGAGTATACTGTAGAAGGAGGAGTAATGGACTGGACTCTTGTGAGGTTAAAGAGGTCTGTGCTTTCATACATAAGTAAATTAATGAAGGGAACGAACTCATTCAAAGGAAAATATAACGAAATCCTAAAGAACATTGATCTTTCACCTTTCGCTTGAGGATTATCTATAGCTATGACATATCTAAAGTACCATTTGGAAAAGATATAAACTCATTAAAGCTTCTAGTGCACCTTCCTCTAATCGATAGAAATTCGGGATTTTGAGAAAAATCTGTAAAAAGATAGTATTTCTTGTGATATGGAATATATTATTAAAATGTATAAGCAATAGATATAAAAGCGTTAGAACACAGAAATTTATGGATTCCTTGTCTCTTTTCGAGGAAGAAAACTTCCTTGTGGCACAAATTATATGTCGAGATTATTCAAGGAAATTATTTAAACTCCTTACGATGAAAGTCTGCTCAAAAAGTTGTTGATTGAATAGCTAAAAAGTTTTTAACTTTAGGAAATTCTCGATTGATTCTCGCAAGAAATACTTACGAATATATGTGCTTATAATATGTATGATATATCATCTGTCAAGATATCCTGGTTATCAACTGAATTGCAAGTTATTTAAGATGCATTCTAGAACACAATAAGTTGTAATCCCAAGTCCTAAAGTAATATCTTTAATGATATTCTTTAGGCTATATTTTATTGATGATACATTCAAATAAGTTTCAGTTTTCCATTGATCTCCCAAACAATAACCATTGTAGGTTAAAGGCTATGCGGAATATATTCCATGGGAAATCCTTCTGTTCTATCTTCGATCGTGACTCACGCAGGCATCTCTTACCCTCCATCTTAAGCCTTTCAGTCCACCTTCTGGCCACTGGGTCTACTAGACACTTGTGTCTCTGGTCTCTGTGGCCGCGTGGAGCGTGTTGAGAGGTTGGGTAAAAATCAAATTCCATTAAAGCAATTATGCAGTACGAAGACATGGGCCAGGCGATCCGACAGCCCGGCCAGCAGCAGCTTACCTCAATGAGAAGCGCAAAGAGAGGCGCGACACACACAGATACGGATACCCAAGCACAGATACAGATACAGATGCATTCGTCGAACGGTTTCCAGTTTGTCCAGTTCAAATGGCAGAGGTGTTAATAATTTATGAAATTTTTCCTTCGGTTCTTGGCCATTTTTTTGTTTTTTTTTTCCTAGACTTTTTGCGGCGGCCGTTATAGCGCGGCAGAGAGAAAAAAAAAGAGAAAAACTATTGCCATTTCCGTCTTGTGGCGCGCTCTGATTTGATTTGAAATTTCAATTTGCTGTTGGACCTCTGGGGGGAGCAGCAGCGCAGTGTCATGAACCGTTAGTGCTGCAACGCCATGCTTTTTGCGGTTGTCCAATGGAGGCTTCACTTTGAGGCGGCCATGGAGCAGCAATGGAGGCTGTTCCAGTTTCCAGATGGCACTCCATTTGGCTTTTCCCTCTGGAATGTCTCTCTCTCTCTCTCTCTCTCTCTTTCCATCACTTGATGGCAATTTGGTGTTGGCTTTTTAATCAAATATTTTTGTGGTGTGTCTTTATGGGAATCGAACTTCAGGGTGGAGTCGCGTTTTGGGAAATTTCATTACGAAGAAAAGGAATTCTATGGGGAGGTAGCGGTGCCTCTTTTCCACTGGGGCATATTTGAAGAAGGAAAGGAATGACTTTGAGGCGCAGCACAAATTACCCATAAGCGAACGGATACATTCTTTGGGACAGACACGGAGAGAGATCATTCCATAGGGGCCATAGATAGATGTTTAATGGTAAAAATGCTCAAAAATGTTTTTTTTTTTTGTATTTTATCAAGTTTTTTTTTAAATATTTTTTTTTGTTTCATTTTTTATAATTTTTTACTGGTTTTATTATTTTATTTTATATTATTTTATTTTTTATTATGATTATTTTATTCTTTTGATTTTGTTAAATTTGTATTTTATTTTATTGTCTATCTATTTTTTTTTTAATGTATTATTTTCGTATGTTTTTTATATTTTTGTACCATTTATACATATAAAATGTTGTTTCTTTTGCTTAAATTATTTTTTTTTTATTTTATTTTATTATTCATCTGGTTTATCGTCTTCGAAATCACAAAAATTCTATCCTAAAAGAACCCTGATTCACCAACCCTGCCATCACATGCCATTCAACTTCTGAGGATCACAAATTCCCTGAGATTTCAGTGTGTGTTTTTGGGTAATTTCCCCATGGCGCTGTTGAACCGAATGTCATGCCCCCTGTGAATGGCCTAGGCCATAAAGATAAGGCGGGGGCTACACTTCCTACAGCAAATATGAAATACGATTAAATGGCACCAAAATTCTGGGTAAATGCGGGCCAAGTGCCGAGTCGCGAGTCTCGAGTCGCGAGTCGCGAGTCCCGAGGTAAATGAAAAATCAACAGATCTCTAATGAACTTTGAATTACTTTCACACACAACAATTGAACTGGAGCTCCCCAGAAAAGAAAGAAGAAAACAAATACAAAAGGCCAGGCAGGGCCAACAAATATTATCAGTGAAACGGGGCACAATCTTTAACACCTTTTGATGATCTAATAAATGCGACATGATTTTCGAAAACCCAAAAAGAATTGAGACCAGAAGAGAGGGAGCCAAAGGGGGGGTAAAACACACTCACAGACAGCGAAGACATGATGAACCATGAGAAGGCCATATATGAGAGTGTGTACTAAGCCCCCAACCCCTCACTATATAGGAATAAACACATCATCATCATCATCATCATCATCGTAATACATATATAGTTCAACTGGCACTTGGACAAACAAGGCGGCGGCGATAAGACCCCAACGGGCCAGAGAGCACAACACTTGAGATACAAGAAATCACGTCACAAAAAGCCAACTGAAACTGAGGCGAACGATGCAGATACAGATACAGATACAGATACAGATACTCCGATAGATAGACACCTCTACAAATGTTTATCTGTAAAGAGTAAAGGGAAAAGCAGAAGAAAAGAGCGTAGGAAAAATAGCAAAGAGGCCGAAGAATCGAATTGAGTTCGGTTCAGGGTTGCCTTGCACCCATAGATAGGCCACCGAATCGGTCGTTTCCCCTCCCTGATATGATACCTTCTTTATATACGAGAACCCTGTTTGAACCCAGTGTCCCCTAGAGGGGCGATAACAAAGGCCCAGTTTGCATAAAGGGTAAAGGGGGGGAAGGGGACTTGCTCTTTGGTTGCGTATTGCTGCGGCTATTTGGTTTTTAAATGAGGTCAAAAAACAACAAACAAACCAAAAGAAAGAGAATCAGCTGATAAGCCGGGAACTCTCCATTGGACTCTCTCTCTCTCTCTCTCTCCACTCTCTGCACTTCATGCAAGTCAAATGGGAAGCAAGCGGCTCTGGGGGCCACCGAGAGGGCAACAACTATCGATGATTGCCCGGTGGAAGGGTTTTTTTTCCACAAGGTCTCTCCACGTCTAGACTCTGGCGGGTGTGACCCTTCAACGACAGCTGCTGCTGGGAAAGAAATCTATCAAAATTCGTACAATTACTCTTTCGTTACTTATTGTTATTATTATTGGGGGACATATTTTCCATGACTGTATGAAAAATGGTCACATGACAGGTCGATCCGCCGACAGCTGTGTTTGCCAGCTCTGAACCAAATGGCAATGAACTTTACCGTTTTCAGAACCTCAATGCGCTTCTACCTTATGTCTCTCTCTCTCTCTCTCGTTCTCTCTTTGGGTCTTTCTCTATGTGTGAACGTGCTCGGTCCTAAGTTTCGATGTCGGCGTCGTCTATTAGTACTATTGACACTTGTCGACCCAGCGTCGCGTCGCGACCAAAATGCGGCCTGTCACTGTGCGGATCATTCACAGATACACACACACACACACACACACAATCCCACGCTCAGGTATGGGCACGACATCAACAACAATAACACAAAAGCACAAATATGATGGTTGAGACTAGAGAATACCCAGCTTTGTAGATAACCCTGAAACACGGCAAAGTTATCCAAATAGAAGTTTCAAATGAATCATATGGGTTCAAATTAGTCTAAAAGAGAATTTTGTGGAATTTTCAGCAAAGAAGAATAATGCAATATTGAATTATTGCTTTATTTTGTATGTAAATATTTTGCGATTGTAATGATTTTCGGTAATTCGGTAGATAATAGCTTTATATAGAATTCTACCAAAAATGATCAACATATCTTTCAAATTCTGGAAACTACAGACTTCTTTAGATAGATCTTTATGAAGATTACTCCAGATATCAGAGTACCCACGGGAGAACAAGGAGGCGGAATTAGGCACATCGTTATATACAGATGGATTGTTTATCGGAATCTTTATTGGAAATCTATCCCCCATCGTATCGAAAGTACTTTCTTCTACCTTCTACCTTGCGTAGGGCGGGAGGCGGGTAGGTGCGTACCTCTTGATGAATCCAACATACCCTTGTGATCCACGTGTGACGCTGGTATAAACATAACATCCAACTTGGAAAAAGTCAACAGTGTCGCGCCTGGCACATGTTGGGTCTCGGTCTCGGCCCCCTGTCTCCCTGTCTCCCTCTCTCCCTCTCTTTCTCTCTCTATCTCTGCGTGCCCTCACCTTCCTCATCGTTCTGGGGTCCGTTGCGGTCGCTGTTGGCCCTCCCTCCACATCATCATCATCGGCTTTCGACATTCGGCATTCGGCACTTAGCACCATTGGCACCAAGCGATGCCAATCAGCCACAGCCAGCCAGCCAGCCAGCCAGCCAGCCAGCCGGCCGGGCCCCGGCCATTGATGGGGTCTATGGGGAGCGCTGAGCAAGCGACGAGCGATCTACGACAAAAATATCCAATCCCAAATGCCACCGGCACAGTGGGGCAAGGGCATGGTTTTGGCAGGAAGTTGAAAGTGAAGCTTTAATGGAATTTAAAGGTATAGGAAATATATCTGTAGAGTAGTTATATCTGGCGATCGAAATTAGAATTAATTACCATTTGGATTATCTTTCAAGGAAGTTTGAAGATGGAATCGTTAGGAATTTGTTAGGAAATAATCAGAAAGATACCAGACATGAAAGCTCTGCCCTTCACCGCTAAGCTACTCTGTGAGAGAGAAAGGTAGAGAGCAAACGTGCAAAGGCATGAATTTTAATATTTGTGGCGTGCAAATTGTAATAGTTTAAAGATTACCAAATAAAAATCTTTTCCATTCAAAATACATTTCTTTGAAGATATATAAATTCTCTATCATTTAGAGTTTCAACTAATTTGAAGTACTATTACTATTCCTAATCCACTGTTCAGCCACTTTGGGGCGGTTTTTTTCGGTTTTCCCTTTCTCTGTTCTCTGTTGGCCGTTGTTTTAGCTTTGGCTTTGGCTTTGTATCCCCCCCACAACTTAATTTCTATGCTAACCAATGATAAACTTAATTTTATGATAACGCACGACCAAACATATTAAAAAAAACATACATACTATATAAACGCCTATGCCAATCGCCAATCGAATCCGAGATGCGGATGAAATTTGATACGAAACCAATCCGCAGGGTTTCCAGAACTCCGAATCTGTTTGTGGCTTTGATTTTTCGATTTCGATTCCGATTCGAGTGGAGATCGTAACGAGCTTAAAACTACAAATTGCTGTTAATTTCGATTGTAAATATTTCATTTAATTATTTATGCTGTGTGCTTGCTTTTTGGTTGCTAAACAAGCGAGAAACGCCAAAAAGGGAAGGTCTCCATCACCAGCTCCACCTCCAGGTCTGTCCCCCAGTGTGGCTTCAATTTATTTACACCTAACTGTGGGCTTGGGGCTCTCTCCCTCTGCCCAAAGGTCAATGCTTGTGTGTGCCGGGGTGGGGGTGGGGGGGCACGCATCGATACACGTATTTGCTTTTTAATTTTTGCCATTTAAATTACAATTAAATTATTTATATGCCAACCAAAGTAAATAACTGACAAAATTGTATACACACGATAAATAAACAATTTATGCGCCCTGCTCCCCTGCCCCTCCCCTACCCCTCCAATGGCTGTCTGTGACGGAAGTTTAAACCGCACCATAAAAGATCAATGTATGCGAATGTGACATTGTCTTTATATACAATTGTGTGGTTCTATATGTATCTGGATTTGTGTCTGTATCTGTAGAGGTGTGCGTTTTTGTATTGTATACTTTGTACTCTTTCTTATGGGGAGTACAGGGATTAGGGGTAGAAGCTTGGACATGCTCTAGTTTGGAGGTTTTCCTTTGAATTCCAGTATTTTTATAACCAAAATGAAGAAAATAATCACCTTTCTCTCTCTCTATCCCTTTCACAGAGTAGCTTAGCCGCTAAAGATTAGTTTGTGTAGATTTTGGTTTAAGTTTAGAGATTTATTTGTATTTTGAACTATGATTTAAAGAGCGAGATCTTAAGAATAGCTAAGGATCACTTAAATATCAATCAATGATAGGGAACTGTTGATCAGGGGCTGGTTCCTTAGAAGCTGCCTGATTTCCTTAAGACCTCCAACGACTGATCATTAGAAAAGGTGTCTCCTTATTGAAATTTCAACAACTTATAAAATGTATTGGCAAAATGGAATACCCATGAATCAAAAGCTGCGATTAGAGCCTATTGGAACTTGTGGAGAATATTTTTTAAGGCAAATAAGAGGCGGCCTGGGATTAATTTGGATTCATAATCTGGCCTTTGCGAATATTCTTTTGGGGTCCTTGGCGGGCCATAGATATGTTGACAAGATATCGAATAAAAAACCTGTACTGGAATACCTGATGAGTAAGGAACTACCTTGATCATATACAACGATGATCGTAGTCATCCCTTTTTCAGTATGTATGCCTTATTCTTACCTCTTTCTCTTCTATACCCAAATATAGAATGCCATACCGCACTGTACAAGTACTCCACTATACTGTTGTGTTCTGGACTGTACTACGACTAGTTTGCGAATGCGTTGTGCCATGTGTGCTGTGTGCACTTTTCGCACTCTCACTCTCGGTCCCACTGGGCAAGACACCTCAAGTGTCACCCCGATAATTAGCTTAGGGGTTCAACATTGCAGGTCAATGGTTTTGTTAACATATTATAAGTTATTTTAACCTTTGGCCGATTTGCATGCGACTCGACTCGACTCGACACTCTCTTCCCCGAGTCGAGCTTTCCACTGGGGGGGCTAATTT
Organism: Drosophila pseudoobscura; assembly: GCF_009870125.1. Classification (NCBI taxonomy): domain Eukaryota; kingdom Metazoa; phylum Arthropoda; class Insecta; order Diptera; family Drosophilidae; genus Drosophila; species Drosophila pseudoobscura. Next base: position 24,248,287 of record NC_046681.1, on the reverse strand, counting down.
TGTTCAGTAAGCTTTCGTTGGGGTACAGGCACGCACTGGGGTCTCCCTCTGTCTGTGAAGTAAAAAGCGTGAATCCACCGTCCACTAGCACTGTTTCACTGTACTTTTTGTTGTTGCAGGTAACGCACCCACCGACATACTGCAGCAGAAGCCAGCCAAGGCCACAACAGCGATTGTGGGTGGTCGCAGTGCAACGCAACCCACGGCGACCCACGACCACGACCGTCATTTTGGCTCCTCCTCGTCGGCGGCGGCCACCTTGAGCGCCAGCTCCACCTCCAGCTCCAGCTCCAGCAAGCGGAAACATCTGGAGCGTCTGGCCAGCGATCTGCGGTCCCAGCTCCTCTCCGAACCGTTCTCCTCCGGCCCAGGCTCTGCAGCGAAGATGCTCAGCGAACGATCGCTGCTGCTGAGCGGCTACGGGGCGGCCATCGAGAGCACCGCCAAGAAGCTGAGCGAAGCAGCCACCGCGGGGGGTGGCGGCAACTCCAACCAGGCCACCACGCCCAGCCACAGCACTGCCACGGCCACCTCCTCGGCCTCGTCCACGTCCTCCAGTCCGTCAGCGGCTGCGGCGGCCGCCTATGCCGCCCTCTATCTGGAGAAGGTCAAGAACGAGAAGATGTCGCCCATGTCGCATCTGGATGGCCACAAGGAGGGTCTCCACATGGATGCCACGCCCATGGTGTCCATTCACAATAACAACAACAACAACACCATCAACAACAACAACAGCAGCATCAGCATCAGTGGCAGTGGCAGTGGCAACAGCATCGGCGGAAGCGGAAGCGGAAGCAGCACCCTTGGCAGCCATCAATCGAGTCAGCAGCAGCAGCACCTGAGCCACGGCGTGAAGAGAGAACGCCTCAGTCCCGGCAGCAACAGCAGCCACAATGGCGACATATCCGTCGGAGCATTTGCCAGGTGAGTGACGGGGCTTTTAACTCAATAAAATATGAGTATTTCAAGATAATTCAAAGAAGATGAGAACTCAAAGGGGAGTAAAGTATCGCAAGAAGTCGTTAGATGAGTAGATGAAGCAAATCGAGTTGGAGATGAGTAGGAGTCAACTCCAGAAGTCACTCTTCACTACCAAGCTACTCTGTGAGAGAGAGAGACAAAGAGTGCGCGAGGCAAGGGAGTCGCCCTAGTCGGAGTCTTCCTTTGGAGGAACTTTATTGAGGATTAAAGCCTAGAAAAAGATATTCCATTCCAAGTCGAATTATGGGATCACCTTAAACCTTTCCATTTATATCTTCGAGATTTTTAGGCTAGTTTTCCATGGAGGTACATAGATGAGAGGGAATCTATTAACATAGTAGCTTCTTGTCAAGACAATCTATGAGGTTTTCCTAGAATTCTATTGGAAACGCGTATGCTGCAGCTCATTCGAATTAATTTGAACACGAAATTATCAACAGAATGGAGGCCATCCAACCTTTAAGAAAATATCTCTACTGAATTTCTTCCAATCATCGAAAGAAAGTTTATAAAAGAGGCAAAGATTGAAAACGCTATAAATTTAATATCTTCTATAGCTATGGGTGGGCTAGGAGAATCACTTGAGTCTTTTGCTTCAAATGGTATCAAATATGTTTCCAATAGTAGATTTTATAAAGGACAACAGAAAGAGTCAGCCGACTGGCTCCACACCATCGTTAATTTTTCGCCTTATCCTTATCCTTATCCTTCTCCTCTGGCTTCTGCTGCTCTTCCTTCTTCTCCGCATCCGCGTTCGCCTCCTCCGCTATGCCACTCCCGCTCTCATCTTCGGATACATTTTTTGAGCCTCGAATCGCCGATCCACTGATAATGCTGCCGTCGTCATAGTACATCCGCTGATAGTGTTCGCGACGCAGCTCCTCGAACTGCTTGCGGCGGAGCCGCAGCTGCCTGATCGAATCGGTGTCCGAGGGCCGTTCCTCCATGTCGATCTCGGAGTCGTCGATGTCCAGGATGCATATCGTGGCCTCCGGGCGGCGGGCTACTGCCTCCGGATTGTCGCCAGTGCGGAGGATTGTTTGTTCCGGAACGACGTTGCTGGGCGGGGGCGTGTGCACGGGCGTATATTCCACAGTCTCTCGCTCTGGCTCTGGCCTGGGCTTGGGCGCCGACTCTTTCTTGTCCTCTTTGCCTTTGTCGGCCATATTTTCCAAAGAGATGTTTATTATTGTTTATTACATTTTTTAAAATCACATAAATTTCATGGATAGTTTTGGTTGCGAGAAGGAATGAAAGAATATTCGCTACGAGCTCGAGTCCGAGTCCGAGTCCGAGTCCGAAACTATTTATCAAGTAATTTGTGACCGCCGCCTCGATGGCTGTCAGCGCCTGACAAATTAATTAACATTTTCATAAATTAATACCTCGAAGAAAAAAGAAACCAAATCGATGCTGGCTGCTGGCTGCTGCTTCTGTTCGCAGCCCGAAAGTAAATTAATCAAAGCCACCAAAAACAAAAACAAAGCCAACACAAGAGCACGCTTCTGCTGTCAAAAACAAAAAAACAGAACAGAACAGAAAGGCAAAAGCAAAAGCAAAAACAAAGAAAACCAAAGAAAAACGACTTGAAAAACTTGAAATGTAAATGCAAAAAAAACAAAAATAAAGAAAAGATCTACTCAGATCAGCAGCAATTAATACGCACAACTAAATTAATGGCGTCAAAGATTATATTTTAACTAATATAAATAAAAGCCATTTATCAGCACCACACAAGCGACATTGGGAGAAGGAGGGGCGACGAGCTTCTGGGGAGGGGAGGCAACGATGTTGTGATACCCTTCACCAAAGAAAATATGTATTAATTAATACTAATTTACTTAGTAGTTTATGGATAAGTAGATGCAACTTTGTAGATTCATCTAGGGCTAGTTTGGACCAGTTTAGAACTCCATATCCCAGGACAAGGCAATCGAAGTAAGCTACAGACTTAGAGATACATATCTTACAGACTCAAACATATTCTTTAACATTTCATTTACCCAAATAGCAGATGAATGTAAAACCTATCCTTTACTGCTAAGCTACTCTGTAAAAGGGAAGCTCCTTCTGGGCTACTGTTTTCGAGTCCAGCGTTCTACGAGTATCTACCAGATCATGTTTGAATTTTAGAAAGAATTCTACTGATTTTTGTAAAAGAAAACCCTCAAAAGTCCCCATTTATTCCATGAAGATGGAGATTTAGGTACAAAATCGTTTCTCAGATACAGAGGATGATGCATAGTGGCATATCCTCTAATATTTCGAGATCTATAAATTTATATCTATAAATATCCTATAAATTATGCTATTATTGCATTCAAATGTATAAAATTATGGCTACACCATGCTAGTTTAGGCTAAAAATATCTATCAACCCATCTTTGGATAGAAGATACAACCTTCTGCAGAAATTGGGCATACCCGCCCCAAGAAAATGTATCGCAAAAACAAGAAACATAAACTAGCCTTTGGCCACGGCATAGATGGAAACAGATGAAGTAACGACACAAAAGATACATAGATACTTCTTTGGAGATACATTTTGGGCAGGTCGCCGGTCGGTGGTCGGCGGTCGGCGGTCGCTAGTCGGCGGCTGGGCCTTATTAATATTAATGAGACATGCTAGTCTATCGCCACCTGAGGTGTGGACTTGAGTGGTCCGAGCAGACACAAAGAGTCACGATAGCCTGTCATTTAGATTTAGCATTCGATACGATTCGATACGATTTGTATCTTGTATCTGGTATCTGGTATCTGCGGAGCCCCCCTAGGCGCGGGGCCTGCTGCTGTTACCGCTCAGGGTGGTCGCGTGATTGGGATTATGCGAATAATTATTCATAATTGATAATTGTTTATCCACAAATTAGTGAGGCCTATTAGGGAAACTAGCAGATGATGTTTCTCGTATGATAAATGGGCGTTTTCTTGCATGATATTTTAGAGGCTCTTTATAGAATTTTGATTTGTCTTCTTTTTTTTTTTGGATGAAATGCAAATTGAATGCAAATTTTTCCTCTGTCGCATGAATTTTTATTGTATTTCTTTATATATTTTTGCTTTAAATTTATAGTTCAGGTTCATTCACAAAAAATTCTGCCTCCAAAGAGTTTGGCAGCTCTCCATTCAGTTTTTTATACGATCTTTAACCTTTTGAGGATTGAGTTTGAGGTCTTATCGGAGCATCTGCTTTGACCTTCCCTCCAAATGTTGTTGATCTTTTTGGAGTTTCTGAATTTGGTAAAATGTTTCATTGTAGATCATTCACGAGTCTTTATTTGACCTTGTTTTCAATACTTCAATATTAAATATTTAGTTCAATGAACCGCAAAGAGCGTTCAATAAAAATAATTACCCATCTGCTAAATATTCTTTTAAGCTATTGAAGCATTCAGAAAATCTAGTCTAGACTGAAAGCAGTTTATTTTTGCAATTTATTCAGATATTTGTAAACATTTGAATACTGAATTCTAGTAGCCCTGCTTTTTGCCCTCACATTGGACGGCTTTTTGTCCAGTTTCCTTTCCCTTTTCGATCAGTTCTAGCAGCGGATTGAATTTCTAGATGGTGTATGGTATTTGCTATAGTACTCCCCGATATCGAATGACAGTAAGGGCATTCGAGGCATCGGATTAAGCCTGGCTTTTTGTTTGTTCTTTTGTTGAACTAGTTTCTGACAACTCATTCCATTGAGAGACATTCTGTTTTTGGTGTCTTAAGCATCTTAAGAAAGATATTTGAAGCATATGAATATTTAAAGACAGTGTGAATCAAAAGTGTAAGGCAATTGCAACCATTGAAGGTCTTTAAGCGTCGCTTTCGTACAATAGATGGATTCTATATGAGAGCAGATGATAAACACAAGCAGAATACATATTTCTCAGTCTTTGATTCTAGCTTCGATTTTATATCCATTATTCCGATCTTTAATCTTTCTTTTTCGATGTTCACCCTTGATCTTCGATCTTTTATGTGTATAAACGCCCACATATTTTCAATAACCAAATATTGTTTTGGTTATTCACACAATTAAATTATAGTTTTAAAGTTATTCAATTCTCTGAGTCATGCTCAAGCAATGTATGTTGTTGTTTTTACAATCTTGCGACCCAGAAGTGTGTCGAGTCTCGACGAAAACTGTGTATTTGTGGCAAGAAAATTTTGGGACAGGAGGAGATGAGTAGCCGTATCCGAATGGAAAGGCAGAGGGCCGCTCTCAGAGCCTGCGAGAACCGAAACTCTCGCGCATCCTCGTGTCTACGGGGTGTCATGAAAAACACATTCATGGAACAGCCTTTTAGACCCTCATGCAACACCTTGGTATTCGATAAAGCGATAAACATACAGATTCAACGATAACATTCGATTCGATAAGTAAATTCGCTTGAAATCGGAACAGATTCCAACGAGTTTCCACCCCTAGATCTTTGGTATTGAATTTTGTTCCCAAATTTCCACCTGAGGCTCTGGCCTACACTTTCGAAACGCACTGTATGTGTTGTATAAGTATTTCTTTTTATTAGGGACTTATCGGGCTGGGGCAGCGCCCTGTGTAGGCGTAACAATAGACACCATTTGCATACCAGGGCGGCGGCGAGGCGGTGGCGAGGCGGAGACAAGCCGCATGTTGCCGCTCGTAAAAACCAATTAGGCATGCCACCGATCTGTAGATCTGCACGGGTATATGTACGACACAGCATACAAAACCGTTACCTGTCGGCGGGTGGGGGGAGCAGCAGCAACAACAACAACAACAACGAGAGCATTAAGCAGTAGCCAACATAATCGCCACCATAAACCATTTTTTGTTGTTGTTGTTGTTTTTCCTTCTTGGCTTTTCCTCGGCTTTTCCGCTGCCGCTGCCGCTGCTGCTGTTCAAACAATCGCCAAGAACAGGCTGGAAAACACAACTAAGTAGCTGCTACCAATCGCCAAAGCAATTTGCAATAATCAACATTTTTAACAAAAAATCGAACAAAAAATTACTACAAAAAAAAAAAACGGCAAAAATAAAAAATAAAAACAGAAAAAGAACAAACAAAAACAAAGTTGTAAGCAACAACGAGAGAATACAAGCAAGAAAAAAAATCGACAACCAACAGATCACGATAAATCAATGGCAACAATAAAAGCAACAACAGCAGCAGTGGCAGGGGCAGGCAGGAGGAGGAGGAGAAACCAGGGAGGAGCTAGATGAGGGGGCAGTGGCAGGTGGGTCCGCGGCAAAGGGGCAGCACCAATAGCTGCTATATATATAAATTTGTGCTGCAGCCTCCGTAAGCGACACGACATGACCAACGACCAACCATCGACGACGACGACGACGTGCAGCACGAGTTACTCTTTTGTTGTTGTTGTTGTATTTCGGTTTGGTTTGGTTTTTCCTTGTGGCATGCAACCGAACCCATAGAGAGCAGCCCAGGCACTTGCCACAGCTGCCACCGGCGGCAACGCGCTCAGTTTAGGAGGTGACCGGCGGCGGCAGCCCCGCTGCCGATCTAGGCAGAAATCTATGCTGATTATTTTTTTGGTTTTTTTCTCGTTTTTTTTTCGGCTGTGGCTCGTGTTGGAAAGCCACAGGTCCAGCCACAGCTACAGCTTCAGCTACAGCTCTAGGAATGGATAATGGGTGGGTAGAGTAGAGTAGAGACCATGCACCATGCACCATGCACCATGCACCATGTTGGTGGCATGTCTCTCTGGACTCGACTGGACTGGACTGGACTGGCGGGGCAGTTGCATATGAGTTATGGCCATGCTTGGCTTGGCAGATTGCTTGCCACAAATGCTCGACATTGGTTTAACATGGATGCTGCTTCGAGAGCATCCAAATATGAAATTGTTTTTAGAGGAACAAACACACACAAGATGGAAAGAATTCAAACTATTTTTGAGATGTTCTTTATACCGAAGAACAACTATTACATATTTTCCCATTCAATAAGTTTCAAAGCTCGAAGGACACATCGCCAGAAGTGCACCCATTTCTATGAGGATTCCAACCTGCAGTAAAACGAAATAATTGTAATTAATTACTAAATACAGGAATAACTCTGTTTCACGAGAGTCGAGCTTGAGAATTACATTTATTTGCTGTACAAATTTCCCATAAGTGAACGTACAAGATGGACAACAAGAGATTAATATAGTCGATAAATTTATCGTTTAAGTCCGTTTTGCGATAATTTTGCGAGACTTCAGTCATCGCTCGTGGATTTTTATCATGTCAAAGTCCGTCTACGAACAATTTATGAAACAGTTGAGCTTTTATAAGTAGACCCACTACTATTGAAAGGAAACGTTCGACTTATGAAGATCTCGACCAACAGAGTTGGACAAAATGTGCTTCCTAAATGCTTTTGCCACCCGTTTTAGACCGAAATATAGAAAATTCAAGTTACAGAAGTTACGTTTCGAGTTATGGAAGTTCAACTATAGTGCCACTGGGAATGTACATGGATCGGCATTTCCCAATAATTAAGGAAGAGGAATATTTTACTGTTTGGAAACGATTTATTCTTGAACATTTTCCTAATGGAACTGTGGTATAATACAAAAAACCGAACCGTATTTTAAGGCCTCGGAGCTAGAGCTTCATTGCATCGCATAAATATGTAAAATACATAAATAACTACAATGAACCGATTGGTTGCACAACTAGTTCACGTTCATATGTCAACTAGTTCCATGGAGCTGGTTCATTCGATGCTAACGTGTGTGAATGGCAAAAAGCAACAGCTGTATTGATCCTCCAAGTGAACTTTAATTAAACGCATTTCGAAAAAGAGAGATTTAAGTCCCAAAGAAGCACAGAACTCCCAACGAGTAAACTCTCCCAGGCTTTGGGCTTTCCTTTCCTTTCCACACACTCCTTCTTCGTTTCCTCCTCGTGGGACAGGGTTCCCATGGCACAACCAGCATATAATCGCATTATGGCCTCATGGAAATTAACTAAATATCAAACGTCAACAAGACTTAGATCGTAGATCGTAGATCGCAGACACCTGTTCTATAGGTGGTTTCGTTCCTACTGGAGTGCTTCTCACGGAAGCCACTCATTAGCATGTCAAATAAGCGGGAACAGAGAGAGGAAGAAAGAGAGTGAGGGAGAGAGCCAGAGCGAGAGATATCTCGGTTGTTGGATGTGGACCACTCAGAGCTGGAATGACAAATAATCCAATTGTATGCGACACCTGGCCACAGGGGAGTGGGAAGAATAATTAAATATTAATGCAAATTTGTGAACGATACAAAAGATATATGGCTATATGGTGCCTCGTATATGGTGTAATATTTATGCAGGCTGATGTCACACACCACACTCTTTCTTCGACTTATGCAAAGCCCCTGCTAAATGTTCTGTTTAACATAACTAATCCACATTTTATTTTCATATTTTTGCTGTAGATCTCGCAGCGCCACGCCCTCCTCATCATCGTTTCGCGGTGGCGGTGGCAACGGTGGTGGTGTCTCACCCAGCCAGCAGCAGCAGCAGCAGCAACAACAGCAACAGCAACAAAGATTGAGTCCGCCGAGTGCTCAGACCACGACACACATGCCGCTCCACAATTTGTCTACAAATTTGCTGAATACCATACAACAGCACCAGCAGCAGCAGCATCGGAACAACAACAGCAGCAGCAGCATCGGTGGCAGTGGCAACATCAACAGCAGCAGCAGCGGCAGCGGCACAAGCAACAGCAACAGCAACAATGTGAACCAAGGAAGTGGTGCAGGAAGTGGCTCGGGCAGCAATGCCGCATCGAGTTGCAATACAAATGCCACGGATTTCTCCACCCGCAACTATTCGGACATTATGCGATGTCTGGCGGCCAAGTACAATAACACCAATCCCAATGAGTAAGCAAATCCTTGAGCATCAGGCAACCCCCCAAAAAAAAAACTAACACTCGTCTGTAAACTTTTCCAGCAACCATGCAACAAGACGCAATTCCTATTACGACAGCAACAGCACGGGCACCTCGGGAGCAGCAGCAGCAGCAGGAGCATCGGGAGTCGCCTCCAGTGGCACACAGCAAAGCAGCAGCAGTGGCAGCTCCACCGCAAAGTCGGGCAATGCCAATAGCAGTGGCAGCGGCAGTGGCAGTGGCAGCGGCAGCAGCAACACCATCAACAGCCCCACCAATGCCAGCAATGCGAACGCGGCCAGCAAGAAGCTCTCGCCTTCGGCGGCTGCGTCGGCGGCTGCTGTCAGTCTGCCCAAGGAGACCAAAGTGAGTGTGTCCGCTGGAGGAGGAGGAGGAGGAGGAGGAGCAGGAGCGGGCACCTCTGGCTCGAGCGTGGGCTCGTCGGTGGCCAGTGTCGGGCCGTTGCCACCGCCAGCCGCAGCCCAGTCGCCCACGGAGCAGGCCAAGAGCCAAATGGCCGCTGTGGTGGCGGCCGCCAGTGTTTCGCCGTTTATGTCCAGCTTTTTGCCCTTCTCGTCGGGCATTTTTCCGCCGCTGATAGACATGAGCAGCACCCAGGCTCTGATGACGCTGGTAAGTACAGTGGGTACACAAAAACAAGCAAAGAAAAGCTATGTGATGGGACCACCCAAAATGTTAATGACATGTCCCCTTTGATTGTGGAATAGTGGAGGGGTTTTGAATGGGAGGGATCATTGAATGGATTGGCGGTATAAGAGGAGCTCTCTAAATCCCAAGCGACTACCATAAATGTTCAGTACTTAAGGCCTTTGGACCCTATCAACTGATGTTTTCGAAGATATCAGATACAAATCTGTGTGGTGTAACGGCCCAATTAGAAGCGAGAAGAGTGAGACATAAATCTGTATGGTGTAACGGACTAATTTGTAGAGAGAAGAGTGAGAGAAAGATACACAGAAGGGATGTCCACTAAAACTCTCCACTTACGGCTAAGCTACTCTGTGAAAAAGAGTGTGCCAGGCAGAGAATTTTCGGCCCACCAAAGAGCAAAAAGTCAACCAATGTACAGGGTATCCTTAGATCTATTATTAGGAATATTCCAACTGTTTTTCCAAATTAAAGCTCACCTCCACCGTTCTTTTCCCCATCTCTCCCCCGCCGCTTAGGTGCGTGCTGTCAAAGATGCCCAAATCCAGGAAATTCTGCGCTGCAAGCCACAGCATCCGCAGCATTCACAGCATCCACGTTCCAGTTCCAATGCCTCGTCGCCCAGTGCCAGTGCAGCGGGCACGCCACGTTCCACTCTGAATGCCGCGCTCCAGCAGGCGGCTCAATTTGTTACACCCGCTTTCATCTACTCGGCCCAGCTGCAACAGCAACAGCAGCAGCAGCAGCAGCAACAGCAACAGCAGCAACAATCGCATCACGCTTCGCGGCAGTCTAGTCCACGTTCCACAACAGAGACTTCGACTTCGGTGGCGCCCGTCGGTGGTGGTGGTGGTGGTGGTGCTGGTGGCTCATCGATTGCGTCGGCGGCGCCATTAGACTTGAGCTCCCAACCGCCAGCCGCGAAGCGCTTTAAGCCCGAGCCCGAGGGCCTGCTAGGGAAGACGCGTCGTGCCAGCTCAACGGCCACCACGGCCACGACAGCGACAACAGCCTCATCCACACCATCCCCGCCACTTCTGGACCAGTCCGAGGAGATCAGTAATGCCAACGCCAACGCAGGAACAGGCACAGGAGCCTCTGCTGCTGGCGGTGCCCCGCGTCAGTGTCAGGCGCAGAGCGAGGAGGTAAACTCCTGGTCCGTGGACGATGTGTGCGGCTTTGTGGGTGGAATTGATATATGCGCCGAATATGTTCAGGTGAGCAGAACAGCACAGAATCCCTTTCCTCTCCCTTCAGCCCCCCATTTGTAGTTGATTAAGCATTGAGATTTCGCTGGGAGAAAGGAAGATTTCCTACCGACTGGCTCCAACTAATTGATGTTTATGTAGCCATCGGCTAGGGGACACATAAATATCCACCGCTGGAAATGAAAGTTTACTCGGGAGGAAATCTCTTTCGATAGGGAGTTGATTGAGTATTAGCTTTCCGAGTGATTTTCGGTAGGGAAATAATGTATAAAGAGACTACTTTGGATACTTGAGAGCTGAAGGAAGTATTACAGGGAAATATCAAATAATATGTGGGGTGTATTCCTATAAGAAAATCTATGGTGATCGGTAGATAGGAGAAGATTTGTGTACATATTTACTTATAGAGTAGCGAAGGTGCTGGGAATCTAACACCAACAACCCTTATCGGCGACATTCGATTCGGGCAATAATAATTCGGGTCTCATCAAGCACACGATATGTACTTTGTTTTAGTCTTTTTTGCACTTTTTCGCTTATGCGTAGAAGGATAAATCTTCTATCAGTGGGAAATGGAAGTAATGGGAGTAATGACAGCAGTTTGAAGCTTGGATATCCTAAGTTATCTAGATATTGACTAAATAAATGTTAAAAGACATTGGTGGCCCATTAAGGACCAGTCAAAGATTCAAGAAAGTGCCTAAAGACTCTTATCGATTCATGGATCGACCCGGAGAATGTTTAAAAGGATTACAATTCTTCGGACTATCAAGGATTAGATAGAAATTAAACTAAATTTAATAAAAACTGTATCATATGTATCCTTAGATATGTATCTGCTAAAACCCTAAAAAGGAACTGCAAGAGAACTATCGAAACTGTAGATCGAAGATCACGCCATAATCTGCATCTGTTCAGGTAAAAACTTGAGATCTGTCATAAATTTCATCTGAAAAATGTTGAGAACCAGAAGAAAAAACCTTGAAGAATCGTTTGCAAAACACAAAACAGAAGTAAAGTGGATTGCTTGGATCCCCAAAATCGAAAGATCGGCAAGTCCCAAATGCCAGCATTTACCTGCGCGCGGCCCCCGAAAGACCTTCGAGTGAGTGAGTGACTTGGACGTGGATGTGGACATGGATGCGAGTGGCATTCTTGAACCCCATCCGAGCAACAGGCAGCAGTCAAAGTTCATTTACCCAAGGGGCAAATCATCGACAACACATAAACGCGTTCGTTTATTTTTGTCTGATTTTTCAGACTTTTTGTTCGGGGGATTTCCTGCCTCGGACTCGGGGCTGCTCCGCACAACGGCAGCAGCAGCAGCCAGAAGACAAGATTAACTATGTTTTTGGGATTTGAACTCCACTCCATGGCCGTGGCTGAACTCTCTGGCGGCCATTAATATTGTGCCACGCGAGCTGAAGCTAAGGCCTCGACTTGAAGTCGGAGTTGGAGTTGGAGTTGCGTTTTTGGCGAGTCCATGAAGAAAATGCTCCACATAGGCAAAAAGAGAAGACGTTGGAGACGACTAGAGCTGGAGCATTGGAATGGTGGTGGCCAGGTGATCTTTTTACGACCAGTTCCGGCAAGTTGAACGACTTTTGATCGGTCAGGCCGGGCCGGGCCGGGGCCGGGGCCAGGCCAGGTTTTACGTTTGGCTTTGCGGTCGACGATCGGTCAACGTCAGGCATCATTACCAGACCCAGTTCAGGCTGCCTGCCAGTTTCAGCCTCAGCTTCAGGATCCTGCTCTCCACTTCATCGCGTTAATGGAGTGAAAACATGGTCGGAGAGGTCCAATGCTCCAACTAGTGCAATCATGTGATAGGAGTAGAGCCATGTACGTAGCGTTCGAACGTTAACAATTAAGCCCGGGCTCTCGGTCTGGCTATCGGTCTGGCTCTCGGCCTGGGTCCTGTTCCAGAGCTCTAGGTGTTGACACATTTTGATGCATATTAGCCCGCAAGAGATGAAGAGTCGCCTTGAAAGTCGCCTAATTAGCAGACCCCAAAGCGGCTTAGCGTCCATTCAAAGATGAACTAAATCTGCTTACCGCCGCGAGTAGACGACGACGCCGATGATGATGATGTGGATGCTGATGCTGATGGAACCAGTTTCCTCCGACGAGGTTGAGGATTGCTCAGATGCTGATGACTCCTCCCCGAAGGTTTTTGCTTTTTTGCAATAGACAAAAAGGCAATTGGCGTAATATTCAATTGAATTTATGGCCACAACGACACTTGGCCAGCTTTTGGACTCGGACTTGCTCTTGGGCTGCTCTTGGGTTGCTCTTGGGCTTGGTCTTGGTCGCCTGAACACCTTTTGTGGTGCAGTTGCATGAACTTGTTCCGCCAGGCTAACGATAGAAAGACGTGGCAGACCTCTTTTTTTTTTGTTTTCGTCGTATCTGTCGTTGTTGCTGTTGCTGTGGCTGTGCCTCTTGTCGGTCGTTGAGATATTGTGGAGGTTGTAAATATTTAGTGCAGAGGTTGACTCTCCGTCTGTGAGGCTGGGGCTGGGGCTGGGGCCGCGCTGGAAATCTATATGAAGACATTGAGAACTGGTTCAGTGACATTGTCCAGGCCTCTCAGCGACAGCAACAACGACGTTGTCGCATCATGTTGCAGTCACAGACACAGAGTTGCAAGTGTTATTGATAGTGCGGCAGCCTAGACTCCTCTCCAGGGTCCCCCGGGGTGGGAGGGGGGTGCCACGCATGGGTGGCGGCTCGGTTCGGCCCGGCCCGGTACGGCTCTCGATCTCGATGGCGATGGCCAGCCCAGGGTTTATTATCGCCAGAGCATTCGCCATAAAAATGCAGATGAAGTCATAAGTTGGGGCCAATGCCAATCCCATTCCCAGTCCCCATCCCGATTCTGGTTCGACTCTCGCAGCAGGATGCGATATTTTCAGCATTTTAAATGTTCAGATTTATGGCTATATTAAAGCACAATAATAATTTCTATGCGTGATCAGCGGCACGAGCTACAGGAGGGACTTCTCTCTCTCTTCCTGTTCCCGTTCCCTGGTCTTTTTTTCTGCATGCCAGCCGGCTAGAAGTCTTTTTTTTGTCATGAATTATTCGCTGATTAAGTGGACCGAAGGTAGCAGGTGGGTTGACTGGGACTTGCCACAGAGCATAGAGCATAGGGGGGCACTCTGCGTGGCATGTGGAATGTGCGGTAACCCAAGTGGAGGTTAGAAACTGGATAGATGGAGGAGATGGCTGCACAAGATCTGGCCAGCAGCAGTTTGGGCGAGGAGGATAATTGGACTGCAAGGGAGATCGATCTCTGGATAGCAGAATGGGGTATGGGAAGGGGAGGGGATAAGTATAAGTAGAGATGGGAAATCAATGTAAAGGATCAGCTACAAGAGTAGGCAAATATCCATGTTGATCTATCAATGAAATATCGTCTCTAATATCACTAGAAAGGGGCTCCTCTTCCCAATATATTTCATTCTTTTCTATCCCAGAGATGGAAGAGTCTCTCTCTCAATCTGTTGTTTGTCGACTGCCGAAGGGTTTCCCTTCCTAGTAACTGCTCTCTCACGGAGTAGCTTAGCAGTCAAGCGTGTTTGAGTTCTTCCTCTAACATTTTTGAAGAAAATCTCCTTTCATTCCCTAGTCTGCAGGGAAATGTGTTTCTTTATTTTCCACATAATTTCCTGGATATCTTTTGATCTCTCTAAAGTATATTATAACCTTTAAACTCTCACATCTCATATCTAAACCCACGATCTAATTAAAATCTCCAACAACTTTCTTGGAAAATCTTTTTTTGCAATCTTTTTTTCGTGGGTAAACATTTGCCCTGTCAATCCATCAGCAATTCCCGTGAACTTATTTGGAGCGAATTAGTTTCTGTCAGCTAATGACAGGCCAAGGAATGTCTCTCCCTTTAGGAACGAGCCAGCAAACGAGGCTCGGAGCCACAAACGAAGCTGTCAAACGCAGCAGCAAACAAAGTCTTGAACCCAAGAGACGAAACTCAAATTGGAACTGGATTGGAGCCTAGGCTGGGAGCTGTCCCATCTCCATCTTCGGTGTGGCATGAGTCTCTGATGTACATGGGATGTGCCTCTTCCAGCCTGCCTCTAGCCCCCTGAGCGCCTCGATCGTCGGTCGGTCGTCGTCGCCGCCGCTGTACTTATTGTATTTGACATGCCAAATGCCAAAAGTACACGTAGGCGTCATAAGATTCATGACTCGAAAGAGTTGACTTTGCGCCTTTTTGCCCACGATCGGTTTGGGTCTTTTCCCCTCCCCCCCCCCTCTCTGGGTCTGGGTCTGGGTCTGGGTGTCGTGTCGCGGGCACTGAACGAACGTTCTGTCTAGGCTCCACTCCACTCGCATCTGAACTGTAGCGAGAGGTACACCAACGTGTTATTGTTGCTTGGGTTCACATAAATGTCAAGCATCGGCCACAACAGCAACCAGCAACAGCTACAGAAGATGGAGATCAACTTTAGCTCTAGATTTTGCACCCATGGCTAACGCCCCCGACAATCGCATGGCACTCCATCTCTCTCGGGGGGCACTCGGGGGCTCTCGGGGGCTCTCGGGGGGCTCTCGCGTATGCATTTCAAAAACGACCCTATTATTAGGCGTAGGGTTTCATTCGTTCATCCGCCGTTGGGGCAGCAGCATTATGAAACCAAAAACATAAACAACCAATGCAAATCCCCCTTAAGTCAGCAGAGTCATCGTCATGATCATCATTCCAGATGATCATTATCGTCTCGTATTCGAGAAATGTCAAAAGCCCAGGCCCATCCGCGCACTTGTCACTTGAGCTTGGGGGCCCCCAGAGGTCTCCCTTGCCATACAGATACTCGAAGCAGATGCAGATACTTTCGGTATCTATGTATCTATCTCTCTCTCATTATTTGTTTATCTTAATTCGTATTAAAGTTAGATTTTTTATCGCACAAGCAACTCGTTATTTTGGCTCCAGGGTCCCGGCCCGTCCCTGCCCGTCCCTTCCCGTCCCTCCCCGACGACTGTGCACAGCCCCCTCTCATCCATAACTGTCACATTGCCTGACTTAAGTTTTATTTATCTTTATATTGGCCTTTCGGCCAGGCCAACGCTGTCTTGTGGCCAAGCTCCCTCCTCTCTGGTTTTTTAAGGGAAATGCCTGCCTTGCCCCCTTGCCCCCCGCCGCCCTGGCTGACGCTGTCGCTGTTTGGTTTTGAAAATTGATTTGGAAAGTTGCATTAAAATGCAATTTGTTGGTTGTGTGGCAAGAGGGACAGAGACAGCGACAGGGAGATAGAGAAAAGTGTGTTATGTGGCCAGTTGCCCCCTGCTTCTTCTGTGCCACAGGAAGTATGACGGTGCAACATACGTGAGTGTATCCCAAAAAAAGAAACAACAAATAACAAAATTCAAATTAATTTTTCGGCTAAGCGGAGTGACAGAAGAGTGAGAGATTGAGGGGAAAACCTCAATGGAAGAGTCAAAGTTCAGATGTGATGTAACTTTGGGACTGGAAGTGTGATGGGGGCGCTGTATGGTTTATGGGTTATAGAAAAAATAATAAAAAAACGTGAAGAAATTATGGTTTTCTACATTTTTATTGAATCTTAAATCTTGAATTTATTGAATCTCGATCCATAAACAAATAAGATGCTTAAAATCCACATGGGATATCAGTAGGACATCTGTGGTTGCCTCTGAGAGTCCAAACCGAATAGCCACTGGGTCCACTATGATCCATTCTCTAAGCGGTTCTTGTACTAAAGATAGAATCTCTGCCTTTCCCCTCGTTCTGCCAACAAATTTCCCTCTTCCTGCCTTCCTACCATCGGAGTCTTCCGTTTGTATCAAAAATGGTCCTAGTCATGCACACGACAGTTAATTTGTTTGTTCTTCGATTCTTCTTCGTCTGCCTGGCGCCAGTTGTCGAAGATTCAAACTCGGAAGCAATGAAAGAAGCTGGGAACTCAAAAATATGAGCCCAAGAACTTCGAGTTCCGTTTCCATTGAACTCGTATCGATCAGAATTCCTTGCATAGAGAAAGGTATACAAATTAATGTTCATCAGGTTTACTTCTGTAAGAGAGAGAGAGAGAGAGGGAACACCCCATGGCAAAAGGCCACAGATCCGGCTCCACAAATGTTGTGGCAGAAAAAACACTCTATGGTTGCCCCGAGTTCCGTTTGCGGCGCACAACAACCCATATTAACGGTGCTTTTGTGGTAAAAAAAAAAAAAAAAACAGAAACCAGCAAAGACTTTCATAGCCCAAAGAATCAATGCACAGCCAAGTGGCTGGGAGTGGGGGCCCAGAAAGGAGAACAAATCACCGACTTGCCTAATGATTATAAACGTAACAATCTAGTTTGCGGCGTTGGCGGTCAACGCATTATCAGCAACGGGCAACGTGCAACGGGCAACGTGCAACGCGCAACGTGCAACAGGAACAGGAACACGGAGGCAACTACCGCACACGAGACTGCAACAACAATCGAGTGTGCAACAAGAGGAACTGGAGGCACGTGCTAAACATGCAACTCCTACTTTTACCACGGCCAAGGCCCCGGCAGACAGGCAGCAACAGGCAGCAGTCCGAGAGACAGACAGAGCGGCACAGACACGACCATTCAGTCAAGAGACAGCCACACAGCGTTGCAGTTGCAGTTGCAGTTGCAGCCCAGCTCCTTTCGGCCACAAGACCAAGACCAATATGCTACCATTAATCCATGAATTACTTAAAACCACATTCCGTGCAGCGGCAGCAGCAGCAGCCAGTAAGGGGGAGCAGGGTGGCAGGGGGACAGAGGGGGGCAGGGGGAACATTTAAATTGCCCGCTTACCGCCATATTTCAATATATTGGGGTTCTGGGCGGGAGACCGAAGAGATTTTTGCCTTTTTTTCTGTGTTGGCTTCCACTTTAGGCCGCCTACGAAATGGACAAAAAAAATTGGCCCAACGACAAGCAATTTCTTGCCTCGCGTTTGCTTGGCTTTTCTCTGATAATGTTGCACGATAATGATGTCGTCTGTTTGATGATGTTGCTGCTGGCTGGGCCTTGCTGCAGCGACCTGCTGTGGCAGGCAGGCCGATCCGCCGAACCGAACAATCACCTACATTGAAGGAAAAAGTTCTCTGTTCTTTTTAGAAGAGTTTTGCGGGCCAGGAATCACAGCACGAAAGCAAATGATTGCAATCGAGTGCGGAAGGGGGAGCTGCAAGGTCCCTTCACTCCTTCTCTCTGTGTCTCTCTCTCTCTCTATGTGGCACAGTGGCGATTAACAGACAAATTGTGGACATTCTCAGAGAAGTTCAATGATATTTGTACCCATCAAGAGGGCATTACATGTGTAATCTTTAGGCAGAAGGCGTTTGTCCTGTAATTTCTTTATTCCTAAGGAATCTGCAAGCTCTAGGATGGATCTGCCATACCATGCCAGAAGGCCCACTGTGGCTGCCGGACTGGAGCAGAGGTTAGATGAAATGTGCACCAGACGGAGGTTATAAGGTGGCCACGGCAACAGAGCTGCCATTTAACTGACAGTCGGATGGGGCAGGCAGGCAGGCGGGAAGGAAGGCAGCAGGGAGCAGCCCGCAAAGTCAGGCAGCAGCCCCCATTGAGACCCCAGAGACCCCGGAGACCCCCGAGACCTCAGAGAGTCGGAACCAAAGCGAAGTCAGCGCATGACTGGAAGCACAGCCAAACACAAACATACAACCGAAAGAGTCTCAGAGTCCCAGAGACCGAAAGTCAAATGCCAAGCAGCAGATCATGCCAGGGTCTGGGGTCTGGGGGTCTGGGGGTCTGGGGGTCTTTGGGGTGCTCTCGAGTGCTGCTCGGACCCAGGCAGGTCGTTGCAGCAACGTCGCGTCGCTCGTGGTGTGTTATCAAAGCTGATGATGATTATACCCACTTGCACGCCTTTTTTCTGTGCCCCTACAGGAAGCCCCAGCCAGAGCCCCAGCCAGAGCCAAAGCTGGCCTGGGCTTTAGCTGCAATTGGCTACTCGTCGCCGTCGCCATCGCCATCGTCGTTGTTGTCCGTCGCCGCCGTCGTCTTGTTGCATGCATTATTATTATGCGCATGCGCGCAGTTGGCCATATAATCTAAAATTGTATCTTTGGCGTGTAACCCGGGGCACTTCTTCTTCTTCTTCATCTTCTACTTCAGCGCAGCTCCTGCAGCAGCAGAAGCGGCAACGGCAGCGGCAGCGGCAGCTCCTCCTTGCCTGCTGCCTGTTAGAGGGGGGGGGGAACCCAACAAAACTACAAAATAAACTGATTATGTGCCTACCGCTGCTCTCGAGCCGCGTCCACAGCGAAATTAACAGCCCCATCTCTTCGCGGACCTCGGCTGCAGGGGTCCTCCCCCTCCTCCCCCCTCCTCCTCCTCTGGGCCTGTCCGAGTCGGATGGAGCTCCCCCTTGTGGCCTTCTTTTGTTTCTATGGCGGACGATCGGGTCACATAAAATTTGCTAATATTTTGACCTTAAGATACAATATCTTTGCTGGTACGTAGCCATTGTGCACAGTGGGCAAAGATGGGCATAGATGGGCAAATATTGGTAACAAATGGAGGAAAAATATGAATGGGCATTTCTATAAGGAAAGTACATTTATTTTCAGACTTCTTATGTTTCCAATTTGTTGAAATTTCTCCAGTACTTTTCAGCCATTTACTCCCATTGTATCTCTATCCCTCTCTCTGGCCAGCGGCAGAAGCTGTGAAATAAAAATAAAACTTATTTATTACAACTGTGTAGCGGGACAGCCAGACAGAGCCGCGGCCCCAGGGGGACTTTTCAATAATTTATTAAATTATTTAAATAATAAGCGGGCAATTTTTATTCATTGCTGTTGAAACCACAGTCGAGTGATTGATATAGAATACAGTTTTCTCTGTAATAGATATAGGGGGAGGGGGGCCCAGACTGGCAATTTCCAACACTTTCGATGGAAAGTGGATGGAATAGAGCATTTTGGAGGATGTTCTGCCGTCGAACTATCTTCTAAGACAGATAGATGATAGTCGGAGGAGAGGCTGCATGCCAATCAAAAGCTACCTTAGATTGCAGCAGATTCCACAACCAGAATCCAGTATTCAGTATTCAGCCATGAACGGGGCGAGGCCACCTAGTAGTAGAGAGCAGAGCATCGAATGCGTAACAAGATCAAACCACAGCCACCGCACTGGGGGGATACTCGGGCGGGGAGGCCCCGTTGGACCCATTGGACAGCGAGACAGTCGGACGTCAGAGGATGTTTGGCATTAAGCGTAATTGTTGGGTTGAATGCTGGGCCTGGGATGGGATCGGATGGGATGGGATGCCTGAATAAAAAGAGAAGAGAAATATCATTAAATACTCGTACCAAAATCAAAGCCAAAGCCAAAGACACAAGTGAAGTGTAGCCCCGCAATGGCGATGGGAAAACAAGTCAACTTTTCAATGATACCCCTTTGACAGGGCCAACAGAGAAAGAGGGTAGATTGGGCTGCATGGAAGGTTTTCGAAATGGGGATGAGGATTATTATGAATATGAGTTCCTAAATAGGGAAGATAGTCCTTTTATCAGTAATATCAGTTTATCTCAGAATATTGCAAAATATAATATTAATATTCTTTTAAACATATTTTTTGGCCTTTTTTTGGTATTAATATTTTCTGAAGATCATTTTTTCGAACCATCAAACGTTTAACATGGTTTTTGAGGACAACTAGTGGGTTCTTTTACAATATTTATATGAAATTTTCTCTAGATTTTTGAAGATTTAATTAGATTTCACTCGAAATTCTATTTATTTTTTGATAATAATGTTTCTTTGTTCAATGCAATCTACACTCTATATGTTTATGGATTATTTAAGATATATAATATCTTTTTTGCCCTCAGTAAATTACTCCATAATACTCCACCCATTACAGGCTATCCCGCTGTCGACTATACGCAACTTTTGCGATTCTTTTGTTGTTTTTGTTGCGGCTGTTATTTTAGGTGGGCAGCCACCGATACGAGCAAACCGAGCCAAAGGTTGTTGATGGGCAACTGGTACTTGGTACTTGCCACTGCCACTGCCACAGCCACAGCCACAGCCACTGCCGGCAATCAGGTCGAAGTCAGTCTCTTTCTTTGAGCTTGCTTTTGGCCAGTCCCCGGCTGTAGCTGGGGCCCAGACCAGACCCGATCCGACCCGACCAGGCCATGCCAGACCAGACATGAAGAATTACAATGAGTAGGTAGTTGGGCGCAATTGACGGTGGCTCAGGCTCTGGCTCAGCCTCAGAGTCAGCTCCGAGAACAGCTTCAACCTCTGCAAAAGTTGGCAGCAGGTCGGCCCACGTTCTACGGGCTCCCGGGCATAGGTAGCACAAAAAGCTGTTCAATTTAGAATTCAAATTGTTGTCTTCGCCACTCGTCTGCCCCTCCCAGCCAGCTGTCCCTCCCCTACCCTCCGCTCCACTCCCCTGCCTGTAACTGTGTCTGTGTGTTGGACTCTGTGTTGGCCTGTTGGCTGATGGCTGGCTGTAGGGTTAAGCAGGTCAAAATCCGTACAACTAAATTGAGCCCAGAAATACAATTGGGAGAGGAGCCGCCGTCGCCGTCGCCGCTGCCGCAAAGACGGGGTAGAATTCATTTTTCGTCGAGTCGAACAGCAGGGTCTTTGGTCTTCAAATTAAAATGTTTTTTGGGGGAGAGAGCGACTCGGAGGAGTCCGAGGAGTCCGTGGAGAGACGAGCGAGTGACCAGAAGCAGCCAGAAGCACTTTTGTAGCCGCTTATTAGTGTGATGTGTCTTTTGGGCCAAGATTCGGGTTCCGAGGAGGATGAGAGGACCCTGGCACGTTTCACATTTTGACGCGCCATGCGGCCTGACCCTGCTATTAATTTATTTGGCGAAAAAACCAAAAAAAAAACAAAAAAAAACGAAAACATTCCACAACTTTGAGATTATCCCCCAAATGGTTGTTCTTTTCTTTCAATTTGAAACCAATCCACTTATATGCATATTAGAGATGGGCGCGTGACAGAAATATCGTTTGGATTAGGTGTTCTTCAGCCTCTTTCCGGGGTTCAATTGGAACATTAAGCGTTGAGGAGAGTTCTTCATTTATGCTTCATTTTATTATATTTTAAACTCAATTATCGCCATTTACTTCTGAAAATTAGAGATGGAAGCGGGATAGGAATATCATAGAAGCGATAGTATTGGCTTGGGTGGTTTTAAGAAATCATTCAAATATGGGTGTGTTTCTTTTTATTACTTTTACTAATCTGTTTGAATATGGATCCCTGCCATTTGAATTTGAACGCTTGACAATGTGGATATTCTTTGTCCATAGCACTAATCTGCGCTTTCGGATGAGCGGAATATTCAATATTTGGCTCGTACTCGAATGCAAGTCGAAGAAACGAAGTGGAGTTATGAAAGTTCTATTGAAAAATCCAATATTCAATATAGAAAGGGGTGGGTTTTTTTGTACTAGAGCCATTTTCTCTGAGTGTAAACATAAATCCATATTTTAAGGAACATTTTTCTTCTCGTGAGTTTGCGATAGTTTATCTCTGATATCTCTGGCATCTTTGGGATCTCTTTTTTTTTCTTTTGTATATTTTAAGCCAAGCGAGTATCAATTTTATGTGGCCTTTTTATGATTGAAACCCACTTGAATTCTATGTAAATATTGCGCAACAAAATAGCTTTATTGGGCCTAAACTTTATAGCTCTATTAAAGCCACCAGCAAAATGAAAAGAACGAATGACTCTAGACCGGAGTTTAGGTCGTATAAAAAAAAGAAGCAACGCAACAAATATTTACGAGTTCTTTGGCTCTAAAACAAACCTTTGACGAATCTTTTGCTGGTGCTGGTCTGGTGCTGTCGTATGCAAATCAACGTCGAATCGAACCCTCCTCTCATTGATATTTAACCATCTGTGTCCCATGGTCAAGTCAGGTCACCACTCGTGTCCGTAAAAACTTGAACTATAAAGTTTAATTAGATTGAAAGTCTGGGCGTAGCTCAGAGATAAGCATCTCACGTGTCGGCCTCTAATTTGATTGAAAATATTTTGGCAGCCGCCACGATTGCGCAGATTCCAGGCGATGGATGGTCTATGGTCTGTGGACTCGTATGCTAATTTTCAATCAACAAAATGTGTATCTGTTTTGTGTGCCAAATAAATATTAGCTGCGAAACCATCAAAGCTACATAAATTCCAGTCTCCTTTGCATTAATTAATATTTCTTTTTTTGGGGAAAGAAAAATCTACACACGATCATCGGATCCGCGTGTCTAGTGCTGTTGCTGCCCCGTTTCTCTTTCGAGTCTTTTGTTTGATGCAACAAAATGATTTGCATATTTCCATATTTTTTTCTGCTCGCTTTTGTTGTTGGCAGTAGGCTTTCCGTTCTGTTCTTTTGCTTAAATTGCCTGCAATGGACCCAGTCCAATGGACTGCAGTCCAATTACATTGCGTGTAGACCTCCTCGCTGGCAGACTCTTTGCTCGAAAGGAGTTCAAAGTCAAGAGCCGAGAGGCCTAAGAGACTCACAATTCAAATCTGCGTTTGGCCCGTATTGTTATGGCCAGGCTTTCTGCCTCTATCGTAGTTAATGCAATGTTCTTGTTGCTGTTTCTGCTGCTGTGGGCTGCTCGGCTGGTCAGTTGTTGCTATTGTTGGCCTCTGTCAATTATTGGCACAGAATTTAGAATGCAATGCTCGCCGGCCCAATGCACTTGGCCATGGCCATGGCCATAACCACAGAGGCACCCAAATCAAAGCCTGGTCTTTTCCCCATTTCCCCCTCGCTGTTTGCCCGAGCAACAGAATTATGACAGAGCCGAAGAGAGCTGGCTCTGTGGGCCCTGGCCATTGGAGTAAAAGCCACCAATTTCCGGTCAGAACCTGGCGTTTTTCCTACTCTGCAGCTGGCTTGTTTTGTGTTTTTTTGTGGTAATGTTGTGGTGATAGTAGGGAAATAAATTCATAATTAAATTGCCAGAGAAATGTGCAGAATAGACACCCAAGAAAGTTTTTACTGGGAGTTAGATATCTTTTTTTCGAGGAGAGAATGTTTAAAGATCAAATTACATTTATATTAAAATTCTATTCTATTCGATTCATTGACAAAATGAATATCACATTCATGCAACAAATTGCTTTAACAAAAGGCAGATCGTAAAATCGTAGATTTTCTGCATATTTAAATATTCAAAATCTTGGCAACACACAAATGAATGGATCCGATCCCTTCCCCCCAGTGAAAAGACCATAGAAAAAACTTCATCGTATATTTATTGAGTATTTGATTCAAATCTTTTCTCTCTCTTGTTCTTGTGAGTACCAGCTCTCGTCCTTAAGTCTAGGATATGCTCTTGTGCTATGTAGGGTCCAATGGCTGGCCGTTGTCCATTATTCGGTTCTTGTCAAAGTCTCTGAAGATCTGAGAGCGACGCCCCAGCTCAGCCAGCGCGGCCCTCTTGGTGTCCTGAAATTCCTCATTTCTGAGCTGGTGGTACACCTTCTGGTCGTGGTTAGCCTGCTCCATGAGAATGGCGTCGACGGTGGGCACCCAGGGACGTCGTGTGGTTATGACATTCTCGTACAGGGCCGTGTTGTTGACGGCAAAAGGACTGGGCTTGATGAAGATGGCTATGAAGCCCGGACGCTTGATGTCCCTATCCACGGGAAAGACACTGAAAGGAAGTCATTGAGAAATTCTACGGAACAACACTTGAGTACCAATGAGAACTGCTCTTACCAGAAATACTGGGATGTGGGGCGCCACGTGTTGAAGCCCCACCAACCGCCCATCACGTGAAAGGGACAGGAGCGATTCCGACCCGAAAACGTGTTGATCACATCGCCCACGGAGACGAACAGCAGATCTGTGGTATTGGCCTCCACCAGCTGGGCCTTGCGCAGCATGAAGAGATCGTTGAAGCCCGAGATGACCACATCGTCGTACAAATTGTAGACCAACTTGTCGTTGTTGTCCTGTCCGATGATCAGCATGGCTATCCGCATGGAGTTCATGATGTGCGCCAGGGAAATGAAGTTGATATTCATGTCGTTGTAGTCATCGGTCAAATACCCAAAGAACCAATGCCGCATGTGCACCCTGCTCGGCAGCTCGATGCGAGTCATCAGGTACCAGGGACCGCCCCAGTCATTGTTGAAATCACAGAACACCTTGCTGGGCAGGCCGCGATCTCTCTCAAGGCTGATGCCGAACAGCTCGTGCAGATCCAGTTCCTCGTGACACTTGGCTCCGGGATAGTGGAAGAATTCCGGGGGATGGGGTGTGACGGTTTTCAATTCTGTGGTCTTATTTGAAGTGCCATCCGCTGTGTCTGCTTCTGTGGTTATTTCTGTTGGTTCTTCTGGGATTGTTTCTATAGGTTCTTTTGGATTTGTGTCTATGGGTTCTCCTGGGATGGTTTCTACAGGTTGTTCTGGGATTGTTTCTATAGGTTCTTTAGGATTTGTTTCTATTGGTTCTTTAGGATTTGTTTCTACAGGTTCTTCTGGGATTGTTTCTATAGGTTCTTTAGGATTTGTTTCTATTGGTTTTTCTGGGATAGTTTCAATAGGTTCTTCTGGGGTTGTCTCTATAGGTTCTTCTGGCATAGTTTCAATAGGTTCTTCTGGGGTTGTCTCTATAGGTTCTTCTGGGGTTGTTTCTGGAGGTTCTTTTGGAGTTGTTTCTATTGGTTTCTTTGAAGTTGTTTTTCTTGGTTTCTTTGGTGTTGTTTTTCTTGGTCGCTCTGGGGTTTTGGTAGTGGTTTCTTTTTGGGCCCCTTTGCCAGAGTCGTCTATGATATCTATGAGGATGCCATTAGGCAATTTCTCCGTGGTTACTTCTTCGACTTTTACTGTAGAGTCTTTGTTTACGACGGGTTTTTTTCGATTTGGTTTCTTTTTTTTGTTTACTACTGGGTAATTAATCATGGGCTCTTCTGTGGTGGGTTCTCTAGTGGTGTGTTTTGTGATGTGTCTCTTTGTGGTGAGTCGTTCTATGGTGATGGTGGTAGTTTTCTTCGGTTTCCCATTGTTATGTATAATCTCAACAATATTGTCAACCGTATCCACCTCATCAGCATTATCATCCTCATCCGTGTTTGATGCAGGCAGTTCCGATTCATGGCTTTCCAGTGATGGCCAGTCCTCATAGGAGACCCCTGGCTTGGGCGAAATCTGCTTTGAAGTGATCTCCAGAGTCTCTGACTCTATCGAATTGATCTCCAGAGTCTCCTCTTCGATGGTCATATTCTTTGTATAGTTCTTCCCATCGGTATGCACTTCATTACGTTCCCGGTCCACATATCGATAGTTATTGAAGATGAAGTTCATGTAGTAGGTCTGGCTAAGGACAATCCACGGCAGGGTTATGGTCCACAAACAACGCTTTAGCATCGCGACGACCTTCACGCTGGTCGTAGCCAGTGTGAAAGTCAATAGATACCATCTGGGTTCTCTTTATAACCTCGCCTGCTGGGCATGTGACCGATCCTATTATCTATTGCCAATTGTGATATCAGGCCATAGTTGAATTTAAATGAAGCGGCAATTAAGTGTCATGCGATTCGATAGAGTCAAGCTCTGGACTTATAAAACTCATGTTCTCTCGAGTTCATAGTTCATTTTTATTTCTAAATGGGCATTGAGAAAGGTTGACTTTTAATTGGTTACTTGGTCACAGAACACACATTATTCGGTTGGTTAGTAGGGAGAAAATAAAAATTGAAATTGCATTATAATATAAATATTGTAAAATAAATATTTTTGTATGTAGTTCTATGCCATACTCTTATGAGGAAAATGTAAAAAAGCTACGGGGCATGGAATGCATTGTTTTTGCATTCTTTCGATAGGAGCAGCTGGGAGCAAGGTCATATCCTTTCTGTACAAACATCTTAGTATTGTTCTCAGTGTATTTTGTATTCACCACAAGATTGTTTGCAGTGTTATCTTCCGTTGCCTTTCTTGACCATTTACCGTTTGTTCTTGTCCACTGCCCTTCGCATTGCAGTACATGCTTGTTCTTGTCCACCGCCAGTGCCATTGCTGTGTAGGTGTCAGCGAGAGAGTGCGTAGAGAGAGAGAGACGACTCGCTCAGAGAGGATCGAAAGCAAAGAGAGCGAGAAGAGTGCGTGCGCTTTGAGCGTGTTCCTCTGCGCCAGCGCCAATGTGCGTGGGTTAGAAAGAGAGAGAACGACATGGTAATTGCGTCGCAGACATTGATTATCTTTGAAGGATTTGAAGGCTTGGCAATGCTCTGAGAGTAGTAGTGGCTTTATTGGAGCCTGCATCGGAGCGTAATTCGCTGTTTAACGTGTTGCAATTATTTCGTATCGTTTTTCCCACCAATTACTACTGTCGAAAAGGTTTTAACCCACAAGGGTACATCCCCTTCCATAACTATGAAATTCCCTGTTCTATATTTAAAATTTTATTGACATATATTTAATGAATTCATGTGAAGAGGACTATTCAACCTCCGAAACTCCACGGCCGGGCTATACTGCCAAAAGGAAAAGAAACGAAAACAGATACTTCAGTATGTGTATGCATTTTCTCTGAAAGACTGGTCAGGGACCTACATACGTTCAGTATTCCTCGTAGTCATCTATCCCGTACGTTCTTTCTTTGGCCTTGGGGGCCTTGGGTGCCTTGCGTGCCCTTCCAGCGGCGGCTCCACCTCCACCTCCTCCTCCTTGACTGTCAGAACTGTCCGCCTTGCCCCCACTGCCGGAGCCGCCCCGGCTGCCGGAGTGGCCGTGGCTTTCGCTGCTCTCGTAGATGGAGCGCACATATCGTCCGCCGAAGCTGTCGTCGATGCTGATCTCGTAGCTGCTGTGGTGGCTGTGTGCTCCGTTCGCAGCGGCGCCTCCCTCGGCCTCAATCTCGGCCAACTTCTGGCGACGGTTGTGCGCGTCTTTGCTGTCGCTGTCGTCGTCGTCATCAACGCCGGGAATTGGATCGGGAATACCCTCGCCATTGTCACCATTATCCATGCCTCCATCACCACCATGATCATTGGCATCGCCATTGTCAACGTAATCGTCTTGCAAACCATCGCCACCACCACCGTCGTCTCCCCCATCGCCCCCGTCGCCACCGTCGCCTCCATCGCCTCCATCGCCACCATCGTGATCACCGCCTACGTAATCAGCGTCGTGATCACCGCCATGATCCCCTTGGGGTCCTTCGTTATGATCTCCGTTATCATCGCCTCCGTCAGCGTTGTGATAGCTGAGGTTATCGGCGTCATGGTCACCTTCATCCCCGATCCCATGATCGTTGTACTGTTCGTTTGGGGACGTTCTGCCATCGGCACCGCCGCCGCCCCCGCCGTTGCCCTCGCCGCTGAGCGCCGCATCGGGATTGTTGTTGTTGAAGGCAAAGTTCATGTAGTACTTTTGCCCGAGGACCCTGGTCGCCTCCATCTGGACGAGGGTCAGCAGGACCAGTGTGAGTAGCCGTATCCTCCACATCGCTGCTACAATCCCAAGCTTTGGAGCAGCGCCCTGGTTGCCTCTCTTATATATAGATGATGAGGTCCGTTTAGTGCGGCGAATCGCTCGAATCGCAACAATCGATTTGGATGTGGAGCAGCCCATAAACAGTTGCCCCGATAAAGGCGTGTCCAACATGGAGCACAGGCAATGGCAGCGGCATCAGGCGGGAGACCGCCACAGCCACAGCTCGATGGCCAAACAGTGGCAGTTGTTAGTTGCTGGCCAGCAGAAGAAGTTGCAACCGTTGCAGCAGCAGGAACTGCAACATCAGCAGCTGGCTCTGAAACAGGTTGCCCCCCCCCCCCCCCTTTCGAACGAGTGCGGCTTGGAATTCAATCAGGGCCAATCTATAATAGAAATCTCATGTGGCGCGAGCTTCGCTTTTTGCCCCAAAGGGGAGTTTGGTTAGAGAGCAGAGCTGTGGGGGGCGTGGCAGTGGCAGTGGCAGTGCCTGCCGCTCTCTGCGCCCACTTTCAATCGATCGTGCGTTGCAAATATGAAAATGCTACTGCAGCAGGAGCCGGAGTCAAGTCAGGCAGCCCTGGCTAAAATCGTTTTTCATTAACAATTTTAAAAGTCGCGCATTAATCAGAGGCACACACACAGAGAGATACAGGATGCCCTGTGCCCAAGAGGCTTCCTGGCTGGAACTGGCACGGGCACTGGCACTGGCACTGTGGTTCTGTATAGACTTTGGACGGGCATCAGTCGAGTTTCATTGGGAGGGAAATATAGTACTTTTCTGGTGTCCCTCATTTATTTTTGAATTGTAAACCACTGTGCCGCCCATAAATCTACTCTTACACACACGCATGCCCACAGACAACTAATAATCCTCTCTCTTTCCACTCTCTCTCTCTCTCGCTCTCTTTGCAGTCGTTCCGTGATCAGTCCATCGACGGCACCGGGCTGCCGCTCTTAACCGAGGATCATTTGGTTAACTCGCTGGGCATGAAGCTGGGGCCGGCTCTCAAGTTGCGATCGATATTGGCGAGGAAATTGGGCGGGCCGTGTCCGTGTGTTGCATGCGTTGCGCAGGCGCAACAAATGTTGGCCTTGCAAACGACGGGAGGAACACCGCCAGCAGGGGCTGGCACCGCCACTGCCACTGCCACTGCCACTGCCAGTGCCCCAACTAGTTGCAGCATCATCAAAACGGAGATCTTCAATGGGAGCAGCAGCAGTAGCAGCAGCAACAGCAACAGCACCAGCAGTAGCCACAGCAATGCCACATGTTGCATGAACGACGCCAGCTAGTTATCAGCTGCCGTCCCTATAAATATCTATGCTAACTAATTGCATTTCAACTGCAAAATCGTTGTACCAAATGAGCTTTCAAGAAAACAAAAAAAAAATGGCGAGGAAGAGTACGAGTATAACTGTATAAATTAAATGTGTAATCTAATTGCTAGTAGCTAGTAGTAGCTAAAGTTGTGAACTCTAAGTGACAGCAACTAAAACAACAACGATCGCAAAGTCTTCCATTTGCACACTGACACACACAAATACACCCACACAGACAGCCACACACAGAAACAGAAACAGACAGATCACAAACACATACATAAACACATATTTGTATAGAGTTAATCAATTAATTAGTCAATTTAATGAGAGAGAGATAGAGTTTTCGTTTTACGTACTTAAGTGCAGAGCGGCCTGCCCTTTGCATTGAATTTTATTTATTTTCTATGACTTTTATTCGTTTTTAACTGCTAGTCAGTAATGCAGATACACATACATTTAATACGTAGAATTCCGCGAAATGAGAAACTTAAAAACTTAAAGAATTCAATATTATATTGTTGTTTTTAGCAAAACCGAAAGTAAAAGGCTATTTATTTTATATCTTATATTGCAATACGGCAAATCAATTGTTACACCCCAACCACAAACCCCACCCACAAAATTTTTTATTTCCACATATATTTTATATATGTTTATATATTTTCTGCGGCCATGCACAGAGAGAATTCAAAATTCAACTTTAAGAACTGTACATCATTTTTTTAAGAGCTCCAAGACTTGAAGACACACACCCACACACACACACACAAAACACACATACACACATATACACACAAAGACCCAGAAAGAAAGTAGGAAAAAACAAAAAACCCTATATTTTATAGTTTCCTTTGTAAATATTGTTTATTTAATTATTTATAAGTTGAATAGAGACAGACATTTTCTAACACTTAGGCCGTATGCAACGAACTTAAAAAATACTTCTGCAAAAATAGGAAAGAATAAATTTGATTTATTATTTACATTTAATAGAAATATAGCTATTTTTCACAAGCTAAAGCAAATAAATTATACCAGTTATCATACAAAACGCACACAAAACATCAAACCAGAGAGAGTGCCTCGACAATGGAATACCCTATTGCTTAATAGAGAACAATGGGGGCTTTCAGATACAACAGGAACCTATTTTCTTCGTCGTGGCTGCCGCCATCCTGGTGGGATGATGATCATCTAGGTGTTCATCCGGATGGAAAGCCAGCCACTTGCGTATAAGTTATGTATATGCTTTATGAGGTTACTTCTGAACCTATGTACATGCACCCCTACGGTGGGGTACCAGGCATAGCCAGAGTCTTGGTTATGCACTTCTGAATGCAGTCTCTGAGGCGTTATGGGCACGCGGCTGACCTCCGGACCGCTCTCTGCGTTGCGGGTCGAGCGGAACCGTTGCGCCAAAAGGCAACCAAGGATGGCTGCAAAACAATTAAAAGCACGCAGCGCACCTCCAGCGTCTAATTACAAATTGGAGTCATTGAATTTATTAAAATCGGCCCCGCGTAAATTGCACAGCAATGCACTTGAGACACGCGAACTGATATTGTGGGCCATCGGATCGCCGCTCCTTGGTTCTCATTACTCGGTCATAACTCACTGCGCCTGCCCGGTTCAAGTATCCCTAACAACAGGCCCCATCCAGCCCATCCAGGTTATCCGCTACTGCCACGGCAATAATCGTTTGCTATGGTTTTATTTTTTAAATAATTACGCTTAAATCTTGCCCCAAAGAGGTTGGTCTGCAAGTGCACGTTAATTAAGGCCAATTAAAATACGTACGTATACTTCGGTGTGCCAAAGCTTTAATGGCAGATTCTTTAGGGGGGCTTGAACCCCAATTTTGTACCATGCCCATTTCGATTGGGTTTTGTCGTAAGAGCAAAAAGTATTTAGGCAATATACGTGAGACGAGCAATATATTATTAATAATAATGAATGTTGAGTGAACTGAAAACTGGCTGTGCAACAGGGCGGATGGGTTCATTTGTGCTCTTTCGCAGCCAAAAGAGCGAGTAGAACTTGAAGAGAGATTTGCATTCACGCCCCTGTGTGCTGCACTTGGATTTTGACTGCGACTCGCGTTGGTTTGTGACGTCACAGGACTGTGCAGCAGAGACCCGGGCCTCGCGGCAGATGACCTACTAATACAAGTGCCAGCTCATTTTAGCTTGCAGCGAATGACCCCAATCCTTGGCAACAAGCAACAGTTTGCGCCCTCAGTGGATGGAAAAACATCCAGCAGGGAAAACACAGTGAGCGGTCTGTGATTTTCCTGTTGCATATAAAAATTTGTTTATTTTTTTCTTTTTGCAATAAAGACTGCCATAGTTTGAGGGTGGAACGAAATACATATGTATGGTGCATTTGTATATGAATAAACTTCTCCGATTTAAATAAAGCCTACGTTTTCGTGAGCACAAGTGCGGATTTTATTCATCTTAATCATCCTAGTCGCAATCATGATAATGGACGGTAAGGAAAATGTAAAACAGGTGTAAAGCCAATGACTAATATTCAATAACTTCAAATAGAAGAAATTCTAAGCGACAGCGGGATTGAAACTGAAGACAGCGATAGCTCCCACAGCAGCAGAGAGTCCACTCCAGAACCCATAGCACTCCATCTAAATCAGTACAGACGGTCACTATTAGAAGGTCTGCGTTTGATAAAAATAAGAAAGAATGTGCTAAGGAAAGTAATTAAGATTCTCCAGTCACCACGCAGCGACTTCAAATATGAGTTTTAGAAACTGCCGCAAATTCAAATTTCTTCAGTGAGTAATAACAGAATAATACTCTTACAATACGTGGATTTAAAAAAAGTGTGTGTCATGGACGTTCGTTATTGTTCTACTCGCCGTCGGTACCTCCTCCGCTCACGTCCTCTCGGGAGGACCAAGGTATGTGTCGACAATGTGGCGTTCAGTCCGTTGCAGCAGGGTCTAATTTGGTGGTCTTTTCGTGATCGGGATAGTCCTGCCAATCGACTGCCATCGGAAAAAGGGACTTCCATTTCCTCACGATTTTCGCAAAAAATCATGATGGTTACATCATTAAAATTGCCAAAAATCGGCCTCATTTCCGACGTCGAGATTTTAATGCAGTTCGACAGTCTGGATCCCCACGATCCTGGGAGAGTTGGTCCTGCAGCGATGTGGCCCTATTTGTCTGAAATATAGCCATCCGAAGTATTGTATTCGTGAGAATACTGGGTTTTCTGCACGCTATATCTCTGCTATCCGGCATCCGATCGGAGCGTGGCAAGTCTTTTCGTGATGGGGAGAGTCCTGCCAATCGACTGCCATCGGAAAAAGGGACTTCCATTTCCTCACGATTTTCGCAAAAAATCATGATGGTTACATCACTAAAATTGCCAAAAATCGGCCTCATTTTCGACGTCGAGATTTTAATGCAGTTCGACAGTCTGGATCCCCACGATCCTGGGAGAGTTGGTCCTGCAGCGATATGGCCCTATTTGTCTGAAATATAGCCTTCCGAAGTATTGTATTCGTGAGAATACTGGATTTCTGCACGCTATATCTCTGCTATCCGGCAGCCGATCGGAGCGTGGCAAGTCTTTTCGTGATGGGGAGAGTCCTGCCAATCGACTGCCATCGGAAAAAGGGACTTCCATTTCCTCACGATTTTCGCAAAAAATCATGATGGTTACATCATTAAAATTGCCAAAAATCGGCCTCATTTTCGACGTCGAGATTTTAATGCAGTTCGACAGTCTGGATCCCCACGATCCTGGGAGAGTTGGTCCTGCAGCGATGTGGCCCTATTTGTCTGAAATATAGCCATCCGAAGTATTGTATTCGTGAGAATACTGGGTTTTCTGCACGCTATATCTCTGCTATCCGGCAGCCGATCGGAGCGCGGCATGTCTTTTCGTGATGGGGAGAGTCCTGCCAATCGACTGCCATCGGAAAAAGGGACTTCCATTTCCTCACGATTTTCGCAAAAAATCATGATGGTTACATCATTAAAATTGCCAAAAATCGGCCTCATTTTCGACGTCGAGATTCTGATGCAGTTTGATTCTCTGGATCCCCACGATCCTGGGAGAGTTGGTCCTGCAGCGATGTGGCCCTATTTGTCTGAAATATAGCCATCCGAAGTATTGTATTCGTGAGAATACTGGGTTTTCTGCACGCTATATCTCTGCTATCCGGCAGCCGATCGGAGCGCGGCATGTCTTTTCGTGATGGGGAGAGTCCTGCCAATCGACTGCCATCGGAAAAAGGGACTTCCATTTCCTCACGATTTTCGCAAAAAATCATGATGGTTACATCATTAAAATTGCCAAAAATCGGCCTCATTTTCGACGTCGAGATTCTGATGCAGTTTGATTCTCTGGATCCCCACGATCCTGGGAGAGTTGGTCCTGCAGCGATGTGGCCCTATTTGTCTGAAATATAGCCATCCGAAGTATTGTATTCGTGAGAATACTGGGTTTTCTGCACGCTATATCTCTGCTATCCGGCAGCCGATCGGAGCGCGGCATGTCTTTTCGTGATGGGGAGAGTCCTGCCAATCGACTGCCATCGGAAAAAGGGACTTCCATTTCCTCACGATTTTCGCAAAAAATCATGATGGTTACATCATTAAAATTGCCAAAAATCGGCCTCATTTCCGACGTCGAGATTTTAATGCAGTTCGACAGTCTGGATCCCCACGATCCTGGGAGAGTTGGTCCTGCAGCGATGTGGCCCTATTTGTCTGAAATATAGCCATCCGAAGTATTGTATTCGTGAGAATACTGGGTTTTCTGCACGCTATATCTCTGCTATCCGGCAGCCGATCGGAGCGCGGCATGTCTTTTCGTGATGGGGAGAGTCCTGCCAATCGACTGCCATCGGAAAAAGGGGCTTCCATTTCCTCACGATTTTCGCAAAAAATCATGATGGTTACATCATTAAAATTGCCAAAAATCGGCCTCATTTTCGACGTCGAGATTCTGATGCAGTTTGATTCTCTGGATCCCCACGATCCTGGGAGAGTTGGTCCTGCAGCGATGTGGCCCTATTTGTCTGAAATATAGCCTTCCGAAGTATTGTATTCGTGAGAATACTGGATTTCTGCACGCTATATCTCTGCTATC
This sequence comes from Drosophila pseudoobscura, assembly GCF_009870125.1. NCBI lineage: Eukaryota > Metazoa > Arthropoda > Insecta > Diptera > Drosophilidae > Drosophila > Drosophila pseudoobscura. The sequence continues at coordinate 24,213,650 of NC_046681.1, read as the reverse complement.
CGGCAGCCGATCGGAGCGTGGCAAGTCTTTTCGTGATGGGGAGAGTCCTGCCAATCGACTGCCATCGGAAAAAGGGACTTCCATTTCCTCACGATTTTCGCAAAAAATCATGATGGTTACATCATTAAAATTGCCAAAAATCGGCCTCATTTTCGACGTCGAGATTCTGATGCAGTTTGATTCTCTGGATCCCCACGATCCTGGGAGAGTTGGTCCTGCAGCGATGTGGCCCTATTTGTCTGAAATATAGCCTTCCGAAGTATTGTATTCGTGAGAATACTGGATTTCTGCACGCTATATCTCTGCTATCCGGCAGCCGATCGGAGCGTGGCAAGTCTTTTCGTGATGGGGAGAGTCCTGCCAATCGACTGCCATCGGAAAAAGGGACTTCCATTTCCTCACGATTTTCGCAAAAAATCATGATGGTTACATCATTAAAATTGCCAAAAATCGGCCTCATTTTCGACGTCGAGATTCTGATGCAGTTTGATTCTCTGGATCCCCACGATCCTGGGAGAGTTGGTCCTGCAGCGATGTGGCCCTATTTGTCTGAAATATAGCCATCCGAAGTATTGTATTCGTGAGAATACTGGGTTTTCTGCACGCTATATCTCTGCTATCCGGCAGCCGATCGGAGCGCGGCATGTCTTTTCGTGATGGGGAGAGTCCTGCCAATCGACTGCCATCGGAAAAAGGGACTTCCATTTCCTCACGATTTTCGCAAAAAATCATGATGGTTACATCATTAAAATTGCCAAAAATCGGCCTCATTTTCGACGTCGAGATTCTGATGCAGTTTGATTCTCTGGATCCCCACGATCCTGGGAGAGTTGGTCCTGCAGCTATGTGGCCCTATTTGTCTGAAATATAGCCATCCGAAGTATTGTATTCGTGAGAATACTGGGTTTTCTGCACGCTATATCTCTGCTATCCGGCAGCCGATCGGAGCGTGGCAAGTCTTTTCGTGATGGGGAGAGTCCTGCCAATCGACTGCCATCGGAAAAAGGGACTTCCATTTCCTCACGATTTTCGCAAAAAATCATGATGGTTACGTCATTAAAATTGCCAAAAATCGGCCTCATTTCCGACGTCGAGATTCTGATGCAGTTTGATTCTCTGGATCCCCACGATCCTGGGAGAGTTGGTCCTGCAGCGATGTGGCCCTATTTGTCTGAAATATAGCCTTCCGAAGTATTGTATTCGTGAGAATACTGGATTTCTGCACGCTATATCTCTGCTATCCGGCAGCCGATCGGAGCGTGGCAAGTCTTTTCGTGATGGGGAGAGTCCTGCCAATCGACTGCCATCGGAAAAAGGGACTTCCATTTCCTCACGATTTTCGCAAAAAATCATGATGGTTACATCATTAAAATTGCCAAAAATCGGCCTCATTTTCGACGTCGAGATTCTGATGCAGTTTGATTCTCTGGATCCCCACGATCCTGGGAGAGTTGGTCCTGCAGCGATGTGGCCCTATTTGTCTGAAATATAGCCTTCCGAAGTATTGTATTCGTGAGAATACTGGATTTCTGCACGCTATATCTCTGCTATCCGGCAGCCGATCGGAGCGTGGCAAGTCTTTTCGTGATGGGGAGAGTCCTGCCAATCGACTGCCATCGGAAAAAGGGACTTCCATTTCCTCACGATTTTCGCAAAAAATCATGATGGTTACATCATTAAAATTGCCAAAAATCGGCCTCATTTTCGACGTCGAGATTCTGATGCAGTTTGATTCTCTGGATCCCCACGATCCTGGGAGAGTTGGTCCTGCAGCGATGTGGCCCTATTTGTCTGAAATATAGCCATCCGAAGTATTGTATTCGTGAGAATACTGGGTTTTCTGCACGCTATATCTCTGCTATCCGGCAGCCGATCGGAGCGCGGCATGTCTTTTCGTGATGGGGAGAGTCCTGCCAATCGACTGCCATCGGAAAAAGGGACTTCCATTTCCTCACGATTTTCGCAAAAAATCATGATGGTTACATCATTAAAATTGCCAAAAATCGGCCTCATTTTCGACGTCGAGATTCTGATGCAGTTTGATTCTCTGGATCCCCACGATCCTGGGAGAGTTGGTCCTGCAGCGATGTGGCCCTATTTGTCTGAAATATAGCCATCCGAAGTATTGTATTCGTGAGAATACTGGGTTTTCTGCACGCTATATCTCTGCTATCCGGCAGCCGATCGGAGCGCGGCATGTCTTTTCGTGATGGGGAGAGTCCTGCCAATCGACTGCCATCGGAAAAAGGGACTTCCATTTCCTCACGATTTTCGCAAAAAATCATGATGGTTACATCATTAAAATTGCCAAAAATCGGCCTCATTTCCGACGTCGAGATTTTAATGCAGTTCGACAGTCTGGATCCCCACGATCCTGGGAGAGTTGGTCCTGCAGCGATGTGGCCCTATTTGTCTGAAATATAGCCATCCGAAGTATTGTATTCGTGAGAATACTGGGTTTTCTGCACGCTATATCTCTGCTATCCGGCATCCGATCGGAGCGTGGCAAGTCTTTTCGTGATGGGGAGAGTCCTGCCAATCGACTGCCATCGGAAAAAGGGACTTCCATTTCCTCACGATTTTCGCAAAAAATCATGATGGTTACATCATTAAAATTGCCAAAAATCGGCCTCATTTTCGACGTCGAGATTCTGATGCAGTTTGATTCTCTGGATCCCCACGATCCTGGGAGAGTTGGTCCTGCAGCTATGTGGCCCTATTTGTCTGAAATATAGCCATCCGAAGTATTGTATTCGTGAGAATACTGGGTTTTCTGCACGCTATATCTCTGCTATCCGGCAGCCGATCGGAGCGTGGCAAGTCTTTTCGTGATGGGGAGAGTCCTGCCAATCGACTGCCATCGGAAAAAGGGACTTCCATTTCCTCACGATTTTCGCAAAAAATCATGATGGTTACGTCATTAAAATTGCCAAAAATCGGCCTCATTTCCGACGTCGAGATTTTAATGCAGTTCGACAGTCTGGATCCCCACGATCCTGGGAGAGTTGGTCCTGCAGCGATGTGGCCCTATTTGTCTGAAATATAGCCATCCGAAGTATTGTATTCGTGAGAATACTGGGTTTCTGCACGCTATATCTCTGCTATCCGGCAGCCGATCGGAGCGTGGCAAGTCTTTTCGTGATGGGGAGAGTCCTGCCAATCGACTGCCATCGGAAAAAGGGACTTCCATTTCCTCACGATTTTCGCAAAAAATCATGATGGTTACATCATTAAAATTGCCAAAAATCGGCCTCATTTTCGACGTCGAGATTCTGATGCAGTTTGATTCTCTGGATCCCCACGATCCTGGGAGAGTTGGTCCTGCAGCGATGTGGCCCTATTTGTCTGAAATATAGCCTTCCGAAGTATTGTATTCGTGAGAATACTGGATTTCTGCACGCTATATCTCTGCTATCCGGCAGCCGATCGGAGCGTGGCAAGTCTTTTCGTGATGGGGAGAGTCCTGCCAATCGACTGCCATCGGAAAAAGGGACTTCCATTTCCTCACGATTTTCGCAAAAAATCATGATGGTTACATCATTAAAATTGCCAAAAATCGGCCTCATTTTCGACGTCGAGATTCTGATGCAGTTTGATTCTCTGGATCCCCACGATCCTGGGAGAGTTGGTCCTGCAGCGATGTGGCCCTATTTGTCTGAAATATAGCCTTCCGAAGTATTGTATTCGTGAGAATACTGGATTTCTGCACGCTATATCTCTGCTATCCGGCAGCCGATCGGAGCGTGGCAAGTCTTTTCGTGATGGGGAGAGTCCTGCCAATCGACTGCCATCGGAAAAAGGGACTTCCATTTCCTCACGATTTTCGCAAAAAATCATGATGGTTACATCATTAAAATTGCCAAAAATCGGCCTCATTTTCGACGTCGAGATTCTGATGCAGTTTGATTCTCTGGATCCCCACGATCCTGGGAGAGTTGGTCCTGCAGCGATGTGGCCCTATTTGTCTGAAATATAGCCATCCGAAGTATTGTATTCGTGAGAATACTGGGTTTTCTGCACGCTATATCTCTGCTATCCGGCAGCCGATCGGAGCGCGGCATGTCTTTTCGTGATGGGGAGAGTCCTGCCAATCGACTGCCATCGGAAAAAGGGACTTCCATTTCCTCACGATTTTCGCAAAAAATCATGATGGTTACATCATTAAAATTGCCAAAAATCGGCCTCATTTCCGACGTCGAGATTCTGATGCAGTTTGATTCTCTGGATCCCCACGATCCTGGGAGAGTTGGTCCTGCAGCGATGTGGCCCTATTTGTCTGAAATATAGCCATCCGAAGTATTGTATTCGTGAGAATACTGGGTTTTCTGCACGCTATATCTCTGCTATCCGGCATCCGATCGGAGCGTGGCAAGTCTTTTCGTGATGGGGAGAGTCCTGCCAATCGACTGCCATCGGAAAAAGGGACTTCCATTTCCTCACGATTTTCGCAAAAAATCATGATGGTTACATCATTAAAATTGCCAAAAATCGGCCTCATTTTCGACGTCGAGATTCTGATGCAGTTTGATTCTCTGGATCCCCACGATCCTGGGAGAGTTGGTCCTGCAGCGATGTGGCCCTATTTGTCTGAAATATAGCCATCCGAAGTATTGTATTCGTGAGAATACTGGGTTTTCTGCACGCTATATCTCTGCTATCCGGCATCCGATCGGAGCGTGGCAAGTCTTTTCGTGATGGGGAGAGTCCTGCCAATCGACTGCCATCGGAAAAAGGGACTTCCATTTCCTCACGATTTTCGCAAAAAATCATGATGGTTACATCATTAAAATTGCCAAAAATCGGCCTCATTTCCGACGTCGAGATTTTAATGCAGTTCGACAGTCTGGATCCCCACGATCCTGGGAGAGTTGGTCCTGCAGCGATATGGCCCTATTTGTCTGAAATATAGCCATCCGAAGTATTGTATTCGTGAGAATACTGGGTTTTCTGCACGCTATATCTCTGCTATCCGGCATCCGATCGGAGCGTGGCAAGTCTTTTCGTGATGGGGAGAGTCCTGCCAATCGACTGCCATCGGAAAAAGGGACTTCCATTTCCTCACGATTTTCGCAAAAAATCATGATGGTTACATCATTAAAATTGCCAAAAATCGGCCTCATTTTCGACGTCGAGATTTTAATGCAGTTCGACAGTCTGGATCCCCACGATCCTGGGAGAGTTGGTCCTGCAGCGATGTGGCCCTATTTGTCTGAAATATAGCCATCCGAAGTATTGTATTCGTGAGAATACTGGGTTTTCTGCACGCTATATCTCTGCTATCCGGCAGCCGATCGGAGCGCGGCATGTCTTTTCGTGATGGGGAGAGTCCTGCCAATCGACTGCCATCGGAAAAAGGGACTTCCATTTCCTCACGATTTTCGCAAAAAATCATGATGGTTACATCATTAAAATTGCCAAAAATCGGCCTCATTTTCGACGTCGAGATTCTGATGCAGTTTGATTCTCTGGATCCCCACGATCCTGGGAGAGTTGGTCCTGCAGCGATGTGGCCCTATTTGTCTGAAATATAGCCATCCGAAGTATTGTATTCGTGAGAATACTGGGTTTTCTGCACGCTATATCTCTGCTATCCGGCAGCCGATCGGAGCGCGGCATGTCTTTTCGTGATGGGGAGAGTCCTGCCAATCGACTGCCATCGGAAAAAGGGACTTCCATTTCCTCACGATTTTCGCAAAAAATCATGATGGTTACATCACTAAAATTGCCAAAAATCGGCCTCATTTTCGACGTCGAGATTTTAATGCAGTTCGACAGTCTGGATCCCCACGATCCTGGGAGAGTTGGTCCTGCAGCGATATGGCCCTATTTGTCTGAAATATAGCCATCCGAAGTATTGTATTCGTGAGAATACTGGGTTTTCTGCACGCTATATCTCTGCTATCCGGCAGCCGATCGGAGCGCGGCATGTCTTTTCGTGATGGGGAGAGTCCTGCCAATCGACTGCCATCGGAAAAAGGGACTTCCATTTCCTCACGATTTTCGCAAAAAATCATGATGGTTGTTACATCATTAAAATTGCCAAAAATCGGCCTCATTTTCGACGTCGAGATTCTGATGCAGTTTGATTCTCTGGATCCCCACGATCCTGGGAGAGTTGGTCCTGCAGCGATGTGGCCCTATTTGTCTGAAATATAGCCATCCGAAGTATTGTATTCGTGAGAATACTGGGTTTTCTGCACGCTATATCTCTGCTATCCGGCAGCCGATCGGAGCGTGGCAAGTCTTTTCGTGATGGGGAGAGTCCTGCCAATCGACTGCCATCGGAAAAAGGGACTTCCATTTCCTCACGATTTTCGCAAAAAATCATGATGGTTACATCATTAAAATTGCCAAAAATCGGCCTCATTTCCGACGTCGAGATTTTAATGCAGTTCGACAGTCTGGATCCCCACGATCCTGGGAGAGTTGGTCCTGCAGCGATATGGCCCTATTTGTCTGAAATATAGCCATCCGAAGTATTGTATTCGTGAGAATACTGGGTTTTCTGCACGCTATATCTCTGCTATCCGGCAGCCGATCGGAGCGCGGCATGTCTTTTCGTGATGGGGAGAGTCCTGCCAATCGACTGCCATCGGAAAAAGGGACTTCCATTTCCTCACGATTTTCGCAAAAAATCATGATGGTTGTTACATCATTAAAATTGCCAAAAATCGGCCTCATTTTCGACGTCGAGATTCTGATGCAGTTTGATTCTCTGGATCCCCACGATCCTGGGAGAGTTGGTCCTGCAGCGATGTGGCCCTATTTGTCTGAAATATAGCCTTCCGAAGTATTGTATTCGTGAGAATACTGGATTTCTGCACGCTATATCTCTGCTATCCGGCAGCCGATCGGAGCGTGGCAAGTCTTTTCGTGATGGGGAGAGTCCTGCCAATCGACTGCCATCGGAAAAAGGGACTTCCATTTCCTCACGATTTTCGCAAAAAATCATGATGGTTGTTACATCATTAAAATTGCCAAAAATCGGCCTCATTTTCGACGTCGAGATTCTGATGCAGTTTGATTCTCTGGATCCCCACGATCCTGGGAGAGTTGGTCCTGCAGCGATGTGGCCCTATTTGTCTGAAATATAGCCATCCGAAGTATTGTATTCGTGAGAATACTGGGTTTTCTGCACGCTATATCTCTGCTATCCGGCAGCCGATCGGAGCGCGGCATGTCTTTTCGTGATGGGGAGAGTCCTGCCAATCGACTGCCATCGGAAAAAGGGACTTTCATTTCCTCACGATTTTCGCAAAAAATCATGATGGTTACATCATTAAAATTGCCAAAAATCGGCCTCATTTCCGACGTCGAGATTCTGATGCAGTTTGATTCTCTGGATCCCCACGATCCTGGGAGAGTTGGTCCTGCAGCGATGTGGCCCTATTTGTCTGAAATATAGCCATCCGAAGTATTGTATTCGTGAGAATACTGGGTTTTCTGCACGCTATATCTCTGCTATCCGGCAGCCGATCGGAGCGCGGCATGTCTTTTCGTGATGGGGAGAGTCCTGCCAATCGACTGCCATCGGAAAAAGGGACTTCCATTTCCTCACGATTTTCGCAAAAAATCATGATGGTTACATCATTAAAATTGCCAAAAATCGGCCTCATTTTCGACGTCGAGATTCTGATGCAGTTTGATTCTCTGGATCCCCACGATCCTGGGAGAGTTGGTCCTGCAGCGATGTGGCCCTATTTGTCTGAAATATAGCCTTCCGAAGTATTGTATTCGTGAGAATACTGGGTTTTCTGCACGCTATATCTCTGCTATCCGGCAGCCGATCGGAGCGCGGCATGTCTTTTCGTGATGGGGAGAGTCCTGCCAATCGACTGCCATCGGAAAAAGGGACTTTCATTTCCTCACGATTTTCGCAAAAAATCATGATGGTTACATCATTAAAATTGCCAAAAATCGGCCTCATTTTCGACGTCGAGATAATGCAGTTCGACAGTCAGGATTCTCACGATCCTGGGAGACTTGGTCCTGCATCGATCTGCCCTTATTTGTCTGAAATATAGCCTTCCGAAGATTTGCATATCATTAAAATACTGTTACTTTATTTAACCCTTCCTTTCATTTTAGCAGATCGCGCACTCCGGTGGATAGGAATACCTTTCGCGTTCCCGTGGTCACCGATTTGCCCACCATTGTTTACCAGGGGCATCACCCTTTTAGTCTTCCGGTCTTAAGAGCGAGTGTGCGCTCGATGACGGCTATCCACTCCTGGCGCCTCACCGGCTGACATCGTGAACATCCGCTGGCTCCTGCGTACGGGGACAAGATTGCTGTCCCCCATTCCCGAGGCGTACTCGAGTCAGACAGAATCGTATCCCAGCAGGACAGAAACGCTCCTCTGCAAGATCCGAACCCAACAAGCCATCGTCATCCTTCAACCTGGCCATCGACAACAAGGACTTTGACTATGGCAATCAAGGGAAGGCTACGCGGGCTACTAGACTCTGGATAAATATCGTTGTTGTTATGTTTAAGGATATATACGTCCATTCATTTAGATAGTAGATACAAATTTGTTGCACTTGTATATTTATTTATACTAAGCTAAGTTATGATGAATAAAACTATTGAAAAATCATCCTTGTTGTATTCTGTTTTGGGAAAAATATAGCGGGGAATATTGGGAAAAAATAGCAGAGAAAATGTAATATTTTTGATTCTCTAAAATGTCCTTGATCCTTGATAAGGACTCTATCAAATCAGGGACATTTTTTGGATCATAAGAAGCTATCGCACGTCCCGATCGGTCCAAAAACAACGGAGAAAACAATAAAAGTTGGTGCTGACGATTGTTGTACAACAACAACCCTCAACTTGCGACCGCTCAAATGGCCGAAAACGAGAATTTCAGATCTGGGATACCAGGCGAACAGAAATCAGCAGAAGGTCGCTGGTTTTTTAAATTTTTTACAAATTTTTTTGTTCTTCCGTTTTTAAACTCCCCAAAAGTATGCAACACATTTTTGTAAAGAAAAAACCAGCGACCTTCTGCTGATTTCTGTTCGCCTGGTATCCCAGATCTGAAATTCTCGTTCTTGGGAATTTGAGCGGTCGCAACTTGAGAGTTGTTGTTGTAAAACAAACTTTTGTTGACAACAACAAGTTTTGTTTTTTCTCCGTTATTTGAGGCCAGATTGGGACGTGCGACAGCTTCCTGGGTTCGGAATTACATCCTTGATCTGTAGGAAAACTTATCATGGACCAAGGATCAAGGATATTTTCTCCAGATCTATATATCTTCTTTTATGCCTTATGTGTGGCGCTATCGAGGCGAGCCATGACCCCACGTGATCGGAAAAATGTCCTTGATCCTTCGGTAAGGAATCCAACAACCCCACCATACATATTTAGTTTTCGCGATAATTTGTGGGCCGATCTGGGCGTGCGAAAGCTTCCTATGATCAAAAAAATGTCCCTGATTTGATAGAGTCCTTATCCAGGATCAAGGACATTTTAGAGAATCAAAAATATTAAATTTTCTCTGCTATTTTTTCCCTAAATTCCCCGCTTTATTTGCCCCAAATCAGGATACAGCAAGGATGATTTTTCAATAGTTTTATTCATCATAACTTAGCTTAGTATAAATAAATATACAAGTGCAACAAATTTGTATCTACTATCTAAATGAATGGACGTATATATCCTTAAACATAACAACAACGATATTTATCTAGAGTCTAGTAGCCCGCGTAGCCTTCCCTTGATTGCCATAGTCAAAGTCCTTGTTGTCGATGGCCAGGTTGAAGGATGACGATGGCTTGTTGGGTTCGGATCTTGCAGAGGAGCGTTTCTGTCCTGCTGGGATACGATTCTGTCTGACTCGAGTACGCCTCGGGAATGGGGGACAGCAATCTTGTCCCCGTACGCAGGAGCCAGCGGATGTTCACGATGTCAGCCGGTGAGGCGCCAGGAGTGGATAGCCGTCATCGAGCGCACACTCGCTCTTAAGACCGGAAGACTAAAAGGGTGATGCCCCTGGTAAACAATGGTGGGCAAATCGGTGACCACGGGAACGCGAAAGGTATTCCTATCCACCGGAGGGCGCGATCTGCTAAAATGAAAGGAAGGGTTAAATAAAGTAACAGTATTTTAATGATATGCAAATCTTCGGAAGGCTATATTTCAGACAAATAAGGGCAGATCGATGCAGGACCAAGTCTCCCAGGATCGTGAGAATCCTGACTGTCGAACTGCATTAAAATCTCGACGTCGAAAATGAGGCCGATTTTTGGCAATTTTAATGATGTAACCATCATGATTTTTTGCGAAAATCGTGAGGAAATGGAAGTCCCTTTTTCCGACGGCAGTCGATTGGCAGGACTCTCCCCATCACGAAAAGACATGCCGCGCTCCGATCGGCTGCCGGATAGCAGAGATATAGCGTGCAGAAAACCCAGTATTCTCACGAATACAATACTTCGGATGGCTATATTTCAGACAAATAGGGCCACATCGCTGCAGGACCAACTCTCCCAGGATCGTGGGGATCCAGAGAATCAAACTGCATCAGAATCTCGACGTCGAAAATGAGGCCGATTTTTGGCAATGTTAATGATGTAACCATCATGATTTTTTGCGAAAATCGTGAGGAAATGGAAGTCCCTTTTTCCGATGGCAGTCGATTGGCAGGACTCTCCCCATCACGAAAAGACATGCCGCGCTCCGATCGGCTGCCGGATAGCAGAGATATAGCGTGCAGAAAACCCAGTATTCTCACGAATACAATACTTCGGATGGCTATATTTCAGACAAATAGGGCCACATCGCTGCAGGACCAACTCTCCCAGGATCGTGGGGATCCAGAGAATCAAACTGCATCAGAATCTCGACGTCGAAAATGAGGCCGATTTTTGGCAATTTTAATGATGTAACCATCATGATTTTTTGCGAAAATCGTGAGGAAATGGAAGTCCCTTTTTCCGACGGCAGTCGATTGGCAGGACTCTCCCGATCACGAAAAGACATGCCGCGCTCCGATCGGCTGCCGGATAGCAGAGATATAGCGTGCAGAAAACCCAGTATTCTCACGAATACAATACTTCGGATGGCTATATTTCAGACAAATAGGGCCACATCGCTGCAGGACCAACTCTCCCAGGATCGTGGGGATCCAGAGAATCAAACTGCATCAGAATCTCGACGTCGAAAATGAGGCCGATTTTTGGCAATTTTAATGATGTAACCATCATGATTTTTTGCGAAAATCGTGAGGAAATGGAAGTCCCTTTTTCCGATGGCAGTCGATTGGCAGGACTCTCCCCATCACGAAAAGACATGCCGCGCTCCGATCGGCTGCCGGATAGCAGAGATATAGCGTGCAGAAAACCCAGTATTCTCACGAATACAATACTTCGGATGGCTATATTTCAGACAAATAGGGCCACATCGCTGCAGGACCAACTCTCCCAGGATCGTGGGGATCCAGAGAATCAAACTGCATCAGAATCTCGACGTCGAAAATGAGGCCGATTTTTGGCAATTTTAATGATGTAACCATCATGATTTTTTGCGAAAATCGTGAGGAAATGAAAGTCCCTTTTTCCGATGGCAGTCGATTGGCAGGACTCTCCCCATCACGAAAAGACATGCCGCGCTCCGATCGGCTGCCGGATAGCAGAGATATAGCGTGCAGAAAACCCAGTATTCTCACGAATACAATACTTCGGATGGCTATATTTCAGACAAATAGGGCCACATCGATGCAGGACCAACTCTCCCAGGATCGTGGGGATCCAGACTGTCGTGAGGAAATGGAAAGCCCCATTTTCCGATGGCAGTCGATTGGCAGGACTCTCCCCATCACGAAAAGACATGCCGCGCTCCGATCGGCTGCCGGATAGCAGAGATATAGCGTGCAGAAAACCCAGTATTCTCACGAATACAATACTTCGGATGGCTATATTTCAGACAAATAGGGCCACATCGCTGCAGGACCAACTCTCCCAGGATCGTGGGGATCCAGAGAATCAAACTGCATCAGAATCTCGACGTCGAAAATGAGGCCGATTTTTGGCAATTTTAATGATGTAACCATCATGATTTTTTGCGAAAATCGTGAGGAAATGAAAGTCCCTTTTTCCGATGGCAGTCGATTGGCAGGACTCTCCCCATCACGAAAAGACATGCCGCGCTCCGATCGGCTGCCGGATAGCAGAGATATAGCGTGCAGAAAACCCAGTATTCTCACGAATACAATACTTCGGATGGCTATATTTCAGACAAATAGGGCCACATCGATGCAGGACCAACTCTCCCAGGATCGTGGGGATCCAGACTGTCGTGAGGAAATGGAAAGCCCCATTTTCCGATGGCAGTCGATTGGCAGGACTCTCCCCATCACGAAAAGACATGCCGCGCTCCGATCGGCTGCCGGATAGCAGAGATATAGCGTGCAGAAAACCCAGTATTCTCACGAATACAATACTTCGGATGGCTATATTTCAGACAAATAGGGCCACATCGCTGCAGGACCAACTCTCCCAGGATCGTGGGGATCCAGAGAATCAAACTGCATCAGAATCTCGACGTCGAAAATGAGGCCGATTTTTGGCAATTTTAATGATGTAACCATCATGATTTTTTGCGAAAATCGTGAGGAAATGGAAGTCCCTTTTTCCGATGGCAGTCGATTGGCAGGACTCTCCCCATCACGAAAAGACATGCCGCGCTCCGATCGGCTGCCGGATAGCAGAGATATAGCGTGCAGAATACCCAGTATTCTCACGAATACAATACTTCGGATGGCTATATTTCAGACAAATAAGGGCAGATCGATGCAGGACCAAGTCTCCCAGGATCGTGAGAATCCTGACTGTCGAACTGCATTAAAATCTCGACGTCGAAAATGAGGCCGATTTTTGGCAATTTTAATGATGTAACCATCATGATTTTTTGCGAAAATCGTGAGGAAATGAAAGTCCCTTTTTCCGATGGCAGTCGATTGGCAGGACTCTCCCCATCACGAAAAGACATGCCGCGCTCCGATCGGCTGCCGGATAGCAGAGATATAGCGTGCAGAAAACCCAGTATTCTCACGAATACAATACTTCGGATGGCTATATTTCAGACAAATAGGGCCACATCGATGCAGGACCAACTCTCCCAGGATCGTGGGGATCCAGACTGTCGTGAGGAAATGGAAAGCCCCATTTTCCGATGGCAGTCGATTGGCAGGACTCTCCCCATCACGAAAAGACATGCCGCGCTCCGATCGGCTGCCGGATAGCAGAGATATAGCGTGCAGAAAACCCAGTATTCTCACGAATACAATACTTCGGATGGCTATATTTCAGACAAATAGGGCCACATCGCTGCAGGACCAACTCTCCCAGGATCGTGGGGATCCAGAGAATCAAACTGCATCAGAATCTCGACGTCGAAAATGAGGCCGATTTTTGGCAATTTTAATGATGTAACCATCATGATTTTTTGCGAAAATCGTGAGGAAATGGAAGTCCCTTTTTCCGATGGCAGTCGATTGGCAGGACTCTCCCCATCACGAAAAGACATGCCGCGCTCCGATCGGCTGCCGGATAGCAGAGATATAGCGTGCAGAATACCCAGTATTCTCACGAATACAATACTTCGGATGGCTATATTTCAGACAAATAGGGCCACATCGCTGCAGGACCAACTCTCCCAGGATCGTGGGGATCCAGAGAATCAAACTGCATCAGAATCTCGACGTCGAAAATGAGGCCGATTTTTGGCAATTTTAATGATGTAACCATCATGATTTTTTGCGAAAATCGTGAGGAAATGAAAGTCCCTTTTTCCGATGGCAGTCGATTGGCAGGACTCTCCCCATCACGAAAAGACATGCCGCGCTCCGATCGGCTGCCGGATAGCAGAGATATAGCGTGCAGAATACCCAGTATTCTCACGAATACAATACTTCGGATGGCTATATTTCAGACAAATAGGGCCACATCGCTGCAGGACCAACTCTCCCAGGATCGTGGGGATCCAGAGAATCAAACTGCATCAGAATCTCGACGTCGAAAATGAGGCCGATTTTTGGCAATTTTAATGATGTAACCATCATGATTTTTTGCGAAAATCGTGAGGAAATGGAAGCCCCTTTTTCCGATGGCAGTCGATTGGCAGGACTCTCCCGATCACGAAAAGACATGCCGCGCTCCGATCGGCTGCCGGATAGCAGAGATATAGCGTGCAGAAATCCAGTATTCTCACGAATACAATACTTCGGAAGGCTATATTTCAGACAAATAGGGCCACATCGCTGCAGGACCAACTCTCCCAGGATCGTGGGGATCCAGAGAATCAAACTGCATCAGAATCTCGACGTCGAAAATGAGGCCGATTTTTGGCAATTTTAATGATGTAACCATCATGATTTTTTGCGAAAATCGTGAGGAAATGGAAGTCCCTTTTTCCGACGGCAGTCGATTGGCAGGACTCTCCCGATCACGAAAAGACATGCCGCGCTCCGATCGGCTGCCGGATAGCAGAGATATAGCGTGCAGAAAAACCAGTATTCTTGGGCCAGATCGCTGCAGGACCAAGTCTCCCAGAGAATCAAACGGCATCAAAATGTCGACTTTGAAAATGAGGCCCTAAACTACGGAAAAATCTATGATTGAAAAATCAAATCTCTACACTGGGATATTCTCAATAGCGGAACTTCCTTGCATAGCTTTATTTTATTAAATAAATTAGATACTCAGGGTTTTATCTTATCATTTCACTGGTTTATTTTTAAGGCTTCTTTAAAGGCGACAGCCCGACAGAATTTATGTTAACCATATGCTTGTTCTTGATCTGCAGGCTGTAGCTTGGATCCCTTATGACCAGTGTCTTGGAGCAGTGTTCAGATTCGGACATATGAAACTTTTAGGTGGTCACCGTCCTGATGATCAGATTGGATGAATGGGAAAATGGAATTCCAGATAATTCTGTGTTTCTGTGGACACTTACCTGCCGGATAGGTTGCAGGAGACCACGGTGAGAGTGAGAATGGCATGAGAACGGGACAAGGTCTCGCTCATTGCAGTGGCAGGCACTGGTCGACCGGCAGAGCCACACGTTGGATGATCGGCAACCTCACGAGCTGAATTGACCTCTAATTCGATGAGGCCGAGCATCACAATGTGCTTCAGTGTCTCGCGTATATCCTCTGGGGCCTTGTCGCGCTTGTTCGGCGGGAAAAGATCAGAAAACTGTTCCTGGGGCAGCTCCACAATGGAGCAGGTCCCGATGAACTTGCACTCCTCCTCCAGTTCGGCAGAACATCATTGACGGTCGTCCGAACCCTTGGTGTGCTTTTCCGAGCACAGTCTGGTCATTCGCCAGGAGGGTCATCTAATAGCCATCGGAGAGCACCTTGTGTTTTCCCAGGACACAGATTTGCTTCAAAGAGATTTTGTTGGGTGGCGTTTCGGTTAATGGAAATGGGCAAGGGGGCAACCGCGTTATACCTACGATACCAACACCCCAACAAAAGTGCAACTAGAAAATGCCTCTTTCCGGCGAAGAGCTGACAAACTTTCACAATTAAATTTGGTTTGATAAACTTGTTGGAAAATTTTAAAATAAAACAAACGATGTTATCCGGATGAAGTGCCAAAAAGTTATGAGACCTGCTGCCCAAATCCTGCATATAACTAAGCTAAAATAAAACTGAAAGCAAGCCTACTAAGATTCTAAAGTTTCCGTTTTTCTGTTGCATGAAATTGCGTCACAATTTCTAGAGCCACTGACTATGTCTTTAGCCTTTTTAAGCTGTGGCACCTTTGATGATTTGATGATAAGGAAAGTCCCAGATAGCCGATAGCAGAGATATAGCGTGCAGAAAAACCAGTATTCTAACGAAATGCTAAATCCAAATTTTCGGAAGGCTATATCTCTGACAAATAGCAATCCCGAGCAATCAGCCAAGAGAACATTACGAAAACCGTTAAACATTTGAAGACAGACGGTAGAATCATCCAAGGTCGGTGAGCTGAACATCAAGTAGGATGAGATTAGGGAATTCAATCTGATTTCGGCCATGGAGAAAATCAGCTTCCTGCCAGTCGAGAACTTCACTGATATCAACAGTAAAATAAACAAAACAATTTCTGAACAACTGTTTTAAAATTTGCTTAAAAAGCTAGTTACTGTTGGGAATTAACTTATTTCAACATATTTTCATAATATTTAATGACACTTTTAGTGGAACTTATGGAAATCGAATGAATGGACCGGTAAGATAATGAAAAATGTTTTTTCGCTTAAGATAACAAATGTATGCCGCACTTGGAGCGCACGATGCAATGGGGCACATTTATGTGGCAATGGGGGTGGGAGTGGCCTCTGGCTCGGCTGGCGGTGCCTTCTCTCCGTTGCCGTTCTTGGCAGCTGGCAGATCTTTGACTCCTGTTGAGCCGAAACCGGCCTCCCCACGTTCGGTGTCTTCCAGCTTGTCGACCATTACCAGTTCTGGGTAGAAGATGCGCTCGCAAATGAACTGAGCAATGCGATCTCCAACCTTCACCTCGAAGTCCGTATCAGAGTGGTTGAAGAGAACGACACCCAGGTTGCCGCGGTAGTCTTCGTCCACCACGCCGGCGCCCACATCAATGAAATTCTTCACGGCCAGGCCAGAGCGAGGAGCGACGCGACCATAGGAGCCCTCCGGAACTTGAACCTGCAGGTCGGTCTTAACAATGGCCTTACCACGGGCCGGAACTACCACATCGTAAGCACTGCGAAGATCAACGCCGGCTGCCTTTGCAGAGCCGCGGACCGGCTCCAAGGCGTGCTCCGTCAGTTTGGCGAATCGCAGGACACATTTGTCGATCTTCATCTTCTTAGCAGCTGGAGTGTCGTCGGTTATGGGTGAAGACATCTACAGTGGTTACAGTTTAATTAGAAATACACAGTTTTCTGCACAAATTGAGGTTGCAAAATTTTGGCGGCGAATAAGCGTCTACTGTGTGACCGCGCAGCCATTGATAAAATATACCGGCTGACAATTAGAAATGTACCAAAATATACCGTAAATATACTGACGAATTTTCGGTATTTTTGGTATTTTAAAAAATCAAGGATATAAAACCATCGATATGAAACCATCGGTATTAAGCGAGCAGCTGTCGCGACTTATCGAAGCATTGTCATCTCAATTGGATTTGTGGGAGATTTTCCCGTGGACGTTTCCAGTTGTGGCCCACTATTCCGCGCTGCTTCAGCCCCCAGACCACCCCGGAGCAACAATCCGACCACAGAGAAGACCCACACTGGCTACCGGCAACACCATCTTTCTAAAGCCAGCTGAGCAGTCAATGTGGCCGGCGCTTCCCTGGCCAAATTTAAAGTTAAAATATTGATTAATAACAATAAATACATTTGATAGATAAACGTAGGCATAGCTATGGACTTCACCGGATTTGAAGTGCGCAAGGTAAGGCAAATATTGATAATCCCCGCTACATCGTGGTTTAACTCTCAATCTGGTGCAGTGCCCACCGACAGCCATGTACATTCCCAATTTCATTACTTCGGAGGAGGAGCAGAGGATTCTCAGCCATATTGAGCGGACGCCAAAGCCGCGCTGGACGCAGCTGCTTAATCGGCGCCTGGTCAACTATGGCGGTGTTCCGCATCCAAATGGAATGATTGCCGAGGAGATACCCGAATGGCTGCAGAGCTATGTGGACAAGGTGAATAATCTTGGTGTGTTCGAGTCGCAGAATGCCAATCACGTGCTGGTCAACGAGTATTTGCCCGGGCAGGGCATCCTTCCTCACACAGATGGACCACTCTTCTATCCCATCATATCCACAATTTCCTGCGGCGCCCACACCGTTCTGGAGTTCGCCAAGCGTGAGGGGACGACAGCAGAGGAAGGTGATGCCTCTGTCGGTGACGGTGACGGTGATAGTGGTCAGGCGGGTCGGGTAGTTCTCTTCAAGCTATTGCTGGAGCCGCGAAGTCTTCTCATTTTGAAGGACACTCTGTACAGTGATTACTTGCACTCCATTGCGGAGACCAAAGAGGATGTACTCTGTGATCGCATTTGCAACTATGATTTGTGTGAGACCACCTACAAGATGGGGGACCATTTGGTGCGACGCGCCCCCCGCATCTCTCTAACCATACGCAACGTGCCCAAGACCAGCAAAATGAAGCTGAAGTTCTGCTAGACTGACCCGAAGCACTCGAACCACGCACTCGTAAACGTAAATGTTGTTGCTGTTGATTAAATGTTAACTAAATGCACGAAGAAACCAGCCCACTGATGTCAGCCACCAAATAAGCCAACCCAACAGCAATACACCCGGGATATATGGCGACTATGATAATCTGCAAAAAGAATCTTCCGCTAGTTGTTTAAGCACCCACACGCGCACCTGAGCAATCAATGTTTGCCCACACAAAAGTGCTTTATTTTATCATTAATATTATGTATAGATGATATATATATATAAATGTTTGTATTATGTGTTTGTGGAGCAATAAGTTCAGCCGTACTGAGAGACAGGTTCCAGACCCAAGTTCCTTAACCCTGCTGGATGTTCAGCCTGTCTGCATCTGGCCTTATAGATTTAGTTTCGCGAGCAATTTTTAAGAGCAATCCACGGCTGAGAGCTATGAATTGTGTATTGTTAAATGGAGAACGATGCGCTCTGTACTGTGCTCTGTATGCGCATCGGTGTACTCCATACAAATCCTGTGTGTATTTTTGTAACCGTTTTTCACCATGCACCGAAAAATGATATGGATCAATTCCAAAAAGTGTTGCAAATAAAAGTTATTGTCGATTGTTACCACACGCGTGTGTCCTTCTACCGCTTTTCACTAACGCCCTGTTAGGCGTCAGCCTCCTGCCACTCCAGACGAAACTCCCGCTCGAATACCAGGCGGTCGTATAGACGCACTTCGCTGATCCTTGCCGAGATGTCCAGCCGCAGCTCGCTCACCGCCAGATGAAAGTTCTGACGCACGGTCCGTTGCTTGTCCGGCGTCAGCTGATTGAGGGGCTTCCTAAAGATGCTGATAATGCGCTGGAGGTGATACTCCACGCTGGCGCAGCGCCCAATGCAGACCCAGAGGTTCTCCGGGTCATGTATGTTGCCCGGGAAGCGGGTGCGTTGATCAAACGGAGCCTTGCCCGACAGCAGAGCCCTCACCTCGGCCACAATCTCCTGGTGTGTCTTCAGGTCTCTTGTGCTCAGGCTCGTGAACTCGTATTTGTCGCAAAAGTACATAAGTTCAGAGATGGCCACCCAGGGCTGCGAGGAGAGCGTTGTATGGTGGTTCGACCAGTTGGAGTACCCTGCTGGCGTCGGGGATTTGGTGGCAGTGGCCGCAGCGGCTGCAGTGCCCGTGGCAGGGGGAGGGGTCTTCGTTGGGCTTTCCAGTTTGGGTGGCATGGCTTTGGCCGCGTCCAGGCCATTTGTGGTTTTCTTTTGTATGCTCTGCAGCTGCTCCATTTCCTTCTCGTGCTCGCGGGCCCTGAGGTAGGCCTCCTTCTTCATTTGCAGCTCCTGCAGTTTGGTTAGCTTCGGCGGCGAAGAAGATCTTGTGAATATGCTGGCCGGCGATTTGGTTGCCGGTGCCGGAACACCACCTATACTCAAAGCGGACTCATTCTCTGTGTAGATCACATGCCCGTTTGTGTCCAGCGATGCACTGCGCCCATACTTGGCCCGATACCGCTCCAGGGTGTCCAGTGAGAAACTGAGCTCCTTCTTAATGGCTTTCTGCATAGTTTTTCCTCCCGATTCGGCTTTATGTAATCACCTTGAAACGTTCAATGCGTTCAATTGCACGCGTTCCTCTCGAAAATTTACAAGCGAATGCAAGCGAAATCGGGGAAAATTCTTTGCTCTTCTTCGGCTCTCTTTATTTTTATCTTTTATCAATAGGCGGCAGGCAGCCATGTGTACTTTATTTTGGTCTCTGCCAATACATTTTATTTTGATTCGCATACACATACATACATATGGATCAGGAGCACAAATCTTGAATAGAATACACACACACACACAAATGCCCTACTAATAACTAATTAATCACTTAAAGTTCTAGAACCTCCTTCTTTTTTGATACCTTTTTGTAGCTTCAGGCGACGTGTTTTAATCTGCAACCGCTTGACTGGAAAGCGAGGATCGAGTGTCCACAATTCTTGTTCCTCTTTCTCGAAGCTGGGACGACAAGCAGGGACCGGAGTCATCTCCGGCGAAAGATCTAGCTCGGACTTGGTATTTGTGTAGTCCGCATGGAACTGTGAGTAGGTTACAATGTATAGTTTTGAAACTTTAAACAATTTGTATGCTTTTCTCTTACCCACGCCTCACTTTCGAATCTAGAAATTATTCAAGAGGTCCAGGCGGCTACATGAGAGCGTTTTCAGTACAAGGTATACAGATTTGATTTCTTTTTATTATACTCGTATTGTAATGGCACACATTGTTTTTTGTGGATTTCGTATTAAGTACAAACTTATTGAATTCGTTGAATACATATTTATTTATTTATTAATTTTATCATTATATAGTTTCTTTTTTTTGTAGAGTGCCTGATCATCTTTTAAAAAAAATGCGTAAAGTACTTTTAATACTTTTAATTTGTTGTCTGCCAGCTCAACAGGCAGGTCGACCGATCTCTCACATTGATTGTGGTAAATAAATATCTCCTTAAAACATACGTAATAGAAAAATGTACAAAATTACATGCATCTTCAAAACAAAGACGGATACACGACGGATACACGACGAATGACTAACTAGAAAACGTTTTTACAACTACAATTGGGGGTTAGCAGAAGGCACAAGTTATACACAGAGTGATGAGGGTTAGTGGAAAAGGTCTTTAGGAGGAGGCTTTAAGTAGATTAAGATTAGGTGTGTTGCAAATGTACAATAAGGATGGAGTCATCTCTCTCGCTTTCCATTCAGACGCAGTACGATGAGGGAACCTCGAAGATGATACTGCCAGCGGAATGACGGAAATTTGGGTTCTCCACATGGGCCACTCCCTCGACTACAATGTTGCGTGGCTTGTCGCCCAGGCGGCAGGCAATATTACTGCTGACATTCACGCGGAGTTCCGTGCCAGTTAAGCTGTAATAAATTTGCACATTTAGATATAAATGATGGGCACTCTGTGATGGAATACATACTCATGATACTTCTTGCAAACTATGCCCACCAGCTCACCAATACGGTCTTCCTTCAGAGTTGAAGTCTCGCCCTGGAGGGAAAAGACCAAATCGTTGTTCTTTGGTGAGTGGAAGACGATGAGCTGGTCCCGTCCTGGCGTAACACTGATCGACGTCAACTGTTCAGACACAAGTTCAGAAGTTCAAATTGGATAACGATAAACTTTGGATGGCCAATACTCACTTCACGGATAGCAATGGAGCGTTGGAGATCACGGAACTTCTTTTTAATGCCATCCAGCTTGTAAATGTTGGAGTCCGTGACGATGAAGGCACGGTCCGCCTGCTTGTTGTGTCGGTTGAACTTCTTCACAAAGCCGGAGAAGAGCACCTGGCGGAAGGAGTCGCCTCCGCCGTGGTTCTTCATGTTGCGCACATTGGTGGTGTACGAATCGTAGCCGCTGTTGTCCTGCGAGTTGGACAGATAGTCGCCCAGCCATCTCCGTTGCTGGCCCCAGTAGGGTCGTCTGCCCGCCAAGGCGGTGGCGGCGACGATCTGTAGCCGCAGCTGGGGCCATTCACTGCGGGGATACTTGCGTAGGATCATGTAAGCACGCCAAAAATCGAAGATACGATGCAGTTTTGATTCCGCCTTGCGGCCGGCTAACGGCGGATGGGGCCATTGAACGCTCTTGCCATAGTCCCGCATCTGCTTGGCGTTGCGGAAGCGATTGGCCAGCTCCTGGACGTAGCTGCGCAGCTTGTAGGTCTTGTAGGCCCTCATTATGGCCATGGCTGCCTTCATCTTCTTGTAGTTCCGCCTGGCAATCCAGCCACGCACCTGCTTCTGCAGCAGCGTCACAATGTGCGGTATCATATCGTTCCTCTGCTGTTCCAGGGCAAACAGCGTCTTGGGCGAGCGTATGAAGATCTTGGTGTGGCCGTATTTGACGTCCTGGGCGAAGCCCTTCTCCTCGATCAGAACTCGAACGCCATCACGGTCGCTACCGGCCCTGAAATTGGGCCACGTGTACTGGGAGATCATCTTATAGCGCAGCAGGAACTTATCGTAGCGCTGGCGATGCACAAAGCCGGCGCGACGCACGCGAACGTTCTCGAGGAGACCCAAGTAGCGCACTTGATGCTGGATTCGCTCCTCGTCGAAGACTGTCGAGCTCTTAATGTCATTGGGCTTGACGCAGCGGACATAGAAGGGTTCCTTCTTTAGCAATGTAACCACCAGATCGGCCATGGACCGCTGGAAGAGTGTTCCCGCGGTGAGGGGGCGCTTTGTGGTCTTCTTGATGTCCTGCGCTCCCTCGGGCCACATCTCGCTGAGGTTCGAGTCCTTGGAGTTGTGCAGCAGACGCTTGAAGTCCTGGTACAGTGTGTCCTTGTTCTTTTCGATGAATCCATTGATGTTGTAGATCACATCACCCGCGTAATGGGTGATGCGGAAGTCCTCGCGATGCTTCAGCTCCTTGTCCGTGGGCTTCAGCTGTCGGCTGGTGTAGTGCGGATGCTTGCTCAGGTTCTTGTCCATGGCCCCTAGCAGGGTGTCGTCGGTCACATTGCCCACGCTCAGACAGGCCTCGTCCATGATGGCGATAATGCCCTTGTGCGGTTGCTCGACCAGATCGCAAATGATCTGAAAAGTAATGGATATCTCTTTAGTTTAAGGGTTTCTTTGAGGTTTACCGGGCGTACCTTGTTGTTGAAGTAGTCAATATTTGTCCACTCGATGCCCTCGCGCTGGTACTCCTCCTGCTCCTGCTTCAGCACCAGTTCTGAAAGAGAATACATGGTTTAATCAGCATGAATCAAGGATAGAAAGCTTTCCACACTCACCAATGAACAGCTGCTGCAGCTTCTCGTTGCAGTAGTTAATGCAGAACTGCTCGAAACTGTTCGAGTCGAAGATCTCAAAGCCATAGATATCCAGGACGCCAATGACAGAGTTGTGCCGCGCCTGGGTCTTGCTGCCGCGGAAGAGAATCGCCCGATTGATGCGCGAAATGATCCAAGTGAAGAGGCGATCATAGATGGCCTTGGCCAAAGCATCCTTTCCGTACTCTGCCTGTGTGGCATTGTGATCCTTCTGCATGACATTGCCACCGGCGGCAATGACGCGCTTGGTCAACGCAGTCGACAGCTCCGATTCGGTGACCTGGAGCAGCTTGGCCGTGGACTGCAGATGCTGCTTGTTGCTGATCACCAGCTCATCCTCAATGGCTGTGGAAGTACCGAGAAAAGTCAATGCAAATTCATCCAACTACAACTCTCTTTGAACTCACTTTGGAACTCCACATTTCCCAAGTGAAGAACTGCGGCCACTGTGCGCCAGATGGTGTGCACCTCATCCGCTGAGAAGCCCAGGGTCTTGAAGGCATTGCAGGTGCCCTTGTAGTCGGACTTCTCCGTCAGTATATCCATGCTGCCTTGGTTCAAATAGTGATATTTGCCCGTCTCCTTCTGCAGCTCGTATTGACGCAGCTCATTGTCGTTGGCTCCACGCAAAAGCTGTAATGGAAACCAAACCAAATTGGGGGCATTAGTTCAGCCAGTCCACTATGCGTAGAGCACAAATTATTCAGTTCCATGCCTGTGACCATATCTATATCGCAAGTATTTAGCACAGCTGACAATTAGTAGACGTGCTATCCATTATTAAATTTCCGTTTGCCAATTTATGTTGTGGTATCCCAAAGAATATCTGTGCTCAGATAGTACTTTACAAAACTTGACTCACTTAAACATAACTTTGGCACTCGTTACTCGTCGCCATCTCAGTGTCTCACGGATAACTGGGAAACTCCAGGAACTATCTTTAGCTCTTCAGTCATAAATATCTCCAGCCGAAAACACACACAGTTTATGATCGATGCAGACTAAGTGCTACATTTAATACAGTATTTACTTTGTTGACTCAGATTGATTAAGAATTAGCACTTGATTGTGGTGTTAATTGAGCAATTGATCAATTTGCAATTAAATAATCTAGCTGGATACTGGCAATCGCATAGCTCTATCAATCAACACCTCTACAGATTAAATGGATCTGAACAATGGGAGTGCATTATACTCGTAAATCCGTTTATTGGAGGTGCGTCTGTTTTTCTTGCTTTGTGGATAAGTCTGGGGGTATGACTATGTTATCATTTCGATGATATCATCAATCCGCGTATGCCAAGCCAAAGACCAGGGACAGTTGGGCAATTGAACTAAATTACCAGCTGTCAGTATGTGTAATTGAATTAATAGTCTGCTCTTTAATCTTGTTCGTAAGAGAGATAATTAGTCGAGGAATATGTTTTTCGCATAGAACAGCGCTCAAAATTTACTTCAGCGGGCATTCCACAAGTTTGATACACATGCATATATTTTTTCATGGCCATGGGGGCTTATCAAGGGCGAAATTACCCCGAAATATATATGACAAAATGTTTTGTTTTTTTATAATTGTGATATCAGTTTCAGTGTCTGTATCACAACTTACTCATCAAACGGAAATGAGTTTGAAAAATAGAGAATGTATATATGTGGGCTAGAGAATGGTATGGATTTTCCATAAAGCTGTCTCAAATTGCTTTCGCATTCAAGTTAAATGTCCATAAATGTCTAACACACCCTAGCACACATCAACTGCCTGCCCATCCGAGGAGAATAGAATACAATGTTCCAACAACCTGACAGCACCCACCCCGAGCACAGCAATTGACGCCCCATCGCCCTGCCTTTCGTCACCTTGCGGCAGGCGGCACTCGGCACGCGTCACGCTGACTCACTTGAGTAAATATTGCCCACCCACATCGCCCTGACCACCAGCTCTCCTCTCGGGAGGGAGAGGTGGAGTGTGGAGTGTGGAGAGTGGATACTACTCACCTGATAGAAACTGTGGAAGTTCCGCTCGCCGGGCTGTTGCTGCACCACACGCGACTTCTCCAGCAGGTAGTTGGTGATGATGCCACCCACCGGATCCGCCTTGTAGTCGAACTCAATGTCCATGTATTTGCCAAATCGACTCGAGTTGTCGTTGCGGTTCGTCTTCGCATTGCCGAAGGTCTCCAATATCGAATTGCTCTGGATGAGCACGTTCTTGACCCTGCAACGGAATGGGGAATGTGGAAGGAGCATATTAAAAAATGGCATGGAATCATTAAAAACGCCATTAAATCGTAGGAGAATGCTCTTTTAAATGCCTCTTAAAACGATTCTTTCGTTCCCAGTCCCGCCCGAGTAGTAATTTGGTAATGGCACTCGCCCTAATCCCCTCTAAATGTCGTTTTAAATTTCACTTGTGCCACTAAAAATTGGCAATTTCGTTGGTTATTACTATTATGTTGGGCTTGGCTGGCCCGTTGCGGTGGTCTTTTGTCTTTGGGCTTTATGGAGCACCTTAAACAACACCCAAGTGATAAAAGTCGCTCAGACAGAGTGGTTGACTGGTTCGGGCAATTAGTGGTGCAATTAATTCGGTAACTTAAGCTTAAGTCTGTCAATGATGTCATCGGAGGGTCCCGGGTCCCGGGTCACGCGATGACTCTCTTCAATCACGTGTGTGTGCTGTTTATCTGGGGAATGTTGCCAATACCGCCCGGGCTTTGCTTAATTAGAAATTGCCCGGCCTTCATGCACTCCCCAATGAAAATTCCACTTGCAATTTGCATGCAATACAATGGAGAAATAGAGATAGTGTTCCTTTTGAGTTTGTATTCAGATAGGTGGTCTACGTCCATGGGTTCCCACTGTCTCTAGTTCGCAGTATTGTGATGGCTCTGAGGGCGCATTCTCACAGCAAGTCTGAGGTTCGAGTGGAGTAAATTGAAAGACTGCTACAATTTATGGTGTACTCTTTGAAAACTCTCCTTGGGAATTCATGAACTAGTTCTTGAATATGAAAATACGAGTATTTTAGATATAATACCTCTTTACGGTAAGATCAAATGGTGTTCTCTCTCTACTCATCTATTTTGTGGTGATCTCCAATAGAGTATTCCTTGTTGGATCTCTCAGTTCCTTACTCACCTTTCGATTTCATTCTGTCCCTGGGTATTGGTCACCGCCGCTATGTACTTCATGATGATCTTCGAGGCCTCCGTCTTGCCCGCACCCGACTCGCCGGAGATCAGTATGCAGGTGTCCTGGTGGCGCTGCTTGAGCACCCTGTAGGCGGCGTCCGCGATGGCGAACACATGGGGAGCATTCTCGAACAGCTCGCGGCCCTTGTACTTGCGAATGGTCTCCGGCCCGTAGATGTTCATCTGTCTGTAGGGATTCATCGAAACGCACACCTCCCCGATGTATGTGTAGATGGAACCAACCTGGAATCTGAAGAGAGACAGAGAGATCGATAGGTTGCTCATTAGTTAATGCAATGTTTGGAAATACATTTCATTTATGAAATAGACTTGGTATTAGCTTAAATAAATGGCTAGACAGTGGATGTGGGAGCTGCCACCCGTGGTTGGCGCCTGTGGATTCCGATTCGAATACGGTTCTCCCAACAGCCGTGGAGATTTGGGTCTCTCCGGTAATCTCATGGGGTGCGCCGGATAATCAAATTGATTGCAGTCGATGATGTGGATGTGGATCAAATTTTGATCATTTCTTTTCGCCTTTTGATTGACTGAAATGGGCGCACGGCTGTGTGGGTGGGTGTGGGTGCATTTATTTTGTATGCAGTTTGTAAGGCGCCAAAAGATTGAGTCTACAGCTCTGTTGTGTTGATCAGATGATGAACTGAATGCTCGCTAAGTGGGTCAATTTGGAGGGGATGGGGTTGGATGGGAGAGTTTGGAGAATGGGCATAGAGTGCCCGTTCGATCTGTCGAAATGTTTCGGAATGCACTAGTTCTGTTTTTAGAATAGTATTGTCATGGAAAACCAATATAAGCCGCAAAATACAAAGAATAAAGAAATAGTAATGTATAGAAATTTCCTAAAGGGAATCGAGGCAGTATTCAAAGGCCTTTCAAATCTATAGGAATGGGAATAAACCAAGAGAAATTCGAATGAAATCTTAATGAGCTGTGGAAAAGTCATCGTTAGCTGTATAAACCTGAACATAATCTACTCAGGCACTTTATATTCAGAAACTAACCTTATCTTTTAAAAAGGTTTTTCAGAAATCCTGATCAAAGCTAAGCAAACCAATTGAACTAAGATAGTGCCCTCATATTCATGTAGTTACTAACTCACAAGTACTACAATC
Source organism: Drosophila pseudoobscura (assembly GCF_009870125.1). NCBI lineage: Eukaryota > Metazoa > Arthropoda > Insecta > Diptera > Drosophilidae > Drosophila > Drosophila pseudoobscura. The sequence continues at coordinate 24,186,312 of NC_046681.1, read as the reverse complement.
CTACTACATAATCCAACCAATTATCAGAAAACACTGTAAAGATAGTGCTGAAGTCTAGGGAAAATGTAGTACTCAGTCCTACAGATCAATAACTATTGTAATCTTATCAAAACACTAGGAATTGTACGGAAGATAGGCAACTTTCAAATGAACTTAAACATTAATCTTGAAGGAGAGCCTGTTCAAACAACGCAAAGCAAATATTTCCATTGAAGTCGAAGAATTCACAGCTGATAATCAAAAGTGGGGCAGGAAAGAAATAACTTAGCATAGATTAGATATTGCTTTAATGTGAACCAAGACAGGGGCAACACAGTACCATTATTCAATCAGTGAAAATGTTGCCTCAGTAAAACATGTAATTAGCAATTAGGAAACCCCTGGAGCCCTGCAGTTAGATGCAAATTGTGTGCCAAAACTACACCCCGAGGCAAGGCAACTGCCCAGTGGGGTCTTGGCTAATACTGGCCCAAAAATAATGGTTTCTCTATGGCGATTACCCCAGAAGAGCCGCATAACCGTTGGTCTGTGCAACAGGTATTACAAAACCACAAAGCCCCGCCCCGCTCCACCAAGCCCACAAAAAGAAGCAGACAAAGAAACGGAGAAATTGATAAAAAAAACAAAACCAAGCCAGCAAAACAGCCAACAGTTTTGTTAGCCCAAAAGAAAACTAGAAAAATTATTAAGACAATACACACTTAATACGCGGCGCATTTGTTTGTATTTATGTTTTTGTTTCTGTTTTTGTTTTTGCTTTTGCTTTTGCTTTTCGGATGTGTTTGGCCCGCTGGATGGGCCCAGAAGTCGGGCAACACATGTTTTTACTTAAGTTTTCACTGTTTATTTATAGACGGGGGCTGGCTTTTCAGCTTTCTGTTTCGTTTTCTATATCTGTGTCTGTCTGTCTGTTGGTCTGTCCGCTGTCTGTCGGCCGCTCTTTCTGTTACTGTTGCCACCTCGCCACGAACATTTGGGTCAGAAATGTGACAGGCGACAAACGGCAAAATGCCCTGCGGGCGGGATACCGATAATAATAGCGCTGAACTAGTGAACTCCAGGCAGCAGGCCCGAGAAAGCGTTTAGTGCGCTTGTTAACTTTTGAGAACACCCCAAGGGGGTCACCCCCATCATCATCATCAACGCCAGCATTACATACGAGTGGGTCTCAGGTCTCAGCAGGGAAAAGGGCAAGCAGCAAGCCTCTTAGCTTACAAAAAATACTCTCCATTGGCAGTCGTGTGTGATTTCTATGATTTCCCATTGACTCTTTTGGTGGCGAGTACAAGTATGTTCTGTCTCACATTGACACCTTGTCTGTCAGGTGTGTGTGTGTGTGATGGGGGAGTGATGGGGCAATGTGTGGGTGTGGGTGTGAGGAACGCCCACGTGGCACATGATTGACATACAGTCAAAAATTTTTAGGTGGCCTGCATGACTTTCCACTTGCCTTCTGCGTAGGCGGGCCCCAGCCCAATGAGGCATTAGAAATTATTTCGAGAGTAATTGTTACGAGTATGAGCTGGACTCTGTACAGTCACTGTTGACCAGGTTGGTTTGAAACATTGAGAGATTTAATGAGATCATTGTACAGGTAGTTGAGCGCTGGACAAGGTTTTGGAATTCCTTAAGGAATGATTGAAGGAAAGTGTTAGGGAGCGGCAGCGGACTGTCCTATGCTCATAAGATAGGGGTCCTGCCGAGGCCTTTATTATAAGGCCTCACCATAAGCAACGTTTAAGCATCCCTTAGTTCATCAACATTCAAATAAATTTGTATAATTTAAAATCTAGGAACAGTAATCGTTTGTCATAATACCGACTAATAAGCACTTTTATCGGCTGCTTATGTGGATGGATCTTTATAACAAAAACTACATTGATTCTGGAATCAAATGTATATAAATTGCTTCCATTTAGGGCTGATCAGTATAAGGAATTACAGCTAAATAGACCCCCCTTTTAGTGGGATAAAGTCTGACTCATGGCATAAGTTCCCCCAAAACGCGAGCCTCATAGCAATTCTCCTTTAATGCTGCTCTTAATCGGCTTAGCTCTTTCGTTTTATCCATATGGCAGAAGTTGCTTTCCAGAAATATTCCTATGCATAATACATATACATTATTTCTGTTCTTCTTGGGGCTTTCCCCCCCTGCTGCTGCTGCTGCTTCTGCTTTGAGCCCAAACATAATCATACATAAAATACTCGTACATTGTTTTATAATTCCCGTCCCTTCGCATATTTTCATTCTTCCACGCACTTCATAAACTTGAAAACCCGACTTGACTGGGTGTTTATTCATTATAACGATTGTCGCTGGGCTTTCAGTCGAGGCGGTCGTTCATTCTTTGGCCAACAAATGACGTAATCAAGATAAAAGACCGCGAAAATACACACAAACAACGGAATCAACAGAATTCCCAGATGCCCCACAACAAAATGTAACACATTCAGCAACAATTTGTTATTCCAATATGTCTTTATTTCCCCCCTCCGTGTGTTCACACCCTCTTTTCACACTATTACGCGTATCCAGTATTATTAGCGATTTGTGAGTCATCTTTCCTGATGTTGGGAGACCTTCAATATCGCTTGAATTATTTACATTTATCAATGAACAATTTGCTGGCTTCGAATACCCAGTACTAACACGTTTAAGGCGAGTGAGTGAGTCAGCCCCGTCTCTAGTCTATTAGTCGTACGGGTTTCTCAAATGCATTTTGCATGTTGTCATTAAATATTTGCAACGCATTTTCTATAGTACTCCTCCAGCCGTGAATCATCGAGTTCTGATCTGCCAAAGAAATACTAGCTACGGACCAGGCCAGAAATCCCAGAAGGCCACATACCGTTGAAAATCGATAAGTTAACATTGCACTTTTCGCATTCGTGGGGAAAAGTTTTCTGCTTTTGGGCTGACGTCATGGGTTTGGTCAACAAACTTGGCCATTAGTGGGTCAATGTTTTTATTTCGCTTTTATTTAGGGGTGGTCTTCTGTTATCCTATCTAATTGAATTTGAGCGATTTATTGATGATTTTGATGGCAGAATGAAATGCAAGAGACCTCGATTGGAGTATATAAATGTTTGATAGGAAGGTGATTGGATATTGGAGAACACTGAAGGGTAGGTAGCAGCCATTGCTATGAGGGTGTTCTCTGAGTAAGTTAAGAGATTCGTGGTGGGAGAGTGTAAGTTCCATTGAGAAAATATTGAAGGGTAAACAGCTGGGAACCATCTTGATGAATATTTTGGGGAAATACAAATTTTTCATCACACTTTTATATCCCATTTGATAGAATGTACAATTTATGTACAAAATTGTGTCCTACTCTAACAGAAAGCTTTAAAGGGGGAAAAAAATATACAAAAATTAAGTCATATAAGTAGACGGAAAGAAAGTTCATCCATGTGTAGATAGGTCAAAACCCCACGCTAATTTCTTGATCGGCTGCCAATAATCGCATTTATGGGAAACAGACGTGGGCCAGAAAGCTGTTCTATCTCAGGCTTCTAGCCATCGCATCCGTCAGAAGACGGAAGACACATCTGTACATCTGCGTAGCATCTCAGGGAGAACAAAGGCGGGAATAGAATTTTCAACAGAGATTTTCCCGCAAGACTTTCCATTTTCATATATGTACGTCATGTTCTGGCTTCTGGCTTCTGGCTCTTCGTTTGTGTTTTTCTCCTCAATTTGCGCAATGTACAATTGCAGCTTGCGATGCTTTCAAATTAACTTCAATTTACACCCGAAAGGAAAACGCAGACGCAAATCAATTAACAGGAGCGGAACGAACGGACGGGGTCTAGGCAGAGGAGTCGGGCCATGGGCGCTAGAACTTGATAAAGAATTGTGTAAACGAAATGCAGATGCTTCTGTAAGGGTCGCTCCTCTCCATCTTCTATCCTCCATCCTCCGAACGATCCCAGTAAAAGTTATTGCAATGCGAATGACAAACATTGCCTGGGCTCTGGATAAACAAACACAGCGATAGAGAGGCGTCGTCTAGACGGGTTCTCAGGTCGTTCCGTGCGTGTCTGCCACAGCCTCCGCCTCTGCTTTTCCTCTGCTTTCCCTGCCCAGATCTACAGTTTATGCGGTTTTTCTCTCCCATTAACGATTTGCACATTACGGAATAGAGATCTACGTGGCAATCAAATCGAACCGGTGCCGGTCGGTGCCGTTATGTAAATGATTTGATTTCCGTTTCGGTATCAGAACTGCTTATCACACCAGCAATTGACTCGTTTGATAGCCGCTTATCAGTGCAGTCCGAGAGGGAGCTAGGCGGCGGCAACGTGCGGGGAGGGGGGATCTAGATTCTGGAAATGTTTACCGCGAGGCAGATGAAAGACTCCACTACACTGCACTCCACTCCACTCCATTCCCTTTGAACTGCCTTCAACTGCACAGACAATGCCGTTGAAGTTTCCCCCACTTTGATTTCACTTCCACTGCTGTACAAATAAACAGAGAATCGAGAGAATCGAGGGAATCGCTGATTGCAATCGGAAATCGGAAAAGCCGTCTTGAAGTATTGAATAGCTTTCTGCTCCAAGAAAAACTATAATACTGCCAGTACAAATAAGCAGTGCCAATTGTTTACCTTTACGTAGAAATGGAATTTATAATAAATTCCCATCAAAAAGTGAACAAATAAACATTTTTTATATCCAATTTTGGGGTATTGACTGTGTGTGTGTGTTTTGAGGGGGAAACACAATCCCCTAGAAGGTCTTCAAGTTACCAGCAATTGCATAACCGAAAGCTGGCCGCTTATCACCTTGGCGATAAGCCCCACACTGCCCATGTCCAATCCCGAACGTGGGCCAGTCAATAATAGCCAAGAGACCAGCCAAGGTTTCATTTTCTACGACTATTTCTGGCGCTTCGAACAGAGTACGAGTACGAGTACGAGTACTAATATGCATGCAATCTTATCGGCTAACAAATAAATAAATAAATATACTAAACGGTGCCTCTAAGGAATGCTATGCCACACCAAGGTGTACCACCATATGTACCCACATAGGAGTATTATAAAAACAAATTGGGATTTTTTCTTCTGTGATAAATACTATCAATTCTGGCTGAGCGATAAGATTCGCCCAAGCCCTGCCAGAGAGCTCTCAAGAGCTGCCTTTTGAACACTTTATTCCAGTAGAGTGACACCAACATTTGAGCGCCATAAAAGACTCATAAATTAGTGTTTTATTTCTTTGGGGTCTCGGAGTCTCTGTTTGCCCACAAAACCCCTCTCCGATTGGCACTCAAACAACACAAGATTTTTGTTTTCAGTGCACTTTTATTGTCGTCTGGGGAATACTAAAATCGAAGCCTTGACAAGTCCAAAAATTAAGTAGAATAAAATAAAATAATTGAAAACATATAGGAGGCGCGACGAAAAAAGCATTCAAAATGAAATTGAAATGCAGTTTGCTGTTTGCATTGAGAGTCGGGGACGGGGACGTCACTTTAATGATTCATTCGATGCCTGGCCTGAATCTGTATCTGTATCTCTATCTGTAAATGTACATGTTTCCTCACTTGATAAGACAATGGGCAGACAATCTATGAAGTGTGTAAATAGTGTAGGGCTCTCGGTGCAGAAGCACTTGAAGATCACAAGAACTGAGGATGGAGAACTAGAATTGATTTGTGGGTGGAAATAAATCTATTTCAGGAGTGCTTTTTATGGACCTAGCTCTTTCGTTGTCAACAAGTTAAAAGACCAGAAATCTCTGGTAAATTTATAAACTAAAAGATCGGGAGAGGAACGAACCCGAACCCCTTCTCAAGTCAATGCATTATCGTCATCGGGATTTATAAAGTTCAGGAACCCCCCTTTAATTGAGTGTTCCTAAGAGATCTGCCTGGCCTGCCCACATATTTGTATTTTTGGCTCGTTAAAAATGTACACTGATCACCTCGTAAATAGCATTTTCCTCGTTGTCATGCAAATCATTTAATAAAACCCCGAAATAATATCATAGATTCATAGCCGTAATAAATGTTTTTCTTTTTCCCAGGAACGAAAAGTTCAACGGCAGTTCATGGGAAATCCATGAGCGAGCACAAGCCGTAAACAGAAGCCCCGAAAATGATCTACAGGTCCATAGACGGAGAATATAGGCCAAATAAATGCGTAAACAAAACAAAACCAGACAATGAAAACTAAACTTATCAGCCGAGGTACTTGTACTTGAGTGTACTTACGAATGAGAGCAGCTGAGGGGTCAAAGGGCAATCAATCAGGGATTTTATGGGACTCTTTTAGGGCCTCCCGTGAGGAGGACACTTGACTGAATGGCAGTCATAAAAGAACTCCTTGGGCCGCGACTCCGAACTCGGCTATGAACTTGGCCAGATCAAACAATCCCCTCAGTTCGGAAAAGAGGAAGCTTTTTCTTAGGTTTTCTGGTAACTCAAACAAGTTTTCTTCAGAGCACACATTCTTTGTTGCTTTTTTTGTGGGTGAGTCTTGGCCAAACTGACGCCATCAACCGGTTTGTATTTTTGGCTACGCCATGGCATTTTTTTCCTGCCTTTTTCTGTTATTTGTTGACTCCGCGACTCGAGAGTATCTGCAAGATACACAGAGAGCGAGTGACTCAGAGCCAGAGCTACGATCCAAAGCAAAAGCGAGAGCCTTTTAATAAAAATATTTTTTATTTTGAAAATAAAATATGCTGCTATCGGGGATGTTTTTGGGGTGCCAAAAGAAATAAAGCAGAAAAGAGAAGAGTCCGTCTCTGTGCCAAGTCCCCAAGCCAACACATGATGTCATTGCCAACAAACTACTACAGAAAACCCAAGAAAAAAATGCACGAAAGAAACAATTCGACGAGTCGAAGTTTGAATACTCTATGCAGTTCGAAGAGCATTGAAGTGGATCAATTTTTGGCTGATGTCTAGGTTGATTCGCCTAGTTCATTGGTTCATAGATACTGATGCTCTCTTCTGTGGATACCAAACGTTTGCACAAGTCTATAACATCCTCTGCTCGCGCAAAGAGTATCTTCATCCAAAAGTAAACCAAATAAAATGCAGTTATTTCCCATTCGGCCAACGGAATGAAAGTGAGTTTTGTTTTACTGAATTTAATTGCATTTTCTTCACGTTTTCGCTATTTTTTTCAATTACTTGTTTCGATTTTCTTTATGGAGCTTTTGGCTCGTTTTTGACCCTCAATTTGGTTGGGGTTTTCCTCGACTTCGGACTCTGCTCCACGGGTATCGCATTGTATCACTTCTTCCGGGTTTCCTGATAAATATTTATTAATGCACAGCAAATTGATGCGTGTTGTGTTATGTCTTTCGATTATGATACCATGTTATGAGAGAAGAAAATCGTGATTATGCAATTAATCCAATTTCGAGCAAAACAATTTCTGTTGTTGTTTGCGATGCTTCGATAAGCGGTCTTATGATCCACATAATTGGGTTAACATCTTTCGGAGAGTAATCTGCTGTTAATTATAGTTTTCATTTCGGTTGTGCAATCGAAACAGTTCCAGTGAGCCATCCATCCATCCATCAATCATTTGGGAATGATCTCAGTGATTCAATATCATCCAGTCATCGTTTCATTCAATAACAGTCAGTGCTGCCACAGCTGCCTATGCAATTAATTTCCTTTTTCTATGCCGATTCCATCTGACAGCTCCTCCACTCAAGGCGAGCATTTGGCTTTTTTGGCTTATCAATTTCGGCGATTCGTAATTGTGATATATCGTCGTCTGAGTGTGTGCTTAGTAATTAAATATATATGTATACTCTATAGTACGATGGATGAATCACTGCCCAAATACTGGGATTTCGGATGGAAGCCCAGCCATTCGTAATGGAGTGATGAAGAACTCATTATCATATGAGTTAATGTAGAAGTCAAAGCGAAACAACATAAATATTTCCACAATTTTGTAGACCCATTGCTAATCAGAAAGATAAATATGTGGACTCGACAATGTAGCGAGAACTTCCACGATAGTGATCGTTTTTACATGAAACTTAGCGAGGCATGCAATGCAACGACCCGTGGCAGTCCGGGGAGACGCGAAGAGACACCCCACACACACACACACACAGAGACAGACAGACACTTTTCAAAGGAGGCACATGCAACAAGTTGTTGACACACGCCGCATGAAATGACATACTAGTCCGTGTACTGCTGTGTGTACTGCTGTGTGTGGGCTGTGGAGGTAAAGGAACTACACATAATGGGCCCTGCACTGACAGTAACTACCAAAACATACTAACTGGAACCAACCACAGTGCTGGCCACACAAATATTGACACTCGGAATGGCAGGCCGCAGGTGGGATGGGGCTGGGGTAGGGATTGGTGGATAGCAGATACACATGTATCTATAAAACGTGATTGTTTCTATGTGCATAGTTTATTGGATTACAATTTTATTGAATCTAATTGTAGTTTATTGTTTCATTTGTTTGATTTGTTGTAATTTTATAGATTGTCGACAACGAAGTCAACTTTGGTTGCACTTAGATCCGTAGTTACTTCCATTCTGGTGCGATTGTTTCGAAAAGAGTATTGGATGAGTTTCGGTGTGTGTTTCTTAAGCATAACTTGATTTTGCTTGGATTTTTGTACTATAAAATCTTTATAGATGCTCACGGAATGCGATTTCAATCATTTGACATCTACTATGCATATTATATCGTTTCGTTTCCACCTTGACAGCGTGAGTAAGCCCAAAAACAGGTAAAATTTAAATAGAATTTAGATAGTATAAGGAAGTGCTCTTTTATTTATATCGAAATGAAATGATTCCCCTTCCAAGATGTTCCTCATCTACCAAGTATCTTCCACCATTTCCATTTCCGTCTTAAATTGTATAAATGGCCCGCTAATGAATGTGTAAAAACGAAAGTCATTCCGTCAACACTCCAGTCACTCACTCACAAAAAAAGAGTAAAGTTAAACACTCTAAATGAGCATGCAAATGGGTCCATTGAGCGCGCTCTCAAGTAGAACCAAGCCGACACATTGGGCCACAAGCCTGAGCCCAAGCCACGCACGGGGATCAGACCGAGCCGGCAGCAGGCAGCCGGCAGAGTTTAATTGAAAAGCCGATAAAAGAAATCAAGTTTAATCGAGTTGGAAAAGCCAAGAACCGCAACCGGTTGGGAGCCCGCCCGTGCCCCCGCCAGTGGCAGTGGCAGTGGCAATGGAGCAAAACAGAAGCCTTGAACTAGACCAAGAGAACAAACCAAGTGGAAGCGGGGAGGGCGAGGAGTGGAATATAAATGGAATAAATATGGGTTTGCTGACTTACCGCTTACGCAAGTTGTCCATGAACTTCTCCATGGACACATGATCCAGTAGGACAAAGTCCTGTACGCCCACTTCTCGTTGCATTGCCATATTTGCTTCTCCTTCTACTTCTTACTCTTCCTTTTCCTTTTCCTTGTTTTGTTTTCTTTTGCCCGGTGAGAGCGGGAGAGCGAGTTACGTTACCAATTGCCTGCCGGCTGCAAGGGCACAGACTCAGGTAAATATACAGTAAGAGTCAGATGGGATGGTTGCTCGCAGAAGAAGATCAAGAAAATTGAATATTTCGGGGTAAGAATCAGCGTTCACTTCTTCTTTTGTTTTGCTTGATGGTTCGTCTCTCTCCCTTCTCCCTTCTCTCTCTCTCTCTCTTTTCTCTCGCCTCGTGTGTTGCCTTGTGTTTCGCGTCTCGTTCTGAATTTTAATTATACAAAATATATATATTTTTTCGTTTTATGTTTTATGGGACTTCGTTTCTGTTTCTGGTTCTGCTGATTCCGTCGTTTAAGTTTTGCTGTGACAACACTCAATTAATAAAGAATATTTTTGGCTCGATCCAGCACTACCAATTGGAATGGAATGGATCAGTTACGGATTGACATCTGATTTAACACACTAAAATGCCGCAAATTTCGCGTCGCTGTCCGGAATAAACATTTATAATAACGATGATGTTGGCTCGGCGCGGGAGACCTCTTTGGCGGCGATATTGCAGAACCCGCGAGCTAATAAATAAATATATATATGTATGTGTATTTGCCAGCTGGTTTCGGTTTTAGCGCTGGCGAAAAGCACGACACGGCACAGACGACAGACGACTGACGACGAAAGACGAACAGCACAACAAATGGGAAACAAGCGCGCCAATCAACCTGCCTCGGCGAGAATTTAAAATGTGGGCTGTTTGATAGGTAATATCAATATGGGATTTGTTTGTCGATATATCAACGGAACTAATTTTCTGAAGTTAGACTCCACATTACTTCGTTGTTTACTTGTCCGCGGGCCCGATGAAACTGTAAAATGGGGAAGCAAGCCCGTGGCTTTCAAATGTCCGATACAATTCGGGCTCGATACAATCTATCGCACTTTTATATCGATACACTAAAAATTTATGTCGCATATTCGAACTTGGTGCCGTGTGTTAGAAGAGTACAACTAGTGAAGGCTTGAGTTTTGATTTGGCGCGTTGCTTTCGAATCCCGTGCCTATTATAAGACTTTTTTAAGAATTTAAGAATTTAACCAAAGAAATAAGCGTGGCAATGAGGCTTAGTCGTGACGTAATCATTTTTATTGTTTTGTTGCCTTAATTATGATGTTCATGCCTCTTCTACTTGATGTTCCCCTTCTTAACGGCTTTCCTTTTGTGCTGCAGTCCACTCCAATCGTTTGATCCGCACACAACATTTACGAACAGTAGGTTTGGATTGTTGTTCTGCTTTAGCTTTCTCCTGTGCCGCCTTACTTCTTGTCATCATCACTATGGTAGATGGTGTCTCACTTTTACTACCTTTAGGTTTTACCTTTGGCTTATCCTCCGTTGATATTTTACGCTTCCTAGATCCTGCCACACTAGTAGTCTTTTCCTTCCCTACAGCGATTTCTTTTTCAGTTGCATCTTTCGGATCCTTTTCGATTGTTTTTGAGTATGTTAATTGTGCGCGTGGTTCATTTGGAACGTACTGATCCTCTGTTTCGAGTTCGATGTCCTGTTTCTTTCTTGTCGATGTCCTGTCCTGTTTCTTTCTATGTCCGGCTGGCTGGACTCTGGGGGACTCGTCTGAAAAGCGTCGTGGATATGTTCCTCTTGTAGTACTTGGAGGTGACAGCGATCCGGAGTTGCGGCTACGCAAGACTTCGGGTAATTTCGGCAAACGCCAGGATTTGTTGCTGTGTGGAAAGACGGATTCTATTCGGGAAACCTTAGCATTATGGTATTCGTCCATAATAATGCAAGGTTCAACGAACTTAATTTGAGGCTTGTTTGGATCATCGGGCGGTTGTGGAGGGCCTTTAGCCATTTCACTCAGCATCTCCATGATATCATATTTAAGAGTATCCAGAGCTGTTATTAAATAGGGAATGAATCAAATTTTTCTGATCTTAACTGTGCAAAGATCTTCTTATCTCACCTTCTGCGTCTTTGGAAGGGGAAGCTTTGGGTTCTGTATCATTATTTTCAACTGTAATGTTCTCTTCATTTTCTTGAGTGTTCTTTGCTTGCTTGCTCCTCGGGGGTAATCCCTGCGTGGCTGTCATATCTGGATTGCCTTCATTGTTGCTGAGATCTTCAGTACATTCAGCAGTGTACAACCACTTTTGATTCGGTGAAGGAAATGGCTGAGTGGCTATGAAATCCTGAGGGCTCTTACTAGAACTGGGCTGTTCAGAAGAGTTGAGTTCAATTGGAAACAACTGAGTGGCAATGAAATTCTGATTATCGTCCTCCTCTTCGAGGTGAGTTGCTGTTGGCGTTTCCATGTGGTCCATAAACTGCGTTAAATCGTTGCTTTCCATGTCGGTTGCACCGATATCTAAGTGGATAAATCTAAATGACAATACATATATGAATAGGTTCTACATACCCAGTACATCTCCAACATCTAAAATCATAGATAAATCAAAGTCGTCTAATTCATTCTCATCGAAATAATTGAGTTGCATTTCAGAGACGAAGTCGCTGTCAATTGTTGTGTCTACGGATGTGTCCATGCCGGATTCGTCGATTCCGCTGCTATCATGGTGCTGAATAGGTTCCATCACTTGCACTTCGGCCTCCACATTACCGAAGCGCAACTTCACCTTTCCATCGATAGCATCCTTTTGGCTGATATCCGCGTTGCTCTTCTCCAAGCCATTCACGAATACTTTTCCCTGCAGAGCACTCACGCGAAGGACGCCCGCTAGATAGACTGTTGCCACAGCATGATACAGCTCCATGGACTGGGGCACACAAGTTTAAAGCAACGAAACGTTTGCATATTTGGGGTAGAGCTATACATTTGGCTGTACTTACTTCATCGTCAACACAGAACTCATATGACTTCTTGCGCCCAATGCGGTAGACATTACCGAGCTTCAGCAGGACGGCCGGCTCCCCGTTGAAGCTTATACTCACAGTTGCCATCCCGAATTTGCAAATTTCTCACAATTTTTTAAAAATTTTCTTTGATTGTTTCGAATCAGACCTGAGTCTATACTTTAATTAAAGTCAGAACGTACTGAAGTACAACTATTGTGCCCAGCAGAAGAAAACTACTCTGACAGTATGGTCGTAGGCCACTAGACTTAGTATTTTATTTACTATTTAGTGTGCCCAAGTATGTACTCGCCGAAAACCAAATTTTCTTTACTTTAGGTTAGGTTCAGGCGGTAGCCTGGGGGAGTGATGAAACCCTCCCAAGCTCACTTGGACCTGTAGAAGGTCCGTTGTGGTGCCGCATGGGCGTGTGCCCCTTCCCAGTGCCTAAAAACCGTGGAGAAACAGGCTGTTGCACATTAAGGGCAGTCCCATCCGGAGGCTTGGATGAATCTGGACAAGGTCCCCGGTTTGATTTCGGCCAGGTCCGAAATGTCTGGGAGGAAAGCAGCCCCGAGAAAACGAAGACGACGATTTCCAAGGGCCGGGCAGTGGCAGAAGAAGTGGGGGACCGATTCCTCCTCTTCCTCGTCGCGACAACTCCTGCAGAAGTCGTTATGAGGGATTGACACTCTAGAGGCATGAGTGCCAATCTGCCAGTGTCCCGTAATGGCTCGAGTAACTGCAGAGCACTGTGCTCTGCTGAGCCTATACAGCTCGGCTTTCTTTACTTTAAAAAGACTTTTTTTTTTCAAATATTCTTAATAGAATAATGCTGAAGCTATATGTAAATATTCAAAAGCATTTAATAACGCATTTTATTGCAAAATGCATCAGACTTTAAACCATTCTGACACTCCAAGGAATAGAAAAAGGTTAAGAACGAGAGTTCAGTGGGGCTCCATCTTTACCAGATGCCTGCTTTGATTGTGGATCAGGATATATAGCTTTAGCAACATTTTGTCCGCCTCCTCAATGGACATGGCATACACATAGACCCTCCCATGGTCATGCAACTGTGCCACCACGCCCGGTAAATCGCTGCTCACATAATACACGTACTCCGATCCGACATTATCGCGACTCGTCTGGGCGGACAGCACAAAACATTCGGCGAACAGCTTCAGTTTGATTTGAAAGCCAAAATGAGCGCTGGAACGCATGCGCAGGTACAGCAGATTGTGGGCTGGCTCCGCCTTGAAGTGGGAGACATGCAGTAGGGGAGACAGGAGTTTATTCTGGACTTCTATCAGATCTTTCTTGTCGTCGCGACAGCCGTTTATGATGGTCACAGTGCCATTCGGCCAGAGCCACGATATCCGACTGTGCTCCGAGTTTCGGTTGTGGTTCTCGAACTTTTGCAGGACATTTATGGCATTGTCGTACTCGACTCTTGAGAGTTTCTTGGCCGCCGACTTGAGATGGATCGGCTGGTTCAAGTGCAACGTACAGAACGTTTTCGAATACTTCAACTCGATCCGCAGGGTCAGCGTTTCCAAATTCTTGATATTTTTTTTGGCCATTATCTTCACTTTGAGCAACGGCCGGGAGCGGACTGTCGGCAGTTTTGTGTCCAGCTTGCGGCACAGATTTGGACTCGAGCTCTTACCAAATCTCTGGACCCATTTGCTGCGCAATCTTTTGGCCTGCGGGTCGCGATACTCGCACGCGGTCTCCTCACAAATATCCTCGAAAACGTCCAGCATCGAGCGGTAGCTCCGTTGCCAGGCGTTTTCTTGCAAGGTCGATGGATGACCGATGCCAGGCAGGCGCTGATTCTGCTGATCCTTTTCGATTTCATCCTCGAAATCAATATCAACAGGTTTTCGGTCTTTCCAGAGAAGGGACTTGTACTGGGAGGTAAGGATTTGGCTAGTCTGAAGGATCCATTGTTGGCACTCGGCCTTATCCTGTGGCTTGGGCTGCACATTGCCAATGCATATGGGTTCCCGCTCCTCTGCCACGCGCAAGTACTCCTTATTGGGAACTGGAACCGGAACTGACTCTTCTTGCTGTAGGTGCGGAAGGTCCTCAGGCATAGCCACTTCTATGCATAGGTCTGAAATCAATGGCTGCGATTTTTGTGGGATCTCATCCTGCAGGGCAATGGATGTTCTTGGAATGTCATTTAGCAGGGCCAGTGATGTCGATTTCCCAGGCATGTAATCCTGCAGGGAAATGTCTTGTTCCACTTCAAGCGGCACGTCTATATCGGACGCCGCGATGTGGTATTCCATATCTTCTGAAATTTCTGGATCCTGGTCAGCGGGCGCTGTGTCATTGTGCTGCAAAGTGTCATTCACAGGACGAGGATTTTCCGTTGGAGTGAACATGTTAAGGATCTCGTCGATCTCCGTAGTGTCGTTAATTTTCTGGCTTTTGAATCTGAGCGACTTAAGAAGTTTTATCGAACGCAAGCCGCGGGATACCTTAGGGATGATCCGATGTAGCAAAGGACTCTGACTCTCACTCTGGCTCGGTTTCATGGCTCGTTTTTGCTCCTCTTGGAAGAGAAAGTTGACAGCCAGAGCATTTTCATGTGCGCATGGCTCCAGTCTGGACCTTTTCGATGTCCTCGGTGTGGGTGGTGGTGTGGGTGGATTATCATAGCGCCATTTTGGGCAAGGGGATGTGGGACAGGGCATTCTGCAGTTGAAGGGCCAAGTGTTTGGATCCAGCAGACCAGCCTCAAAGTCCTTTTCCATCTGACTGAGTTCCTCAGACGTTGGGATACGACAAAACAGAGATCCGGGCGGCTCTTGTGGATCTGCTGCTGGGATCTCTGGGACAGCTGCTGGTTCTTCTTGGTTTCCGGCGACTGCTTCTGGGATCTCTGGGTTTCCTGTAGCTGCTTCAGGCATTTGAGGGGCCTCTGAGATAGGGCTTACACATGGTAAAGGACAATATTCATCCAACAGCATCTGCAGATATTCCAGCTCTGGCTCCAGCATGGGTGCGATGACCTTCGGTTTCGGGATGTACCTTCGAAAGCCGGCAGGCAACTTGAGCGAAGATTGAAAGCCTCTTTTCTTGAGCTCTCTGCCCCAAGCAAATGAGTCAAAGATCTCAGCGACCCTGACGACCCCGGCCTTCTTGTTGGCCACAAACTTGGCCATGAAATTGACTTCGGGCGTGGAGATGGTGGGTGGCATGGGACCATGGCGTCTGTTCCAGATCGGAGTGGTGATTATTGGATAAGGGCTTGACGAATCCTCTATACGAGGTTTCTCTTTGGCCTGAAATGTGCTGGGAAAAAAGGAAGAAAGCAGCTTTGAGATTTTTCCAAATACAAGTTTTTCAAACGGTCTAGTATGCCTTCGCACGAAACGTCAAATATCTAATGTAACAAATGTTTCTTTTGTTAGACAAATTATCTTTCACTGCATGTCGGATGCAAAAAATTAGTTCTAGGTAATTTGTGAATCAAAGAGGTTTTTAAAGGAGCGGTTTTTAAATCTAATCGATGGCCACTATAGATCATAGAATTCTGTTACCTGGCCAGCTTTTCCTCTGCATCATTTTCTTGGTTCTTCTGCAGACTTGTATTCTGTTTGTTGACGTAGTTAAAGTAGAAATGGTCCTGAGATTCGTTAAAGCGTTCCTCCCTGAAGTCTCTAAAACAATGCACTCTTGATTTGGCCGAAAAGCACGTTATATTTATGTCCATTACCTTTCTGAGGCCCATTCTGTGTGCGTGTTCTGGTCGCAATTATTGAACATTTTTCTGTTAATTTTTGTTCAGGGCTTTGATTTGCCAAACATTTATTTTTTCCAATTGTTTTTTTTTTGACGCAATGCCCGATTAAAGTGTTGTACAACTCCTCGAATTTGGTATTTTGAAATTAACAATGTTGTGCAACATCGAAAAACCTTGAGGCAACAAGCACTATTTGCTGCAGTAGAGAATGAAATTAATACTTGTACTCCACAGATGCCACAGTCCAGGCTGTCCTTAAAGATCCTTGTAGGTGCGACAGTTGCAGTATCCGCTCCTGACTTATGCAGTCCTAAAGCTTTTCTTAAAGTCGTTGTGGGGCCTAAATCCGGAACTTTCCTTATCATCAAAAGCATAGGCAGTGGCTCTGGAAATCGTGACGCAATTTCAAGCAACAGAAAAACGGAAACTCTAGAATCTTAGTAGGCTTGCTTTCAGTTGTATTTTAGCTTAGTTATATGCATGATTTGGGCAGTCAGGTCTCATAACTCTTTGGCACCTTATCCGGATAACATCGTTTGTTTTATTTAAAAATTTTCCAACAAAATTATCAAACCAAATTTAATTGTGAAAGTTTGTCAGCTCTTCGCCGGAAAGAGGCATTTTATAGTTGCACTTTTGTTCGGGTATTGGTATCGTAGGTATAACGCGGTTGCCGCCTTGCCCATTTCCATTAACCGAAACGCCACCCAACAAAATCTCTTTGAAGCAAATCTGTGTCCTGGGAAAACACAAGGTGCTCTTCGATGGCTATTAGATGACCCTCCTGGCGAATGACCAGACTGTGCTCGGAAAAACACCAAGGGTTCGGACGACCGTCAATGATGTTCTGCCGAACTGGAGGAGGAGTGCAAGTTCATCGGGACCTGCTCCATTGTGGAGCTGCCCCAGGAGCAGTTTTCTGATCTTTTCCCGCCGAACAAGTGCGACAAGGCCCCAGAGGATATACGCGAGACACTGAAGCACATTGTGATGCTCGGCCTCATCGAATTAGAGGTCAATTCAGCTCGTGAGGTTGCCGATCATCCAACGTGTGGCTCTGCCGGTCGACCAGTGCCTGCCACTGCAATGAGCGAGACCTTGTCCCGTTCTGATGCCATTCTCACTTTCACCGTGGTCTCCAGCAACCTAATCGGCAGGTAAGTGTCCACAGAAACACCGAATTATCTGGAATTCCATCATCCCATTCATCCAATCTGATCCTCATGAAGGCGGTGACCACCTAAAAGTTTCAAATGTCCGAATCTGAACACTGCTCCAAGACACTGGTCATAAGGGATCCAAGCTAAAGCCTGCAGATCAAGAACAAGCCTATGGTTAACATAAATTCTGTCGGGCTGTCGCCTTTAAAGAAGCCTTAAAAATAAACCAGTGAAATGATAAGATAAAACCCTGAGTATCTAATTTATTTAATAAAATAAAGCTATGCAAGGAAGTTCCGCTATTGAGAATATCCCAGTGTAGAGATTTGATTTTTCAATCATAGATTTTTCCGTAGTTTAGGGCCTCATTTTCAAAGTCGACATTTTGATGCCGTTTGATTCTCTGGGAGACTTGGTCCTGCACGATCTGGCCCTATTTGTCTGAGATATAGCCTTCTGAAGATTTGGATTTAGCATTTCGTTAGAATACTGGGTTTTCTGCACGCTATATCTCTGCTATCCGGCAGCCGATCGGAGCGCGGCATGTCTTTTCGTGATCGGGAGAGTCCTGCCAATCGACTGCCATCGGAAAAAGGGACTTCCATTTCCTCACGATTTTCGCAAAAAATCATGATGGTTACATCATTAAAATTGCCAAAAATCGGCCTCATTTTCACAGTCGAGATTTTAATGCAGTTCGACAGTCTGGATTCTCACGATCCTGGGATAGTTGGTCCTTCACCGATCTGGTCCCTTCTATCTGAGATATAGCCTTTCCAAGATTTACATATCATTAAAATACTGTTACTTTATTTAACCCTTCCTTTCATTTTAGCAGATCGCGCCCTCCGGTGGATAGGAATACCTTTCGCGTTCCCGTGGTCACCGATTTGCCCACCATTGTTTACCATGCCATCATCCTTTAAGTCTTTCGGTTCATACGAGCGAGTGTGCGTTCGATGACATCTATCTTTTCCAGCCGCCTCACCGGCTGACATCGTGAACTCCCGCAGGCTCCTGCACACGGGGACATTATTCATGTCCCCTCGGACTTTGACTATGGCAATCAAGGGTAGGCTACGCGGACTACTAGACTATAGATAGATATCGTTGTTGTTATGTTTAAGGATATACGCGTCCATATATCGAGATAGTAGACACAAATTTGTTGCACTTGTATATTTATTTATACTAAGCCAAGTTATGATGAATAAAACTATTGAATCATCATCCTTGCTGTATCCTGTTTTGGGGAAAATATAGCGGGGAATGTAGGGTCTGATCACTTGGGGCTGGAGAGAAAAGGAGTTATTCTGCCTTTACAGTAATATTGAAATAGAAACGAAGGTCAAATGTCTGCACCATAACCCATATTCCCACGAAAAACATTCCGATTTAACACTGGCATATTATAAATTTAGTTTGAATCTGTGAAAAAACGATTCGTGTCGATAGAAAAAAGAAAATACATGTAAAAGTGCAACTGATGTTTGTGGACTTATCCCCAGCCGGAGGTCTTCTTGGACAGCACCACCTTCTGCATGTGCTCGTCGGCGGTGTGGGTGGTGTGGGTGCCTCCGGCATGACGCGGCACACACTTGACCATGGGGGCTCCGGCAGTGCCCTTGTTCCAGGCACTGGCACAGTGGGGGAACTCGTCCTTGCGGTAATAGCCCATGATGCCTGATTTGCGGATCTGGCCCAGCTCGTACGTGACCAGCGGTCCCAGGCCAGTGGAGCCCTTTGCCGCCGGCAAGGAGGGAATCTTGGAGCGCTCAACGGAGCGCATCACACAGGGGGTGTCGCAGGAGATGCACGACAGGTTCTGCAGGACCTTCACCCGCCCGGCAGCGGCGGCGCAGTCGTCGTTGGTCATCTCCATGTACTTCTGCAGGGCCTCGGCGATCATGGCCACCCGCTTCTCGATCAGCTCGCGGAAGTCCTTGAGGCCCAGCTCGAGGGCATCGATGCCCAGGGTCATGCGCAGATTGTCGATGATCTGCAGGACGTTCTTCTCGTTCAGGCTGATGATGTGGCGCACCTCGCAGAACTGCTTCTCCAGCCGCGCCTTGTACTCCTCCAGCTGTTCCAGCGACACCTTCGTGGCCAACTGATCGAAGTCCACCTTCTCGGCTAGAAGGAGCTCCACCTCAGTCTTGTCGATCTTCACTTCGTCCAAGTGCGTGACGGACTTCTTAAGCAGCGCGATCTGGGTCATGTTTGCGTTGATCTGGATTTGCATGTTCTGGGTGGCCTCCCGGTTGGTGGCCATGTACAGCTTGATCTCCCGCACTGTTTCCTGCAGCTCCTGCATGGAGCTCATCAGTTGCTGGGCATCCTGCTTAAGCAGAGCGGCGGCCAGCTCGTTAGTCTTGTTGGTGAGGGCGCAGAACTGCGATTTGAGCTCCAACAGCTCGCTGAGCATGCGATCGGGGGAGTAGCAGAGGTGCTGCTGTAGATCCAGGGTCTCTTCCTCCTCGGGCTTCTCCACCTCCGTGGGCGCAGAGGAGGATCCCTCCTCTTCATCCTCCATCTCCTCCTCCATGGCCTCCATCTCTTCGATCACAGCCTCGCCGCTCGACCAGCTGATGGACACCTCGTCGTCGGCGGCGCGCATCAGGACCCTCAGCTGTCGGGCAATGTGACGGAGCAGCTTGAACCGGTCCGGATTCGGCTTGCGGTCGATCAGCAGATGGGTCACATTGTTCAGCTGCTCCATGGTCAGCTTCATCTGCCCCGTCATTGCTTTCACGAATGTCTCCATCTCCATCACGGCCTGCTCCTTTTGCATCTCCACCTTGGACATGCGCTTCTCCAGGCGGGTCATGTTGCCCAACAGGGATCCTTCGAGGCGCTGCGAGCCGCGACCCCGTTGGGAGGTGCGCGACGATACGGTTGAGATAAGGGCGGGTTCCTCTTGCTCTGCATTCTTCGCCTCAGGCTCCTCTGCCTTTAAGGCTGGCTCTGGTTCTGGTTCCGCCTCGGGCTGTGGTTCTGGCTCGGCTTCAGCCTCGGGTACGGGTTCGGGTGCGGTCACTAGATCTTCTTCCGGTGCAGCAGGCTCTGGCTCTGGCTCTGGCTCTGGCTCGGCTTCTATCTCGGGAGCTGCTGGTTGTGGTTCCGGCTCCGGTTCTGGTTCTGGCTCTGGCTCGGGGGCTGCTGCTTCTTCTGCTGGAGCTGGAGCGGACGGTTCCTCCTCAGCTGGCGGTGGTGGAGCATCTTCGGCTGGGGCCTCCGCGGGGGCCTCCTCGGTATCGGCACCACCCACCAGCCGATACCTAGAGGCCGGCTTGCCCATAGTCACTAAAGGAAGACAAGACACAAGACAGTAGATTAGGATCCTTCTCTGGGAATCTGCAACTGATCGACAGGCGAATACTCACTCAAGCTGCTCTGCATGCGTATGTTGGAGGCCAAGTATTCGTCCTGCTCAACAATCTCATCCAGACAATCCAGTTTCTGGGCAAAATTCGACAGGAGCACGTGCAAGGCATAGAAGTTAACATGGCCCGATTCCGGCGTCCCGATGGCCACATCTATCAGATCCTTGTACGTAAATGGCATCTTAAAACGATATTTGGTCACAAGTCAATAAAATTTTTCCTGAAGTAATAAGAAACGAGTATTTGTCACTTTCCAAAAAATCTAGAAAAATATAGGAACTGAACTGAACGGGATCTACGAATATAATGAAATATTTACTTTCCCCAGCCACGATGTTTGGAGGCCAGGCAAAATGATCGAAAAATCAGAGCACTCTGGATATACTGATTCTCTGGATACTGATTTATAGAACAGTTGTGCCTGCATTTGGACTAGATTAGACTAAATTTCCATTATTGATATTTTGGAATTATTGTGGTTAAAGGACTTTCTTTCCATGAATATTGAGTTGATTAGGAACAGGGTTCGTCTTTATTCACACAATTTAGTACATTGTGTGTATATATGTATATAAATATGTACTACCATTAACCAGCTCCGACTAAGGTTATATGCAAATACATACATATGTATGATGAAAGGATTTGATCTTGGCAATCAATGCTTTTTGCTTCAGAAGAAATAGAAATAACATAGAACCAGATATAGATTCATTTCAACGTAATTTGGGTTGGCATTGAGAAATGTTGATCAAACGATTGAAACCTTTGCTGAAATTGAACTTTTCCCTCTAACAATTCCCTCCGCACCACACCAAACTATTTCTCCACGTATTTTCCTTCGTAGCTGGGGCCCACTGTACTCACGCCAAAGGCAAAACACACGCACACCAAAGGTACGGTACGGCACGGTACCGGTAGCTTTTAGTCACGCCGAAACATGCGTTTTGTAAAAGCTTTCGCCGCCCCCAGAGCTTTCGTGCAGCGCCCAAGACATTTGGCAGGCAGGTCGTAACGTTAACAATTGTTATCATTCCGGCTGAAACGCTTGTTGCTTCCACGTCTCTCTCTCACACTCTCTCTCCGCCTCCGTCTCGGTCGATACGCGTCGCGCCAGTTACCGCTAGAGCCGGACCGAATCGGCGCCATTATTCGACCAGTTTGTCCCGAAATTCAAAAGCAAATGGCGGGTCAAAAAGTTCAAGATTGAAATCAGAATTTGAATGGAAATGCCATTACATCAGTGACGTGAAGAAGCCAGAGATTTGCATTGAAATTGTGAAAGATGGTTGGCTGTGAAAGAGGAAGCGGAAATGAATTGAAAATCTAATTATGTTTGCATTGAATGAAATGCAGCCAAAAAAAGATGAAAGAAAATAGCAAAAGTAATTCCCCCAGCGAAGAGGAAACCCGCTGAAAGGAAAATACAGAATACAAATGTAAACAAAAGTGCATATAATACACGGAATTAACGAGTGGAGTGTCTCAATGAATGTGTAAACCGTCAAACGGAAATTTAAATAAATCGTAATTATTAGATAATAATTGCTTTGTACAGCGGAAACTACCAGTACGAATGCGAGTGCGAGTGCGAGTACTGAGTATTTCCCTCACTTTAAAAATAGCTTCAGTATTTGTGTGTGTTTGTGATTAATAAAAATTCGATGTGCGAATTGTTTACAATTGAAAAGAAACGAAACAAATAGCATATCCATACGTAAGTGTTGGATCAACGCAAACAAAACCTTGAAAGCTTTCAACCATCACCATCATCGGGAAAAGTCAACAATTAATAGTGGATTTCATAGAGCTAAGTGGGTCCATCATCCATCATCCATCGGCAGCAGAATGGAAAGCCAGATGGTAAGTCCAAAGATGAGCTACGGTCTGATCTGACAATCTTATAGCAGTAGTACGTACCGTACTACAACTGCCATGGCAGCCATGTGTCCCGTCCCTCCCAATATGCACTGCCTGATTAGATAGCAGACTCGAGTTGAAGAAATACTCTCGTGAGTAAGGTAAATGCTCTGGAATTTCTCGGAATTCCCAAATAATTTCTCATGTTCGGTGCATTATTTTTTATCGTTGAGTGAATTACTGCTCTGATTGATGATCGCTTCAATTGGAGCCACGCACTGCGCAATTGATATGCCCATTTGACACTGATCACTGATCAATCTAGATGGGCGACGATGGTAGATGCGACTGATTCAAGTTCAGGTTGCCCAGCCCAGCCCAGCCGTTCCCCAAGAACTGATGAGACATCGCCCTCATACATTCCCCTTTCACTTTCGTTTTTGGGCCTGGGAAATTTCAATTTTTTTATTAGATTGGGCTTTGATCGCTACAGTTACGGTTATGGTTATGGTTATATTTTTTGTTCACATTTTTTTCCTATTCGGCAGCGGTGATAAGCAATGTGTCGCCAGTTGTTCAATAGTATTGAGTGTTTGTTCGTGTGCGATTGTGTTCCTATATACTACACGCAAACACCCACCTCCCGCATATACATATATAGTACATAGCATTTTGTCAGTTTAGTTACTCCGCTAATTATCGAACTAAAAATTATCGCACTCTCTCGTCGTGTGCCCTCGCCCCCACCGACTCGCCTCTCCCACCTCTCGGGACACTTGGTTTTATTACAGCTCAAAAGCATGTTATTTATTGTTGAGAGCATGGTCAACAAAGGCAGCCAGAAATAAGAATAGCAATATATATGTTACTACTCGTATAGTCAGCACATGATTAAGTAGCAGCGTTTAATCAACTTAGAAACGCGCCACAATTGATATATAATTGCCTCCGAGCGACCCAAACAAATGGCCAGAAAACATGGACAGAATCGCAGCAACGCTCTCAAAGAACTGCCAAAAGTTCTGTTTTAATTATTTTTGCTTAATTACTTGCATACCCCAACATACTAGGACACTCATTGTCCCCCGAAAAGCGGGAGCTAGTCGTGCAATTAATTTTGATTTCTGTGTGGCTAAAAGTTGAGCACCCGCACAAAATCCTGTGGTTTGGGCAGACACAAAGTGGACGCTGTATTGTAAATGCACAACAGTATAAATATTGTCCTCGTTAGATTCATTAAATATTTGTGGAAAGAGAATGCAGTCCCCAAGTCCCTGAGTTTATACAAGTTCCTAACCGGTTACCAAAACACAAAAAGACTTTAAATTAGAATTTCGCACCAATCTACACATCGCTCTACAAATGAATTCCTCTGATTGATTTCATCTTTCTGTAGCTTCCACTTCGTTACCCCTTTACATTTTCCCGATGCTTCAATTCCATTCCCATTTTTGGCATCATTTTTTCCGTTTGTGGAACACTTCCCATGAAATGTCTGCCAAACCAAGCTCCAAATTCGCACAGATGTTTGCTAGACGTCATAGTTTGGGTTCTCTTTGTCTTTTTTCCGTTTATATTGCTTTCTTTTTATTGTAGTTTTTATTTACTATCTAACAAATACAGCTAAATGGTTCTATATACTGGCGCAAACTGCCAGTATGGTGGCAGAGGGGCGGCAGTAGTCGTGGTTCTCGTATCTCATCAATTATTTCACGAATAGTCACTGCTCGGCCGCGGGCGCGGACTCGGGCCACAGAAATTGGAAAAGCTTTAAAAGTCAACCGCATACGAGCAAATCAAAAAAAAAACTCAGGGACAATCACACACATGGATACGCGAACACCAAGAAAAAAAACCCCACTATTAACACATGGACATCGAAAATCAAACGGTTTAACGATTTGACGAGAATATTTTCCAGATTTTGCGTGCAATTGTTGACCAAAAAAGCGATGCCAAAAAAAATGTAAAAATAAATCTCATGCCTCTCGATAGCGGTATCAATTTCAGGCATTTAACAGATTTTATGGATAAATTATCCATGGCTGCCAGAAGGGTTAAATGATATTAAATCAACGTAAATGACATTCGATGTAAACTGCCGGCTGACATCAGAGTGCGGCAATCAACACAAATACTCGAAGTATTGGAGAAAAAAAATCTGAAAAATCCTTTCAATGCGGAAGAACTCTTAAACGGAAACACATTTGATCGAATTATTATCAAATACTTGCAGCTTTAATTAGCATTAAAAAGCCGTTATAAGTAGAGTATAAATATTTACTAAATTAATTGATTATTGGAGATTATTTGCCCCGCCCCACAAAGGATGAAAATCTGTTGCATCTACAATATTGCAGATTCGAGAAAACTAAAAACGCACAATCATAGAGAGTGACCATATCTATCCGGTTGCGGAATCTGGATCAGATCGCATAATTTCTATAGTCAAAAGCAGTGCAGTGGCTACGCAGCGTCCGACGTCAAGCAGACGGGGGAATCCCCTTAAAGCATTACAAATAATTTCAAGTTTTTCATCGCAGCAGCAGGCTGGAAAATTTTAATTTACTTATTCGACTTGGAATAGTTACTTTTTCTTTTTCATACTTGTTTTCAATATGTCGAAATTTAATCAAAATTTGCCAATAGAAATAAACGAAAAATTGCCAGAAAACATAGACAAAAATTTGCCAAAAACTATAGAAGAAACTTTACCAGAAACCTTAAACGAACCAAAGTCAATATTTGGATTAACTCAAATCGAATCTTTACATGAAATAACTACCAAAAGTACCACCGATAAGGAATTAAAAAATTTGGATCCACAAATCGAGAAACTTGTGATCCAAAGCTTAGAGGAACTTCAATCAATCACGCAATCCGATGCCACAAATCAGGATGAACTCAGGATGAGCTTCATTATTCCAAAGGTCATGTCACAGCTGCAGAGCACGAATATCCTCGCCGAGAGGCTACAGGCAATGAGAACCGAACTAGAGTCGTGTAAGCTGCATATGCACGACATGAGTAAGGATATAGGCGATGTATTTATGGATTTGCATACTATTTTCAAAACGCTGGAAAGTAAAGATAAAAAAAACATTTTGAGCAAGAAAGATCGGGATAGATTGGCGAAATGTGCCCACAAGGCGGAGACCCTGCAAGAGCTCAGCAAACACTTTCTTATCAATGATCCGCGAGAGTTGAGTGCCATGTTCAAGGCTCCCAAAGTAGAACCAAAGGTGAGACAATATATGCCATAATTTTCGACATAACTTAACCAACGTTTCGGCCATTAGTAGATCGATCAATGACTGAAAGGGAAAGTAGGCTGTGATGCGACAAATCATTCTCTCAATCTCTTAAAAAAAAGGAAACCGTAGAGACTATTGAAAGCAGTCCAGATCCAGAGGCAGAAAATGGAAAGTGGAGGGAATCGGCGGACGGCCTGCAGCAGCAGTATTCAACCTAACGAATAGTCTTTAATCTTCAGCAGTAAACTACATTTTTAGCTGTTTTTGTGCTGAACTTCGTTGCTGGTTTCTGGTAGCACCTAGTTCGAAGAACTTGCCCTTTTTGTACAGGGTACTCTGTGAAGTACAAGAATATATTGTTTTTGAATATAAAACGCCTCAAGAAGTGAAATTTTGAGGTATACGTTTTACGAGATACGAGGTATACGAGATCTAACAGAAGTGCGGATACCAAATATGGTCACTCTAGCCTTAATAGTCTCTGAGAATAGAGTTGCGGTGTCCGCAGCAACTCACAACGTTCCCCCTCGTTTTGTCTGTGAATGCAAGCCTTTTATTCAGAATAAACTTGGCACTGACCTGTACATTGAACACTCCAAAGTGTGTGCCCCCATAGGACTTTATTGGTATACTACTGCGATTCAGCGGAATTTACCCCAGATGTGTATTTTTGTATTTTTCGTCTATAGCTCATAGTACTCTGGGCGATTCATCGCTGGTGTAAAGTTCAGCTCGAGCACTTCGAGCTGTTTGGTTTATTGGTCAAGTCTCTTATCATCGAAAGTCTACACCGAAATAAAATACTAAACAATGGAGGGCCAGAAATAGTAATTTCTTTATATAACATCATACATATATATCTACCATCAATAAATGCTAAATTTATCACTTTCACATGATCGAAGCAGCATTTCACATTCACATTCGGGCCCCCACAGCCATAATGTTTTCCATTCGACGACCAGGAAAGGTTGGGTTGTGTGTTCGTTTTCACATTGAAACAGAAACAGCAAACCAAAACCCAAAACCAAAACAATTTGTTCAAGTTGGCGTAAAATGGAAAACAAATTGAACTTATCAATAAATCGAGTGCTGGCGCGATAACGATGTATTCCGATTAGAGAAGTGCTGAAAGTGACGCGGCCAAAAATCGTATCGAATCGGATCGAAAAAAAACCCCGACAAAAAGAAATAAAGTTCTATACAGACTCGTACTCGTACTCGTATTCGTATCAAATATCAAATAAGTTGGCGGCATTGAGTACTCATATGTATTGGGGCCCCTCACAGGACAGCCCGCGATAAGGGCTTAAAGTCGTTGCTCTTGGTAGCGGTATGTCTTTTTTTTTTGCTTTGATACCTGGTTAATATTTTAGACAAGGGTATGTTAGAATTAAACAAAGGCAGGATATCCATTTAACTTTATTTCAGCTTGGTCTAGATCTTATGATAATTGCCCTTTTTAAATAGAATAAAGGGTATTTCAGGGTCAGAACAGCACTGCTTCCAAAGTATTCTATTTATGATTATATTTGGTGATTTTACTTTTGTTTGCTGGCTGACAACCGCGTACCTGCAGGGCAAAACGTATGGAAAATTATCAATTGATTAAAACACAAGCATTTAATTTATGACTATCCATCGTCTTGGTCTGGGTCTGCGGTCCCCCGACACAGCTTAGGCTGTCAGCCCAGCCAGACATCGGCAATCCTCGGGCCACAGCACAGCACACAGCCGGCCCCCATTCGAAGCTATCAATAAGCTGTATTTAATGCGTATAATATCTGAAAAGTCTGTGCTCTCTCAACTTCCTCAGCAGTTTTATTGATTGCAATGTTCTTTGGACTTATCACACGACTTTTAAACGAACTTTATTCGGTTTTATGCTTCACCCCCACACCCCCACCCCCATACATTATCTGTGGTGGGGGCTGGGGAGGGGTGCGGCTTGTCACAGGCAGCTGATGAAGTGCGTCACCTTATTGGCAATGTGACAAGCGCAGTTAAAAAGCGGGTAACCGTCTGGATATCATGGAAAATAATTACTTTTAAACGACGTCATTGAAGGCTGTCAATTTTATGCACCCTAGTACATGATATATTCAATTATCTAGTGAAAAAATCGATTCTGCTGGACATAAGACAAGTCATTGCCGATTTTGTGTGGTTTTTTTAAGGGTGTTAAGTGGGGGCTGGCGATGGGGGCCCTATTGTTTGTGTGGAAGTTAACTTTGCAGTGGGTGTGTACACTGGCCCAGAGCTTGGGCTTCGAATGTGTCATTTGTGTAATAAATTATGTGCGCTAAGCCACCAGCCATTGGCTTTTTATCTATCGAAACGAAAGCTACTAGAAATGTTTCCTATCGCAAACTAAACTTAAAGACCACCCCCCATACGCCCCATGAGTGGCAAACAAATCGGGAGTAAGTAAACCTACTAAAAGCTCTTTTCAGTGTTTGTTTTTGTCACGTCACCCTGTGTCATAACAGTGTCACCCTAACCGTATGTGCTTGAAACTCATAACAGTGTTACTCTATTCCACTTGCCATGTGCCGCGTAGTTACTTTACTTTATAACTTTACCATACTGCGCAGATACTACTACTACTACTACTACTACTATTACTACTAGTACAAGTACAACATTCTAGTATAGATTGACCTAGGTCAGGGTGTGCTAGCAACAGAAACAGAGAGAGACTTTTGCCATGTATCAACGTCACAGTTGAAAGGCACCCACTCCACACACACGAAGTTTTCTCTAACAGCGTCAGTTCCGCTGTCAAATGATTCACGAACTTTAGATAGTAGCCCCAGGAACTTAACACACTCGTACTGGTGGAGTAGTGATATGTGCATATCATACAATAAAAGCCGAAACAGCTTTGTGGCACCGCCCACCCAGACAATCGCTTTTTGATGGAAGTGCTCACAAGCCAAGAAGCATCTACGTAAGACGTTGCTGTTTTAGATGAAATATTTCGTACTTGTAAATGTTTACCAACAGATTTAGATACCAGAAGAGATATAGCGGGCTGGCAGCGATACCCGTGCCAGAGGCTGTATAAATGGAGGGTCGGAAGCTATTTCACAAGTCATTTTGGAACTACCACCGAATCAAGACGCGACAGTATAGAGCATGGAAAAAGGATACCAGAGTTTAAGATTTTCCCGAAAGAGTTTCAAAAAGTAACTTAGCAGACGTCGGTCTGACGTAGTGTGGAAACCAAACTGTGATATCCCGAGACAACAAAGGACAACCTGTAGAATAGTTAGAAAAAATACTAGAAGCTAGGCTATACAACTATACAAAAATCTGTTGGAATCTCAAGAGGCAACAAAGATGTTTTTCAACATATTCCAAACGGGCATTTTCGAGAGGCAGTTTCGTCGCCAGCTGCTTGTCACATTGAGTGGTATGTGTGTGTTTTGCGATGAGTGATAAGAGGAAAGATTTACGGAAACACCTAAAGAATGGAAAGTTTTGTGAGAGTTCAGAGACCAGACCTGGATATGGAATGTTCAATTTCCCTAAACTTTGAGTAGAAGTGAAGGATTTAATGAAGCCTTTGCACAGCATGGAATCGTTTGCGGATAGCGTCGTCAACTCAAAGGGCTTCCCCCCACTGACGGCCCCCGAACAGGATATGAGTCGTACAAAGCCCCAACGCAACAAAGTTTGACGGGTCAAAATTCAATTTTGTGCCTATGCAAATGAGCTACTTGAGCTGTTGACTTAGGAATCCGCTCCCCCCCTCGAAGGGGGGTTGGGAGGGGCCTTTCACTCATATGGAGGAGAGCATTATCCGGATGATGTAATTTGTTGATCTACTTGTAGCCACGCTGATAACCTTCTGCCATGGCATTGCCCTGGGCTGGCTGTCACCAATGCTGCCACAGCTGCTCTCCGAGAAGGATACGCCCCTGGACTTCTTTATCGACGTGGGCCAGGCCTCATGGCTGGGAGCTGCCATCAGCCTGGGAGGCATTAGCGGGAACTTTTCCTTCTCGTACCTGATGAATCGCTTCGGGCGCAAGGTGTCGCTCTATGCTTTGGCCCTGCCCAACACGGTGCGTGTTTCCTTTTGGCGATTCGATAACCCTAACCCATTAAGAGACAACTTAAGGTGTCAATGTCATGTCTCTCCCTTGTCACAGTGCATATGGTTCTTGTTCTACTTCGCCCAGAGCATCGAGTGGCTGTATGTGGCGCGTGTGTGCGCGGGTCTAACCGGCGGTGGGATGTTCGTGGTGCTGCCCATATTCATTGGCGAAATAGCCGACAACAGGTGAGTCCCCGTCATCGGAGCCACACTTCGATGTAGAGCACAGAGAGGAGATGACAGACAAAGTATCTGTTCTGTCCAGGCTCCGTATCGATTCATCCATCAAGTGGAATTGTTGTTCATCGGTTCGTTCTGTTCCTCTGACAGCATTCGTGGGCGGCTCTGCTCGTTTTTCACCCTGACCATGAATACGGGCATTATGGTGGGCTTTATTGTCGCCTCCCACATCCCCTATCACGTCATTCCCTGTGCCGTTGTGGGCCTGCCCGTGCTCTATTTGTTCCTGGCCACTCGCTTCCCGGAGACACCGCAGCAGCTGCTCGTCTGGTCACGCGAGGAGGAGGCCCAACGCGCCCTGAAGTTCTACCGCCATTGCGATGGTCCGCAGGTGACGAAGCAACAGGAGCGCGATTACCAGAAGCAGTTTGACGAAATGCGCCTGGCCATCCAGCAGCGGAGCAAGGACGCCGGCTCCGTGGGCCTCACCGTGTCTGATTTCTGTAAGTTTAAACGTAAATAATTGTTTTTCCCCGGTGAGTGGCTGATTAATTTGGCTTCTCATCCCTCCTCGGTTCCTGCTCGCAGGCAATAAGCGCGCCTTGAAGGCCATTGCCACGGGCCTGATGCTGATGATAGCCCAGATCTTCTCGGGCACCTTCGCCTTCATCAACTACATGTCCAACATCTTCGATGCGGTGCACACCCAGCTGGACCCCAACACCAACACGATCATCATTGGCGCCGTGCAGATCGTGGGCACCCTGGCCAGCATGTATCTGGTGGATCGCTATGGTCGGAAGATACTCCTGGTGGTGTCCTGTGCGGGCAGTGGGCTGGGCGCCGCCGGCCTCGGTCTGTACGCCTTCTATGCGGAGGAGACGGAGGTCGATCTATCGGCCTACGCTTCCTGGCTGCCCGTCACCCTGATGGCTCTCATCATTTTCATCGCCAATGTGGGCGTCGTCTCGGTGACGATGGTGGTGCTGGTGGAGCTGCTGCCGCAGAAGATCCGGGCGGTGGCCACCAGCATTTGCCTGGGCTGCCTCAGCTTCTTTGCCTTCACCTCTCTGAAGACCTTCCCGCTGATGATGTTCCACTTTGGCCTGGCGGCCACCATGTGGTTCAGCGCCTCTGTCTCTGCTCTGTGTCTCTTCTATGTGGTGGTGTGTGTGGAGGAGACCAAGGGCAGGTCCATATATGATTAGGAATACATAAAGCTGGGGGGAAACCCTCTGACTAAGCTAGGCTAGTGCCTTCCTCGACCTTGGCGAATAATAAAGTTCATGGAGTTCTCTAGTTGCCAGGTTATTGTTTTTTCACTCTGTCAGTGGGGGCTGGGCTGGGCTGGGCGTTAAACCAAAACAAAGTACTCCCAGAGCTGGAGCTCGTAGTGTTCGTACAACCCATAAAAACGGGGCGCTGACATGGCTTGATTTATGACCCGGCTACCTCAGTGGCTTTCCCCTGGCACGGCGCCTGATACTGCCTGTGCCACTGCCACACTGCTGCTGCTAATGTCATGTCAACAATTAGCTCTGTTGGTATTATCATTTATAAGCGCGTACATTAATCCCACACCCACGTCGGCTGTGTACTCGGTAAGTGGCTGGCAACGCGTCAGACACGTGCAAAACGCTTTCAATCTAGAGGGGCGGGAATGGGCTTCTCTTCTTCTGTCTGGGAATATTTCAACTGAAAATGGCTGTGCAAGAGACGGTACTTTGAATTCTTAACATAAATTAAATAAAAGCCTTTACTGCTGAATCATACTGACTGTGATTGCAAATATGCGATTGTGATTGGGCATATTTGTACTTATTATTTATGGTTCCCATTTGCAGCCCATTGTGCGGCTTTTGACACATCATTATGTAAAGAAAGCTCCTGCTGCTGTTTCTGTTGCTTCTCTGCTACCATTAGTTGTATTATTTATTTATTTGTGGACATTAACGAATACAATCGATAAACAATACGAGAGTATGTGTGGCAGGTACCAGGTGTCCTGTAATCGAAGCCCTTTATCTGCGGGATTTTCTATACACTTTGTATAATCGCTTGGGCACCGAGATTTGACTTTCTTATCGATTTGTGGGTTTTCTGCAAATTGTTTACCTATTTTAATTAACTATAAATGTACACCAACTACGCTTGGCTACACGCCTAATCTGATGAACAACTGTTGTGAAAGCCAGAATGTAATATCCACTCTTTGGAAATTTGGCTTTGGTTCGATTTTCCGATTCCGGGGAGGCCAGCTGACGCAGTGACCACTGGACGGACACAGCCACCGCAAATAATAAAGTTTTGGTGAAACATTTTCCATTTTCAATGGAAATTCAGGGCGGTTGCAGTTCTCTGGTATCCATAGCAAACAGTATTATGCCACATTCGAATGCTTCATTTTCAAAATCAACATTATCTGCCCTCACTCAGAATAAAATAATTTGAAGAGGCGTCTCCACTCAGACTTGACCACTTTAAATTTAAAGCCCCACACTCAGAAGCACTCGCCTTCGCTTAGGCAAATTGCCAATGTACATGGGAGCGGGTCTTGTCAACACAATAGCGATGATGATGGGTGCCGTAATGATCAGGAAAATGATAATAATAATGGCGAATGATAAGAGGGAGCTGCTTGTGCCGCGAAAACACTTTAAAAGGAGCTAGAGATGGACGTGTGTGCTTCGTGATCATATATTTTCATAAACATTACAATATGTAAGTGAAAAGATTGGTATTGGTATCAATTTATAAATTGTAACTATTCACTTCATAGCACTTTTTTTCTTTGGGTGTGCCTTTGATGCCTTTGTGCCAAAATGCCCTATATGCCTGGCCCGTGGCCATCTCCAACAGAAATATGTATGCACTGGTTAATGTGCAATCAGCTGTAAAAAGTGTTTGCCTCCGCTGTTTTGTCAACAACTGTTGTAACTTCGAGTGCAGTCGAACTATCTAAGCTCTTATTTTGCAGCTCTTCTCTAATGAATTTGCTTAAAGTCCTACCACAAACAGAAATGTTTCTTATTTGAGTACGAGTTTGTGCATTTAATATGGAGTAGAATGGCTATTAGGCTAAAGGAATACTATTAATAAGTCCCTTGGAATTTCAATTAAAGGTAACATGAAATATGTATATGTACATATGTACATATGTGGTCAATGTGCTTGACCTCTCTCCCTCGACATAAAACCAAAGCGCTCATGTGGGAAAGGGACAAATGCCCCTCAATCGCTGTCATTCGATACCGCTGAAACCACGCGGCGGCGTATGCGGAATATTTGTAAAGCTCAAAACAGACCCGTCAAAGGAGAAGGCAATTTAACGCAAATGCCCACTAATTAATTGCCCAGAAATTTGATAATTAGTGTTTACATTCCAATCCCTCACTTAAACTCAATGGCCAGTGCCTTCCGCCGTGTGCTCTCGCTTTGAATTTGTTTGCATTCGTGTTTGATTACATATTTTGTGCGCACATTTAGGCATTACAATGTCGTAATTGGAACGTTAAGCGCTTCTACAGGGTGTTATACGTATGAGGGGGGCATGGCACGCAAACCCGCATATGGCAAATGCCATTTAAGCATTCCGCTTCGACTCAATGTGCCACGAAAGTCTAGTCTCCTTAGAATTTACTTCCGAGGAGCAAAGTTGTTTTCGCTACTTGTTTTGCGAACGATTCATAAAACGGCAGCTATATGATATATTGCTGAAAACAGGTCCGTCTATCTATCTTTTATGTGCCCAGATACTTAGCATCAATATGTACTGAGAGAATTCTTATCACAAATATTGAAGCTCCTTTGAACCATTAGGCCATGCAGGGAAAGGTTTTTATCGGATAATTTATCGGACAAATATTATTTGTTGCTGTGCGAATCTGACCAATTTTGTAATGCCCTCAAGAAGGACACCTTTACCTTTGCTCACTCACACGGCTTACAAAGGTCCTGACAATAGGATAAAATGAAGGACATTACAACAGGCATGAAAGCGTTAAAGATCAACAACCGGAGGATATAATATGTATGCATAATTGAGTGGATAATTAACATAAACATACCCGTTAAACTCACATCTTGCATCAACGGAAAATGGGCTTGAGGTTTGAGGGAACGCAGTCCCACAGGCAGCTAGTCGCCATCGCCCGGAACACGGCTGCCTGTTGTTGCAGCAATAACAGGTTTAATCACGTGGCAGAAACCTAGAGAAGTAATTCGGAGCAGGTGGCTTTACCGCGTGACAGACAGAACACACGGCCACCCGTCACATCCATCACATGCATGCCACAGACAGTCAGGAGTCGGGTTGCACTTTTGCGTTGCGCAAGGAATGCGGAATGCGTCTTCAGAACCCTACAACGTCTACGCGACACATTTTCGTCTCCTGTTCGTGCACATCTTCTACTTTCACTTCTGCCTCTGCACATGTAGAGCAATCGAAGTGTGTGCTAGAACTTCCAGAGTCTAAAATATTTACAATGCAATTCACAATGCAATGAGTTTGGGTTTCCGTTCATTGCTAAGTTTTACTGGTATACACGTACGTGTAACCAATTGAAAGTACCATACCGTACAATTTCAGGAAAAGGGTTTGGGGCGACTCACACGCTAATAGTTCTCCAGCAAAACATGCAGAAACTAGTTAAAGTTAATTAAAACGTATTAAAATCTAAACTATCTCTATTTTTCGGCAAGGGCCCGTCTCTTATGGAAGCCCCTAAGCAATTGCCCCGTCTACCCCCATGCAATCATCGAAAAATACATTCAATTCGACTGAAAATTGATGCCTGAACCGAATTCATATGGGATTCCTTTTATTGCTTTTGCTTTGCAGTGAACACAACAAACAACACCCACAACATAAACAGCTATGAGCAGACCAGATGCTCAAAATGCTGTTCACACACACAATTGGCATTAGCTTCATACTCCAGCAATGGCTGGTGCTGGTGCTGATATGTTGTGCAACTACCAGTGCCACGGACTTGGGGGTCAATTTTAGCACTACAACTGCCTCGAACATAGGGCGCAACAGTAGCACTGCCACTGCCACCGCAATGGCAACGACTTCGGGGATCCCAAGGCCAGATGCCAGCCAGAAAGCATCAGATGTGAGATCAGCAGAGCCAGGAACCAGGATACGCATCAACGTAAGTAAAACTCTATTATTTACCAGCCATAAGTTGCAATTTTTATATGTTTTTGCGTGCACTCTTCTTGTTTGATGAACAGCCAATGACCGATGGGGAAATCACGGAACTGAGTACCAACGTCACTTTGTACATGGAGAAGATACCGCGCATACAGGTGCGATGGCAGGACAACCTGCCCGAAGGTGAGTTAATCCCTTGATCCGGATGATATTCCAGCCCTGCAATTCCGCGCTGTCTTTTGCAGGCACTTCCTACAATGTCCTTGTCAGTGCCGTGAACAACACACGCTGTCCGGATGCCCCCTGCAGCGAGTACGGCATCAAGGAGAAGCCATCGAGCTATGTCTACCTGCCGCTCAACCCCAATCTTAATGTGGAGTCGGTCGACTGCAACTACATGTTCGGCTGTCAGTATAAGGTCACCGTGGAGACCTCTAATGCCCTGGTCCGGAGATCCACTCGCATCTTTATTCCACGTGCGTCTGACACACCAATTGATTTTAGTGAGGAGCTATGTAATTTTTGTTCTTTTATCCCGTAGAATGCGTGTCCGGAAAGTGCTCCTGTCAGCTGGCGCCAACGCCACCCAAGGTCCTGACTGCTGCCAAAATGCTGACCAACGACACCATTAGCATCAGTTTTTCAATCCAGGCCAGTGAGCAGTTGCGTAAGGAGCAGGCCAGTCACCTGCACGAGACGCTTCGTCTCTACAAAATGCAATTAAAGTGAGTAGCGGTGACTTGGCATGGCAACGGTTGTGTGTCCTTCGCCTGTTTATCAATTGCACGCTTAACAGGAACTGTTATGTTAATTAGTTTTCGCTCTATTGGATAGGAGAGAGACTATTAATTAGATTATGTTGAGCTACTGAGCTTTTCCAGACGCGGGGGGTCCGTTAAAGGTTTTGTCGGATTGAATATCTATTCTAAGAGCATATTCAAGAAGCGAGTGATAGGTCCGTGCTCTAATGAAAGCGAGAGCACGACAGATCGATTGCGGAAGTAAGAAAAATGATGTAAATATATAAAGGTGGTCCACTCGCTCTCTTTCGGGTCGTACTTTACGCTCAGCTTTAATGAGAGCTCTTTAACGCCATGTTCGATGAGAGAGAGAAAAGAACGAAGTTTGCTGTTGTGCTGAGCAAAATAAGACCCGAATAGAGAGCGCGTTGCGGGAGTGGACCACTTTTATATAGTTGCATCATGTGCTGCCTTAAGCTGCTTTGCCGTGGGGGAGCATATACATAGTATATGTAGATTACAAAGCAGGCATCTTTAAAATGGATAGTGTCTGGCTCTAGAATTAAATTCAAGAGCATACAAATAACTCTTATTCTAAAGAGAAAGTTAGGAGTCACTCGATATGGTAATTGTAAGAGTGCAACTAATTCTCGACTCTCAGCACGTCTGCATTCTCGTCCTGTCCCTCCAGCACCAGCATCACCAGTTAGTTCAAAAGTTCCTTCAATTTCCATGATTGCATGGGCACCCTGCAGCAGCTTGCTAATTTGGCCAAGAAAGCTGAGTTTACTCATCCAAGAGCTTTGCAAGTAGTTTGAAGAGCTTAACTACTGCAAATGATGTTACTATTCAAAGGCTAGTGGAGAGGAGGATACTCGTACCCTAAATATGCATGCATTTTTTCGTTGCAGAATAAACGAAGAAATGAATCCTTCATTGCCCTGGGGAGGAGTACTAAAAAATCTTCTGATTCGAGCCTATAATCTGAGCGAGCTGAACTTCAAGCCCACACCGAAGGGCTTCGAGGGTAACATGAGGCTGCCGCTTGGCACACAGCTGAAGGAAAAGGCCTCCCTAAATCTGCAGGCCGTCATCATGGATACGTCTGGCTGTGAAGGGCCTCGCAGTGTAACCAAGGTACCAGGTAGGAGTAGTCCACGGTACCAAAATGCTAACATGAAACAAAACAACGTTATTTGATTTTACAGTGCCAGCCAATCCCATAGTGCTCTCGGACGAGGATAATGTGGTAAGCAGACACAAGCGAGGGACGAGACTCGAAAAAGGAAATATTGTGAAATGCGTTTGTCCATTGTTGTACTCGTAGAGCAACTCCATTATCATTATGAGCGCTATGCTTATTGCTGTTATCCTGGCCGGCCTCTACCTGCTGATGGTGCGCCGCCGACGGGCCCGGACCAAGGCCAAGCTGCACAAGGAGGAGATCTCTATGAAAACCTTCGATACCTCCGCTATCGAGTAAGTGATAAGATTTTGAGTCCTGATCGATTCCCCAGCTAATTCCCATGCCTATTCCCCACTCCGAATCCATTCTAGAATGGAGGACAACATCAACTACGTGGACAAGTATGTGGAGGTGAGAACTAGAACCATTCCCTTCCGTTTTGTTAAGCTTCTTACCGCTAACGTTCCATTCCGTTATCCACTCCCATTCAGCAGTCGCAGGCCCAGGGTCTGGCCGACATATTCGAGGTGCCACACTCGGCCATCCACATGGGACGCATGCTGGGAGAGGGTGCATTCGGACGCGTTCACGAGGCGACGGCTATCAACCTGCGACGCATGCGGGGCACAACCATTGTGGCTGTGAAGCAGCTGAAACGTGAGTGTTTGCCGTCACTATTTGCAGCATTAAGAGCCATGGGTTAAGCTCTCGTGAATCTCTTCCATATAGCGAATCCCACTGCCGACGAGGTGGCCGAATTTCTGGCCGAAATTGAAATGCTCAAGGGTGTTGGCACACATCACAATGTGGTCTGCTTTCTGGGCTGCTCCACAATCAAGGCGCCCTACCTCATGATTATGGAGTATGTGGGACGGGGCAATTTGGTAACTATAGAAATCCATTCAATTAACTGCTCTGTCCTTAAATTGTACGAGTACTCCCAAAATGCTTCCTCAGCTGAGCTATTTGCGAACGGTGCGGCAGGAGGCAGGTAAACTGAAGCTCCGCAATGCCAATTACACCAGCTGCAAGCCCATCATGGCCAGAACGGTTAGTGGTGGCACCTCCACCTCTGCAGGGGGTCTGCCCAAGTCTAACCAGAGCGTCAACTATATCGAATTGAAGGCATCCAGCCAAAGCATAGAGCTCCAATGCTCCGAGGACTCCTCCACTGGTCCTCCGAATAGTCTGGGACCGGCTCGAGGCCGGGAGACCATTCCCTCGTTCGCCGAAAGTAAGTTAAAGATATAAAGGCAATTAGTGGTCCAGGAGACAGGAGTTAGCTCATTGTTCTTTTGTGCATTTTAAGCCACCTATACCATTGTGGAGGACGAGGAGCCCTTTGAGTACATCCTCGACAACAGAGAGTTGCACAACTTTGCCTTGCAGATAGCAAACGGCATGCGATTCCTCGAGGAGCAAGAGATTACGCATCGGTAAGAGTGGGCGGGGGAGGATAGAGGATTACGACTAAGCTAGGCTCGGGCTTAATTATTTTTAACTTTACAGAGACCTGGCTGCTCGCAATGTGCTAATTGACAATAACAAGACCTTGAAAATTTCCGATTTCGGCCTATCCAGGCATGGCATCTACACAAACACAAAGACGCGAAAGGTGAGTCTGAGTTCCCCCAGAAGTTCAGTATTTTCCAGGAAACTCTCACACCATTATACGGATTTGACTCTCCCCCTAGCTGCCCCTGCGCTGGCTCTCCATCGAGGCCATTCGGGACAATGTCTACTCGAGCAAGAGCGACATCTGGGCGTACGGGGTGGTGCTGTGGGAGATTGGCACGCTGGGCGCCTCGCCGTATCCGACGATAAGCAACAGCGAGCTGATACCCTTCCTGCTGGCAGGAAACCGCCTGCAGCGGCCGGACATCTGCACACCGCAGGTGTACACCATCATGCTGCAGTGCTGGCTGGAGGAGCCCGAGGAGCGGCCCACATTCGATGCCCTGTACAGGGTGTTGAGCCCAAAGACCACGTATGTGGACATTAACAGTCTGAGTGATGATTACGTATTTCCGCCGATTAAAGAGAATAGGGATTAGAATAGTCTTAAGTCCTTGCTAGTTAGTGTTAAGTCAGTTTTATCGTATACTCGTACATACCTCTTAAATTAATTGTGAATTAGAAACGCTTTTCTTATAAATGGTATTTTATAATAGTTATAAACACCTCTGGCTTCTCTTCTTGTGCCAAAAAAGTGGCGAAAACAAATTCTAGGAATAAGAAAACTTCGCACGCAATTTTCCAACTGCCTCCGCATAGTTTTTAACTCGAAGAACTTCTGTAAATAGTTAGATTAGCTAATTAGTTAATTATTATAATTATATAATAATATATAATATAATTATAATTAATTAAAGTATACAAATCTAATTTCGATGTGCTGTGAGTTTTCAACAAAAGGAGATACATTTAGATACAATCCCAAAATCATTGTACAATTTAATCAATAGTCTTTCCTTTACTTTGTGTTCATGCATAGTTTCCAAAGTATTATTAAACAAAAAGAAAAAACAAGAAAATTATAAAATGAATTTCTCTTACTTCGAATGTAAAATCGCCTTTTCTCAGTGTCTGATGCCATAGATTTCATTCCATTCGGCAAATCGTTGGCAATCCTCCGGCGAAACACTCTTGGAAATCACTTTCAGAGCCTTTTTAAAGTCGTCCATGGTTACGGCAGGCAACTGCAAATTATAAAAGTTCAATCTGTAAGAGTTGTTGCAAGCCCCAGACAGAAGTATTACCTGATGCGGCTGTATAACCTCCATCTGGGAGTTGGTAAGCGAACGCAGCGGAGCCATTGATGCATAACGACACAGGCTATCTACATCCGCCCCTGAGTAGCCATCAGTGAGCTCCGCCAGCTCATTGATTTCGGGCGAACTAAGACTGTGCTTCACTTGGGCGAGTATCTTTTCGATGATTTGTTGACGTGCCTCCTTTGTGGGCAGTGGGACATACAAGCGGCGCACAAAGCGTCGACGCACTGCCTCATCGAGCTCCTGTGGCCGATTAGTGGCTCCTATAACCAGAATCTGATGCTCATCGTTGGTGGCAGCACCATCCAAATGTATCAGGAACTCATTTTTCAGGCGCAACGTGCTCTCGTTCTCGTTGCCAGACCGCTTCGATAGAAGTGAGTCAACCTCATCGATAAAGATAATCTGGGAAGTGCAGTAAAGGTATTGGCATCGCCTAGAGGCTTTATCATCCATTAACTTACGGATGGCTGATGGGCAACAGCCACAGCAAACAAAGTCTTCACCAGCTTCTCGGCCTCGCCTACCCACTTGGAAGTAAGGGTGGAGGGATTGATGCTGAAGAACTTTGCCTTGGCCTGAGAGGCAATACTTTTGGCTATCAATGTCTTGCCGGTCCCGGGCGGACCAAACAACAGAACACCTCGTGGGGGACAGCGCACGCCAGTGAACAAATCGGGACGCCGCAGCGGCAGAATAATGGCTTCCAGGAATGTTGATTTGGCAGATTCCAAGCCGGCAATATCTTCCCAGGCTACAATTTAATTGAATATATCAATATTTGTGTACATATAATAGTGCGCATACGAAATACACTTACCCACATTCTTGAAGTTGTGCATGCTCTCCCCCATTATTTGCTCAACCATTTGAGCGTCAAGATGCGACAGCGAAGCCGGTATGTTGCCCGCACTGGAACTGCTGGGAGATTGGAATTAATACAATACGTTTTGCAATGCGAAATGTGTTCTCACCCCTTGCTGCGGTTGTCATTTTGGCCCTGCCCTTGCAATGTGGGCGGCACATAATTTGAATGAACCGTACGCCGTCCTCCGAGAGTCTTTTTCCTGTAATTCATGATATCGGATGGAGCGCTTACACCCTGTGGATTCTTTTTCTGCTTGGATTTCAACAGAAATGAAGGTTTGACCAATTTTTCATTGATAGCACGCACATACATATGTACATACCTTTAAATCATCCAGCGATTGCTGTTCGCGGGCAGTACGAAAGCCAAACCAATTCGGATCGGACTCCTCAGCGGAAGCGGAAGCCGAAACGGTGCTGCAACTACGTGTATTATTCAAATGCACCCCCTTATTTGGATTGGTGGCTGTTTCCGCAGATACCAGTCGTCCTGTTGCTGGGAAATGTGCGACTGAATTACGGGAGGCATTCTCATTAGTTCCACTAGGAGCTAGTAGCTTGTGCAAATCCCTCAAAGCCATTTCATTGTGCTGGCAGCTCTCATATGTGCCCCGGCAAGCAGGCTCAAATACGCTGGACGAGGGCATTCTAAACACCAGTGATTGCCTGGAACCGCATCGCCGACTCCCCTTTATTATCTGCTGGCATCTCTCGACGCGCTGCTTAACGATTTCCTCAGAACTCCTGCCTGTTTCCAGTTTATCAAAATGCTCTTTGGTTACAGCATTATGGATCGCATCATTTAAGTGTCTGCAATTTGTTAAAATGTTAATGCAAGGCCGTTTTTGTTTACAATAAATGAGAATCTACCGCGTGGCTTGGGCCAGCAATATTCTTTGTGTGCGCCAGGCATTTTGTTTGCTCCTGGCAGTGGGTTCTTCTGCCTGCCAAATGGCTTCGTTGGCTGCATATATCTCGCCCCATTGTTCGGGTGCCTTGGCCATTGTATTTTTACAGTTTAAACAATATTAAGACTACGATAAACAAAAACTCC
The DNA here is from genome assembly GCF_009870125.1 of Drosophila pseudoobscura. Taxonomy (NCBI): domain Eukaryota; kingdom Metazoa; phylum Arthropoda; class Insecta; order Diptera; family Drosophilidae; genus Drosophila; species Drosophila pseudoobscura. The sequence continues at coordinate 24,144,516 of NC_046681.1, read as the reverse complement.
CGGCAAAAGTCAGCTGTTTATCGTGTCATAGCAGTCACCTTTGGTATGGCTACGATCGCAGCTATCGTCATCGATAAGCCCATATCGATATAGTATCGCGTATATTGGCGGGTTTGACCGTTTAAAATTTGAAATGGAGTTTCTTTGTTTAAATATATGTATGATAGGCCTGAAGACTTTTATTAAAATGCATTTTAACTAACATATCGCAATTAGTTTTAGTTGAAAGGAAAATTGCACTCATGCACTTGCATGTTCTTCAATCGTTTATAGTTGCCTCTCAATTGCCTCTGCAATTGCTTTTAATTGACTCCGAAGAATTATTCGCATTTCAATTAACCAACTTATTGTTTGATGTCGCTGTGAGCTACCCTAGCACAGAAGCCGACATCCGGACATTCATCAGCAGCAGCAACAGAGGTAGCCAACCAGGGCAGACAGTAGACAGTCCTCACATCTTATCATCTTGTGGACTCACGTTGGGCAAATATATATCTGCATAGATATTGCTCATTTTAGCTGCCAACTCAACTATACATAAACAAGTGGGAAACACTACTCTGGTCTGGTCACGGTCCTCCGTTGGGTTCAATTGGATAACGCTGCGGGCGACTCTTTTCGGGGAGCCTCTTATCTGCTTCCACGGTAAGATAACAGCCATTGGCCCCGTAGCCATAAATACCCGCACAGCATCCATTCACCGACTCTCAGTGTGTAGCTTCAGTGCAGCGCGTTGCAGGAATATTTAGTGCGGAAAAATCAACTCTGATCGGAACAGGAGCAACATCATGTGCCTACCCACGAAAGTCAGTGGCCGGGCCATTCAGAGCGTTGCCACAGCCATTGGTGAGTGCCCCCGAACACTACCCTGATGCACAATATCACCCACTTACCCCCAGTTCTCCTCCCCCTCACTTAGGCAACCTGCTCTGCTTTAACTTTGGGATTATGTTTGGCATAACACCGGCCCACATGGCCCTCTACGAGTCGGAGACTCGAACGCCGCTAAACAAGGTGACGGATCCAGCAGGCACCGCCTGGCTGACAGGATACCTCTTCCTCAGCGCTGCTATCGGAGCTCTGGTTTCAGGAGTGTTGGCCCTGCGCATCGGACCCAAGTCGGTGCTGCTCTGGTCGGGCCTGCTGCAAATTGTGAGTCCAATTCATTGACGGGTTCATGAATTGCCTAGTTACAGTAACGACTTTCACGCTGACTTTCACCAGTTCGGATGGTTCTGCATTCACTTTGGCTTCGACATTGTGCACATTTACGCATCGCGGATGTTCACGGGTGTTGCCGCTGGAGCCGCCTTCGTCGTCCTGCCCATATTCATTAACGAGATATCCGAGACGCGCGAGAAGGCGGCACGACTCACCTTCACCATCGAACTGTGGCGCACCATGGGCATCCTGCTGGGCTTTGTCCTGAGCTACTACGTGCCCTACGACCTGGTCAACATAGTCGGCTGTGCTGTGTCCTTTGTGTTCACCATGAGCTTCCCGTTTGTGCAGGAGAGTCCGCACTTCTATATGCGCAACGAGAACGTGGCCTGCCTGGAGAAGTCGCTCCGCTGGTACCGCGGCATCCGCGACATCGACGATCGGGAGAAGCCCGAATACCTTAGCGAACTGGCTGAGTTCAAGGCCGAGATGAAGAGCCTGGGCAAGAACATTGGCTCAGCGCCCATGCCCCAGAGCTACATTGTTCGTCTGATCTTTGTCAGCCTGCTGCTTACCGTCTGCGCCAAGCTCAGCGGCGTCTTTGTGGAGCTCAACTATGCCGCCGACTTCCTGGGACGCACTGGCTACTCCACGGAGACGAACTACGTTATCCTGGCCACAGCCCAGTGCGTGGGCGCACTCCTGGCCCGTCTCGTCGGTCCTCGTCTGCCGCGCAAGGTCTGCTTTGACCCCTAAGACCTTTAGCGCAGC